>NC_135816.1:24262123-24590919 GCF_964213995.1 Mustelus asterias
GATGAAAACGTATAACTTAGAAAGAAAAGAAGTCTGTATCTGAATACGTATCCTTATATCTAACTTAGTAAAACTGAGATTAAGGCAAAATATCTCGGATGCTGGAATCTGAAACAAAGACAGAAAATGCTGGAAAATCTGACAAATGGGTCATCCAAACTTCAAACGTTGGCTCTATTTTTTCTCCACAGATGCTGTCAGATCTGCTGAGATTTTCCAGCATTTTCTGCTTTCGTTAGTAAAACTCTGAATGACTGGATACCAAGAGACACATTAATGGAATTAGCATCCAATAGTATGGCAGCTTTACACTGATGCAACCAGGACAGTCTACTCAAGATACAGAGTGGCCGGTATTTTACGATCTCATTTGGGCGAGGCTCGTAAAATCCCACCCGAGGTCAGCGGAGAATTCCGTTCTGCGAGCCGCAGCTTCCCCGATTCCGGGGCGGGCGTGCCAGTAAAATTCCGGCCACTGTTGTCAAACCGTCGAGATAAAACAAATTGCCTTTAAAGGAGTTACAACTGGCTTGGTTTCTGCTACTCAAGTTGATGCTGGGCAAAGTATTTCAAAATGATCAGGTCAAGCTTCACTGGCCATAGAAAAAAAATAATAGGGTTCGATTCCCAAAATAATTAGGATTCCCAATCCTGGAGTAAGATTACTCTTGACCACTGTTCACACTCTAACTGGAGCAGGATGACCCTGACAATCACTGCTTCTTGCCACGAGGATCCAAAAGCAACAACCAATTTAGCACTTATATAAGGGCATAATACGATGGATGCCAGAAATCTGAAATAAAACAGAAAATGCTGGGAATACTTAGCAAGTCCGTGCAGAGAAAAATAGAGTTAATGTTTCAATTCAAAAGCCTTTCATTAGAACTGTGCAAAATTTCAAAAGTGGCAACTGGACCCAGTTCTGATCACTTATGCCAGCTCCATGCCTTCAATGTATCTTTCATAGACTCTCACCTAGTATCCACTATATACATCCTGTAGGAGCCATGCAATATTGTTTTAAGATCATTGGCAACAATAGAAACCTATAACAATCTATTAATACAAACACAGTATCATTGATATCGGAAAGAAAAAAACCTATTCCAGTGTAAAAAACAGAATTCTTTAAGTGCCTAATATGTTTGCAAACAAATAAGAAACCACAATAAATGCATATTCTGTTATTACAGCCTCCTAAAAGTGTCAATCATTCTTGGATCAATAGGCCGACTAAGCTGAAGCTGTCAGCATCTTTTGAAACCCAACCAAGCATTCATTATGGCTGTGGCTATCATAACAAAAACTTCCAGATACATTTCCTGAAACTGATGGAACAGGCAGAGTGCTTGTCAATCAATAGAGGTGAGTAGCTGTTGAGATTTTTTTCAATTTTTAAACACAGGGTTTTTTATAACAGCCTGAACTGCCAGTTGATTTAAACCACAGAAGATGCCATGACAGCAGAGACTTACCAGACACTTTCAAAAACATTTTTTATTGCATTATGGCACTTATTCAATTGAAAAAGTGCAGTTAGGTTGATTGGCCATGTTAAATTGACCCTTAGTATCAGGGGATTAGCAGGGTCAATGCGTGAAGTTACAGGGATAGGACCTGAGTGGGATTGTTGTCAGAGCAGGCTCGATGGGCCGAATGGTTTTTTCTGCATTGTAGGGATTCTATGATTCTATGTAATACATGACAGCACTTAGGGTGATCAATATATGGGTCAATTTATCATTGTAGGACAGATCTCTATGATCAATCACTGCATTAAACATGCACCTTACATTACAATACAGCATCTAATAATAACATTTCAAAGTGTCAAAACAATTTACACTTACCTTTAAGAATGTTCCCACTCATAGAATCTCTTCAGTGCAGAAGGAGGCCATTCAGCCCATCGAGTCTGCACTGACCACAATCCCACCCAGGTCCTATTCCCATAACCCCAGATATTTACCCTGCTAATCCCCTGACAATAGGGTCAATTTACCATGGCCAATCAACCTAATCCGCACATTTTTGGACTGTGGGAGGAAACCGGAGCACCCAGAGGAAACCCACACAGACACGAAGAGAATGTGCAAACTCCACACTGACAGTAACCCGAGGCCGGAATTAAACCCGGGTCCCTGACGTCATGAGGCAGCAGTACTAACCACTGTGTCACCGTGCCGCCCACATGTGTTTAAATATGTGTTTGGTTCTTACAGTGCAATGCTGCCACGCCCTGACTCCCATCAAACTCAATTTATCCAATACCCCTCTGCTCACTGATCTACACTGGCTACCAATCCAGCAACACCTCCATTTTAAAATTCTCATTGCTGTTTTCAAATCCTACAAGAGCTTTGCTTCTCCCCATCTCTGCAACCTCCTTTAGCCCTGCAAACCTCCAAGATCACTGAGCCCCTTCAAATCTGGCCTGATTTTCTTTACTCCACCGTTGGTGCTTGTGCCTTGAGCTGCCTCGACCCTAAGCTGTGAAATTCTCCTCCTCAATCTCTCTACCTCTCTCTTTCTTTAAGAGGCGGTTTAAAACCTACCCCTTTGACCCAAGTGTTGGTCACCTACCCTAATGTCTCGATGTGGTTCATTGTCAAATGTTTTTGTTGGATAATCACTGCAATGAAACATCTATAAATGCAATGTTTTACACTCACATGCACTATTGAAACCATGAATTATTTTACATGTATTGCTCTCTTGAAATGGCTGCATTTATTTTGCATTCAAAAGGAAAACCATTGTCATTGTGGCTCCAAACCCACTTAAGACCCTGTTTCTCAGTCAATTCAAGCATATAGCAATCAATTGCTCGCTGAGTTTGAATATATGAAATTGGCTGGAAATTGACTAGGAGACTGCTGTTTGAAATGATAAAGCTGCTTTATTACTCTGCTTTTGTGGCAATGCTTTCAAAATCCCATCACACTTTGATACAATATTATTGGACAACAATCCTCTTTAATTGCTACTTTGGAAATCTGAAGGAAGAATGTTCTTCCTGCTTATCGATTTCACATTAACTTTCCCTGAATCTAAGTACAGTGAAGCATCACGTAGCACTTCTGCTCACCTCCCATCCGCAGCTCAAATCATATGTTTCCAGCTGAAGTGAAATGAACAGAGATTTGCCACAGCTAGACTTAACCAAAAAAGATTTAAAAACAAGCAAGCAAAAACTGTGATTTAAAACAATGTTGACAGGTTGCCATGACATCTCAGATGCGTATCATCTCATCAGCACTGACAACCTTGTAGAATAACAATTTTCTCCTTCCGGCCAAATTGCGAGCACACCTCTGGCTTAGTTTAAGGAAAGATAAACAGCTACCTGGCTCTGTAAATGTGAGTGAAATTAAGCTTTGCGCATATCTGCATTTCAATTGATCTTCTATAGTGATATATGAACAAAACATTCACACTGTAGGATGCATCAAACAATCGGATAAACAATTGCGGGACATGGCCGGGCAGTGCCCTGGCACTGCCTCCTGGCAGCACCAAAGGCAGGTTCACTGGGGAGTCCCATTGGGGGTTTCATCTTATGAGTGAGTGTGGTTGATGCTTGTAAGGAGGAGTACTATGCTTGCATTGGGATGGGATGGGAGTCTGGTGCCTATGTAAGGGGAGGGCACACCACTTGGGTCCCTCACCACTCGGGTCCCTGGCGCTGTGGGGCAGCAATGCTAATCACTGTGCCACCGTGCCACTCTTTTATTGTGAGATTGTGCTTTTCTTGGAACTATTACGAACTTTCACATCCTTATTAGCCTTATTAGAGTTCTGTTCCCCAATGGAGAACACGTTGGCCTGAAATCTATTATCTTCAACAGCTCATTCATACATCACATATACAGTAAGTAGCCTCACAACACCAGGTTAAAGTCCAACAGGTTTATTCGGTAGCACGAGCTTTCGGAGCGCTGCTCCTTCATCAGGTGAAGGAGCAGCGCCCTGGAAGCTCGTGCTACCAAATAAACTTGTTGGACTTTAACCTGATGTTGTGAGATGACTTACTGTGCCCACCCCAGTCCAACGCCGGCAACTCCACATCACATCACATATACATCAGCGCTGAAGAACAACTAGTTTTGGATTTCTCATATGATTCTTACAATCGCAATGCAGGGTTTCGAGTATACAGGACAATAAATGATACTGGTGGAGACCTGGAAGGAGATCACCCGACCCAGCTCCCTCAGCCATGAGTGCTGTAGTAGCCTTAGGTCAGAAAAGAACAAGCAATGAACTAGCTTGAAAAAATAATGTCGAGAAAAATCCAGTCTGAGCCTTTAATGTATCAATGTACTTGCATTCCTCAGAAATTCCATCAGAAGTTATCTAAAATGGAAGTTACTTAATCTACCTCTATTCTCTCCTCATTTTCCAGGAGGAATCCATAATGAAGTCTAATAGATTTTTCTTTAGCCATATTGAAGTCTCTGAAAGTGAAACTCTGCAAAATTAATTCATTCAAAGTTGCTCAATACTTATGATCATTATTCCAGCACAAAATTGTTCAGGTCGCATTGTGTGATCATTAAGGTGATGGATGCCAGCGTTGAGAAATTAATTACTTTTCCAGCCAATATCAGCATCTTGTCCTCCCAGGACTGATCAGCATGTGCTCTTCCTGAATATGTCTTCATCTCAAGTGCACCAGCGCAAATGTTACTACATCCCACACTACGGGCTGCATTTTATGTGCCCCCACGTGCTTCTAGCAGGGGGAAAGAAAATGGGGCAGGTACCCCAGCCATCCCTGAACTGACTGCCAAAACATGGCTGCGCAGATGCGGGCAGAGGTGACCAAAATCAGCAGCCCACCCATCACATTTAAATAGCTAATCAAAGGTCAATAAGTCTTGTTACTAAGCCAATTGATTCACTGCCTGCGCCATAAAATGGTTGTCGTGGGAAGTTGGGCGGGAGTCGGAAGAGAAATTTTTGAAAATGTCCTTCAAAGGACGTGAAGGAAGAGGATGGAGCTCTATCTTCAGGGGGTGCCTTATGCAGCTCAGGGGAGGCAGAATCCTTAAGATAGTAGCCCTCTTTCTTCTTACCCATCTGCTGCCTTAATCCCACTGTAATAATTCTTGTTCACCAGCTAAGGAAAAAAAAACACATTCATTTACATAGAACATAGAACATAGAACATTACAGCGCAGAACAGGCCCTTCGGCCCACGATGTTGCACCGACCAGTTAAAAAAAAAAACTGTGACCCTCCAACCTAAACCAATTTCTTTTCGTCCATGAACCTATCTACGGATCTCTTAAACGCCCCCAAACTAGGCGCATTTACAACTGATGCTGGCAGGGCATTCCAATCCCTCACCACCCTCTGGGTAAAGAACCTACCCCTGACATCGGTTCTATAACTACCCCCCCTCAATTTAAAGCCATGCCCCCTCGTGCTGGATTTCTCCATCAGAGGAAAAAGGCTATCACTATCCACCCTATCTAAACCTCTAATCATCTTATATGTTTCAATAAGATCCCCTCTTAGCCGCCGCCTTTCCAGCGAAAACAATCCCAAATCCCTCAGCCTCTCCTCATAGGATCTCCCCTCCATACCAGGCAACATCCTGGTAAACCTCCTCTGCACCCTCTCCAAAGCCTCCACATCCTTCCTGTAATGTGGGGACCAGAACTGCACACAGTACTCCAAGTGCGGCCGCACCAGAGTTGTGTACAGTTGCAACATAACGCTACGACTCCTAAATTCAATCCCCCTACCAATAAACGCCAAGACACCATATGCCTTCTTAACAACCTTATCTACTTGATTCCCAACTTTCAGGGATCTATGCACACATACACCTAGATCCCTCTGCTCCTCCACACTATTCAAAGTCCTCCCGTTAGCCCTATACTCAACACATCTGTTATTCCTACCAAAGTGAATTACCTCACACTTCTCCGCATTAAACTCCATCCGCCACCTCTCGGCCCAACTTTGCAACCTGTCTAAGTCTTCCTGCAAACTACGACACCCTTCCTCACTGTCTACCACACCACCGACTTTGGTGTCATCAGCAAATTTGCTAATCCACCCAACTATACCCTCATCCAGATCATTAATAAATATTACAAACAGCAGTGGCCCCAAAACAGATCCCTGAGGTACACCACTTGTAACCGCACTCCATGATGAATATTTACTATCAACCACCACCCTCTGTTTCCTATCCGCTAGCCAATTCCTGATCCAATTTCCTAGATCACCCCCAATCCCATACATCTGCATTTTCTGCAGAAGCCTACCATGGTGAACCTTATCAAACGCCTTACTAAAATCCATATATACCACGTCCACTGCCTTGCCCCCATCCACCTCCTTGGTCACTTTCTCAAAAAACTCAATAAGGTTAGTAAGGCACGACCTACCTGCCACAAAACCATGCTGACTATCACCTATCAATTCATTACTCTCCAAATAACTATAAATCCTATCCCTTATAATTTTTTCCAACATCTTGCCGACAACAGAAGTGAGACTCACCGGTCTATAATTCCCGGGGAAGTCTCTGTTCCCCTTCTTAAACAATGGGACAACATTCGCTAACCTCCAATCTTCTGGTACTATACCAGAGGCCAACGACGACCTGAAGATCAGAGCCAGAGGCTCTGCAATCACTTCTCTTGCCTCCCAGAGAATCCTTGGATAAATCCCATCCGGACCAGGGGATTTATCTATTTTCAGACCCTCCAGAATATCCTGCACATCCTCCTTATCAACTGTAATACTGTCTATTCTACTCCCCTGCAACCCAGTGTCCTCCTCAGCTATATTCATGTCCCCTTGCGTGAACACCGAAGAGAAATATTGGTTCAATGCTTCACCAATCTCCTCCGGTTCCACACATAACTTCCCTCTGCCATCTATAACTGGCCCTAAACTTGCCCTAACCAACCTTCTGTTCTTGACATACCTATAGAACGCCTTAGGATTCTCTTTAACCCTATCCGCCAAAGTCTTCTCATGTCCCCTTTTAGCCCTTCTAAGCTCGCTCTTCAACTCCCTCTTAGCCAATCTAAAGCTTTCTAGTGCACTACCCGAGTGCTCACGTCTCATCCGAACATAAGCCTCCTTTTTCTTTTTAACCAACAAAGAAACTTTTTTGGTGCACCACGGTTCCCTAGCCCTACCAATTCCTCCTTGCCTGACAGGGACATACCTATCACAGACTCGCAGTAGCTGCTCCTTGAAAAAACTCCACATGTCGGACGTTCCCAGTCCCTGTAATCTCCTAGTCCAACCTATGTTTCCTAATTCTCTCCTAATAGCCTCATAATTACCCTTCCCCCAGCTAAAACCACTGGCCCGAGGTTCATGCCTATCCCTTTCCATCACTAAGGTGAACGTAACCGAATTGTGGTCACTATCACCAAAATGCACACCAACTTCCAAGTCTAGCACCTGGTCTGGCTCATTTCCCAGCACCAGATCCAATATAGCCTCACCTCTAGTTGGCCTGTCTACATACTGAGTCAAAAAACCTTCCTGCACGCTTTGAACAAAAACTGACCCCTCTAACGAGCTAGAGCTATAACAATTTCAGTCAATATTAGTCAAGTTAAAATCCCCCATAACAATTGCCCTATTACTTTCACTCCTAAGCAGGATTGACTCCGCAATCCTTTCCTCAACCTCTCTAGAACTTTTAGGAGGTCTATAAAAGACTCCCAACAGGGTGACCTCTCCTCTCCTATTTCTAATCTCCGCCCATACTACCTCAACAGATAAGTCCTCATCAAACCTCCTCTCTGACACTGTGATACAATCTCTGACCAATAATGCTACCCCTCCCCCTCTTCTACCTCCTTCCCTACTTCGACTAAAACATTTGAACCCCGGGACCTGCAGCATCCATTCCTGCCCCTGCTCTATCCATGTCTCTGAAATAGCCACAACATCGAAGTCCCAGGTACTGATCCACGCTGCAAGTTCACCCACTTTATTGCGAATACTCCTGGCATTGAAGTATTCACAGTTACAGCTAAAGGCTATACAAAGAGGCTGCAGCCAGCTCCCAAGAAGATTCTGGAACAGAAACCCCTGCTTACCAGGGTGACCCCCCCCCCCCCCCCCCTCCGTCCCTCCCCCCACCACCCTGCCTCCCAGCAACCCTACTCCCCAAATTGGTTCCCCGGGTCATGTGACCCTTATTTTGCAGATTGATCCTTGCCCATCACCCTAACCCTCTAACCTACTCAAATGACCTCAGCCTAAGACCCCGGACTTACTCCCCAATATCGTTTGGGTCCCCTTCTGCTTCCTTGGTTGCAGTCCCAGCAATGTCCACTAACGCACACTTGGCACTGGCGGGACCGATGGAGTTGTTGGCCAATCCAGGAGCAGGATTGACTCCCAGTGGGCTGAAGATCCACATTGGTCCTGTTTAGCTCTCCCTCAGCGCGTTTTGGTTGCAGAGTATGCCGGCATGGATGGGTCAGTTCCACACCAATTTTGCTTCATGGTGGTGATCTCCTGTCCACAGCTGATGTCACCATTTGCATTGGTCATCAGCTAGAATTTCCCACTTGTCATGATTGCTGTTGCGGGCTTTCATATCTCTTTTGACAGCATCCTTCAATCAGGGTTTTGGGTCTCCTATTAGTCACCTGGCACAAGCTACCTCCACATTCTTGGAGATACAGCCATCTTCCACAGTGAGCACATTCCCAAGCTAGCAAAGTCTTCTTTGCTTTATTAGGGCTTGCAAGCTTGATATTAAGGGCTATTTAATTGGTATCTTAACCTGCAGTGGCAAGGCTGTGTCATGGACACCAGGGATGGAAGTTATTGAGCTTTCTTTCTTGGTAGATGTAGGTTGTCCAGGCTTCACTGTTATTAAGCAATATGAAAATATAGGCATTATGGGTAAGAATCTTGTTTTTCCATTCCCATTTCATCGGTTGGCCAAAGTTGGTGGCTACCTTTCTAATGAATGTGCATTGTCAGGAGATAGGTTATCTATCACAGTAGATCCAAGGTTGCAGAATTCTCTTGACAGCTTTGAGAGGTGTGTTGTTGAGTTCGATCACAATCAGAAACACAATATCCTGTTCCATAACTACAGTTTTCTTGACACTGATGGTGAGTGAGAACATGACACAGGCATGGGACAGACGATCCATGAGGCTTTGGAGCTCGTCTTCTGTCTGGGCAACTAATGTGACAGCTTCAGGTATCTGACCAGGACATGCCACACTTCTGTCTCGGCTTTCAGTCTTGATAGGTTGAGAAGTTACCCAACTATTGCATTGATGTAGCATGGCCCCTGTCTCTGCCCTGCCTCAGTTCATTTAATACTGAGTCATTCAACCATGCCTTTGTTTCCTCGAGATTTGACTATTCCAACATACCCTGACTGGCCAGCCACATTTTACCCTCTGCAAACTTGAGGTCATCCAAAACCATGCTTCTTGTGTCATAATTTGCACAAAGTCCCATTCACCCATCACCCCATTGACCTACATTAGCTCCCAGTTACGCAATGCCTTGATTTTAAAATGCTTATCCTAGCTTTCAAATCTTTCCACTGCCTCACCCCTTCCTCCATCTAACCTCCTCCAGCCCCATGAGATATCTGCACTCCTCTAATTCTGGTCTTTTGGGGGTCTCTGATTTTAATTGTTCCATTGTTGGTGATGTTCCTACTTTGCCAAGGCCCTAGCATCTGGAGCTCCCCACCCCCCACCCGTCCCCACCCCCGGCTAGACCTCTGCACCTCTCTAGCAACATACACTACTGTTTTTTTGTAGTGCACAGCCAGTTTAAATGGGTGGTGCTTTCACTCTTTTTTGTCCGGTCACACACCTACGCTAAACTATGAGGGGCTAACCTGTGTGCAGGGACCTTCCGGCCACACGGCTTAAAGGGAACATTACTCTCCACCTCTCTTACCGCCTTAAAACCCACCTCTTTGACCAATCATTTGCCCAAATATCTCCTCATGTGGCCAAGTGTCAGAATTTGCTTTATGAACTTCTTGTAAAGCACCTTGGGATGTTTTATTACATTAAGTTTGTTATTTGAACATGAGTTGTCGTTGTTGCTGCATAATCTAAGTTAATGTTTCCTCACTCATTGGATTCTCTCAATCTGAGTTAATGGTGATGAAAGAGGACATTCTGATATTACGTGCTGGAATATCAGACTATTTACCTCACCAGAGCTCTTTCTCAGTGAAAAGTTGTCATTTTTAGCTTCCCGTTATCTTCCTCTGAGACACTGCTGCTTTTATCATACCTGCCTTATTGTCTGCTCCCAACAAACGCCTCGGCCCGTAGATTGTGACAACCTTCTCCCTATCCCACTCACCTCCTCAATATTTCCCTTGAAAATGTTCATTAATTTGTTGACAAGATCCATGCTATTGACAGCCCCTTGGTGAATGCTTTCATCGACTACCTGACATTGTGGTATTGGCTTTGTTCTTTGCTTTGCAGAATATGTTTGAAGTAAAACAGATTCACTTACAGAAAATGGCCCCACTCCTTTTCATACACAAAGCTTGAATGGAGGTGTTATATCTAGTCAGGTATCTGAGGGAGCAGGCAAACCATTCAATTGAATTACAAGCATTTTGCAGACAGTTTTTTGTCTACATGCTTCATTGGCAGCTATTTTTCTTTTGTCCCAGTCATATATATTCATCCAAAGTCATGAATGATAATATAAATCTACGTGATATCAGTGGCAAGCTGAAATGCAATAGATTTTCTGCACTCCACTATTACTCATTTAATAGGCAGGTATAAACATAATCTTGGTCGGAAAGAGTTGCCTGACTAAGGAATGGTCTGAGATGATAAAACTAGAAAATAAATGATAATAAATAGGGGAAGATGAGGGTTATCAATTTAAAGTTGCGCTTAAAATATAAAGGATTCAATAGGGAACAACTTCAAAAAATAACACCAAGCTGACTCTTAGGACCAGGATGCTGATTTATGAGATCTGTACTCTCAGCAGCTTATGGTATGGTTGTGAAACACGGATGACTTAGAGCTATCAAGCAAAGAAGCTCACAACTCCATCGTTGCTGTTTGTCTGGGCATCTCATGGAAAAGCAAAATCATGAACACAGCAGTCCTCTCAAATTCACCCAGGCATGTTGGCAGTCAACAAACCAAGGGGACTTTGATAACTTGGGCACATTCGCAGGACGGGAGGCGATCGCATACCCGAGGGTTTTCTATATGTCGGGGAAGCCAGAGCCACAAGACCAGAAGAATGCCAAAAGCCATTTTAAGGATGCTTGCAAGCATGACACGAAGACCTAATCATCGGTTTTCACACTTGGGAGACACTAGCCAATGAAAGAGTAAAATGGCAAGATCGCCTATGGGTGTATGTGTGCCACCATGGCAATAAGAGTCTACACTGGCTTGGCAACAGACACCAACACCAGAAATAACAACACACAATGACACCTGATAACCGCTTCATATGTGGCACATGTGACACAGTCTGCCTCTCGCAGATTGGTCTCTTCAGTCATCAGCACAAATGCACCGTATAAAGTTACCCCATTGGTGGGTTTTCTTAAATATAGCGTCGGCGTGGAGGGACCAGGTCGGGTTGTTGGCGATCTGGACACCTAAAAACTTGAAACTCTCAACCATTTGTGTTGTAAACTCCTTTGGATATATGTGGGTCAAGCCACAGACTCCCAGGATCTGATCATACCATGTTAAAATAACGTAAGTGGGCAGCACAGCTTAACTCAATCCCGATCTCCCCATCTCACCTCTAAAGGAGTGATCTCACCAACCTGAAATCAGGAACTCACTGTGAGCAAGTTGGTGATGGGTATTATTATTCTTGTGTTGTGCCAGCAATCTGCTCGGACTTCAATGAGAATATACATCTTCAGAAGGGACATTGTTAGCAACCATTAGCCTTGAACCATCAAATGCTCGGGAATAAAAGCTGGGTCTTTCCAAAAGAAAATTAGTCAGAACAATTATTGGTCGAGTAACCTCGTAATACGTTGTTTTAATACTGGATGCATGAAGCATAATGAGACTGGTAAATTTCAGGATAAAATAATCTCAAACCAAAACATATTTAATGTTGTGATCGCCTGCATAATAATTTCAAACTTAACTTGTTCTCATCATTGCAAACAAATCTTTACCCAGCAGTGTTCCACTCTGCAGTTATATAACTCAAAATTCTTGAAGACATAAACCAATTTTAGGATAATTGTACCACTGGAGGCTTTTAGCAATCAAATGGACATGATATGAAAGCTGTAAAAGCCTGTTATTGTGCTTCATTGAAATGTTCGTGAGAAAAGTGCCGGGAAAGAAAGAAGTACAGTCATCAAACCATAGATTCATAGTGCTGTTTGCTGCCCTTATTGTGTGGAGCTGAAATCTTATTGACAACAGGGAGAAGTAACAAAAAAAAAGACTTGATGATTGTCACCAGTGACCTGAGCAGAATTTTAATAGCTTAGAGGATGGACAGAATTACTAATTACGCCATCAGCGACAGAACCGCTAGGCAACGAGTGACTGAAACCATCACAGAGCTCTGAAATGGATTAGTCCTGCTGCATACAGGACAAAGTCAAGTTACATAAAAAGACATCTGAAATTGGCCTGACAAGCCCTGCAAGCCATAGAAGGATACGGATAGGAACTTAAGAGGATTATTTGAGCAGAGGGGAGGTTGATGACTGAAGGAGACAAGTTGCCCTGGAACGAGAAGACTGAAGTGGGCTTCTGTCAGCTGTGGTGACAGTTTTTTGAGGTTTAAACTCTTAAGCTCAGTGTGTCAAAGCGAGAGCACTATTTAATTAAGTAGCAGCTGGTTATGCTTTACACTATTTGGATTTTCTTCCAAAAACACAGAAAATGGATCTGAAGATGTTATTTTTTCCAAGAAAATGCTACTATGAGTTGTTTTTTTCCCCCTTTTCTTCAGCTCTCTGCCCACACCTCCACCTTTATACGAGTGCTGCTTTATTCGAACATAAGGTGGGTGCAACTGGCACGGATCAATTCAATTAATCCTCCTCCTTGCTCTCCCAGGACAAAATGCCTCTCGTGGGACTGACTCAATTGCAAGCGCAATTGTGCGTGGGAGGAATTAAGTTCCACTGCATTCTTAAGAAGTACAGAAAGTACTCAGTAGCTAGGAGGGTGAACACATTGTCTGGAATGCATTTCCACTGTTCCGCTATAACATTAGAGCAAAACTGGTGCAGTGTATTATTTGCTTTTAATGGTTCACCCAGAAGCACTCACCATGTGCAGCTAAAAGAGTCACTGTGAACAGCACATTGAAAGTCTTCAACGAGTGTGCTTAAAATCTCCGCCTGATGGTGCCTGATGAACCAAGCTCATGAGGAACTGTACAGGCACAGAGGAAAGGTGCATCTTTCTGTTACATCTGAATTTCGTTAAAGCAGGGACAGAACCTAAAAAGTGGTCAGGTACCTTGTTAAGACATCACTGAATTTTGGAACAGAACTGCCAGAGATGAGTTTTTCAGTGCTTTATGAAAAATGTGGAGCTGCTAATTTAGGTGACAGTAAAAGCTCTGCTCCGAGACAGATGCATACTCCGATGATCTTATTAAGCTAATAACCATTTTCTTCAAATATTTTTGCCACTTTTCACCGTTTCTGGACAGGTTACTAATTTACCAGAATACTTAGTGCATACAGTTCTTAATAAATGAAGGTCTTTTTATAGTTCCTTTAAAATAAACGTCTTTCTTCCACCTTCTTCTGTCGAGAAAATGATACAAAAGTCTGAGATCACGTACCAACCGACTCAAGAACAGCTTCTTGCTGCCATCAAACTTTTGAATGGACCTACCATATATTAAGCTGATCTTTCTCTACACCCAAGCAATGACTGTAACATTATAATCTGCATCCTCTCCTTTCCTTCTCCCCATGTGCTCTATGAACGGTATGCTTTGTCTGTATAGCGCGCAAGAAACAATACTTTTCACTATATCCCAATACATAGAATCATAGAATCCCTACAGTGCAGAAGGAGACCACTCAGCCCATTGAGTCTGCACCGACCACAATCCCACCCAGGCCCTATTCCCGCATATTTACCCTGCTAACCCCCTGACACTAGGGTCAATTTAGCATGGCCAATGAACCTAACCCGCACATCTTTGGACTGTGGGAGGAAACCGGAGTGCCTGGAGGAAACCCACGCAGAAATGAGGAGAACATGCAAACTCCACACAGACAGTGACCCGAGGCCGGAATCGAACCCAGTTCCCTAGCGCTGTGAGGCAGCAGTGCTAACCATGTGACAATAATAAATCAAATCAAATCAAAGTCCCTCAATAAGAGAATCTTGGTACCGCAGCATGTTTTAAATAGGGGATCTTACCAACAGAACCCTTTTAAAGGTATAGGTACCTGGCTCCATCACTATTGTCTTGAGTGATCTCTGCTAAGAATAGTAAGCTGCTTTTATTGGCCTCAATGCCGAAGTAAGCAAATACTGAATGAGAACAGAATCAAACTTAGCTGTCATGCCTGCATCGTCAAGAAGCCTCTCAGAAATCACTGTCAAAGCTCACATGTGAATAACAGTCCCTTGGGCAACCCTAGCATGGAATCGACAACTTTGGCAGAGTAAAGAAGGGGGCTGAAAATTAGTGGAAAAAAATTGTGCATTCCTGCCATTTAACCATGGAACAAGCAAAGGTACGGAGAGAGGAAATGAACACAGGAATGCTAAGCACACAACTAAGCTAAGGCCATCACTGAAACATCCTTGATCCATGATTATAGGGAGAATTTTATCTTAGTTGAACCAAAAGGAATTGGGCTGCGATACAATTAAAATAGATGTGCAAAGAATTACTGCCACAAACCCACCCTCCACTCCCCCACCTCAGTAAAATCATATTAGGAAGTGGGAAAGGACTTCCAAAACAAGTCATAAACTTTGCTTGCTAAGACCCCAGTTTTAGGACTCGAGGTTCCTTCTCTACATGTCTGTCTGTCTCTTGTTTTTTGCCGGTTCGTTCATAGGGCGGCACGGTAGCACAGTGGGGGCGGCACGGTAACACAGTGGTTAGCACTGCTGCTTCACAGCTCCAGGGACCTGGGTTTGATTCCCGGCTTGGGTCGCTGTCTGTGTGGAGTTTGCACATTCTCCTCGTGTCTGCATGGGTTTCCTCCGGGTGCTCCGGTTTCCTCCCACAGTCCAAAGATGTGCGGGTCAGGTTGATTGGCCATGCTAAAAAATTGCCCTTAGTGTCCTGAGATGTGTACGTTAGGGGGATTAGCAGGTAAATATGTAGGGATGGGGGGTGGGGCCTGGGTGGGATTGTGGTCGGTGCAGACTCGATGGGCCGAAGGGCCTCTTTCTGTACTGTAGGGTTTCTATGATTTCTATGATATTTGTGTCTCATTTCCTTTTCACATATTTTGGGTCTCTTATAGTCTCCTTTATGCTATTATGTCTCTGTTGGTTCGCATCCTTCTCTTACTTGATATCTACATCTCATCATTTATTCTCCATTCTGTCGGGTTCTCTGCAATTTTTTCTTTCACTTAACTCAAGTTCACCCTATTGTCTAATAACACATTGCAGAAAGTGCAAAAAAGCTTTACAGGATGATCTCAAAACTGAAAAGTATAACCCATCAAGAGAGACTGAATGAAATGGAGGTCTTTGAAGAAAAGGTTGAGGGAGGTGGGGGGAGGCGACCTATGAAAGGTCTTTAAGATTATGAAAGGGTTTGCTATGCTAAACATAGTGACGATGTTTTCCACTTGCGGGTGGTGTGAGTTAAGGCCATAAATACAAGATCACTCAGGGATTCTGGGATGCTATGGCAACATGCTTATACTTATACTTGCATGTTGTAATTGGAGCCATGGATATTGATATTCGAAGCTCCAACTTTCTTTCTATTGCATGGATAACCAGGGGTTTCACCTGCTCTGCCATTGGGGTTTATTGGAAAGAGTTTCAGGTTGATGATCAACCCGTTTTGTCACATGATGAAAGCAACTTCCTTGGCCATCAAGTCCTCGAACTCGATGCTTCTTCCTCAGATAAAGGGATGCTTCCCACTGCACCACAAGACCTCTAAATATAAGATAGTCACTAATAAATCCAGCAGGGAATTTAAAAAAAACTTCTTTACACAGAGAGGGATTAGAACATGAAGTATCTGAGGTGAATAGTATAGATGCATAAAAAGGGGAAACTAGATAAGTAGTTGGAGATGAATAGAAAAGAAAGTTATCATTCAATCCTTCCATGCAAACAGAAGCCATTCACTCCATCAAGTCTGTACCAACTCTTTGAAAGAGCATCCCATCCAAGCACTCCCCTCCACCCTATCCCCATAACCCCATGTATTTATCATGGCTAATCCATCTAAATTCCACATCTTCAGACATGAAGGGGTAATTTTACCATGTCCAATCCACCTAACCTACACATCTTTGGACTGTGGGAGGAAACCGTGCACCCAGAGGAAACCCAGACAAACATGGGGAGAATGTGCAAACTCCACATAGACAGTCACCCAAGGCTGGAATTGAACCCAGGACCCTGGCACTGAGAGGCAGCAGTGCTAACCACTGTGCCACCATGCCGTCCTTATGCTGAGAGGAATGGGATGAGCAGTGCTGGGAGGCAGAGCAGATGGGCTGAATGGCCTATTTGCGTTGTACCTTCTGTGTTAATCTATGTAAAATCCGGCCATTTTAAAACTATGAAAACTAAATACTTGAAGGTGCAATCAGAACTATTCTTCCAGCAAGTGAGGTCCCGACGAACCTCGAGCTAATTCCTGCACTGGACTGACTGCAGCACCTGGGGCTCTTGATGAAATGTGTGCTGGCACTGATCGAGTGCAGCAGATGGTCAGGCTGCTGTAAATGTCACATTTGATTGATAAAGTATCCAAGATTCAGCAAGAAGACACTCCACCGTTAACTTCACTCTTCTTCGAAGGTAACGAGCTTTTATTTTTCACTGAATCAGCAGCACATGCACGCAGGCACCGAGGCTTTATTTTGAGTAACACAAGGGAAGTCCTTCTTGTTATCCTGGCCAATATCTATCCTATATCACCTAATAAAAGATTATGTGGTCATTATCACGTTGCTGCGTATGGGACCTTATTGTTCGGTGTTTTGTTCATTACACTTCAAAGTTAATTAACTGGATGTTTGAGGACATCCTGGACCAAGAATAATGCTATTTCAAAGCCTTTTCTTAATTTAATGGCAGAATAAATATATTAGTATTTAAACAAAGAACAGAGAAAATTACAGCACAGGGACAGGCCCTTCAGCCCTCCAAGCCTGCACCGACCATGCTGTCCGACTGAACTAAAACCCCTTACCCTTCCGGGGACCATATCCCTCTACAATACAGGGACCTACAGGTACCATATCGCTCCACAATAAAGTCTTTCTATAATCTACAAGATTGCAATTGAAGACTTGGGATAAAAACAAAAGAATTGCACAATTTGAGTTATCACATCATTGATCATATTCAAGGAAGATATGTAAGAGATTTCTTTTGGGTGGGATGGAGGAGTACTGGGGGACGGAGCGCTGTGGAGACAAAATAATCAAGCCAAAACATAGCTTGCTGCGGTCATAGAGCTTTATAGAATCATAGAAGTTTACAACATGGAAACAGGCCATTCGGCCCAACTTGTCCATGCCGCCCAATTTTTACCACTAATCTAGTCCCAATTGCCCGCGTTTGGCCCATATCCCTCCATACCAATCTTATGATCAGTCACCAGCATGTCTCCTTAACAAAGCTTTCCCTTCTCTTTATATGCAGAGAGTCCTATTTTTGTAATATCCAGAATCTTTATTTCATATCCTCCTGTATGATCATTCTTTTTGTTGGAAAGAAAATAGTCAAGTAGCACTCAGGGCGGATTTGGCAGCGAGTTGCATGGTTGACCATTCAAGAATAAAATACTTATATACGCACTACTTATCCTGAAGTATATTTTGGAGACAATTACACCTCATTGTAAGCTGTGTGCCAAAGGCATCATTAGAAAAATTATGGTCTATTTGCAACGAAATCGAAAGCAGCTATTGAGCAGAACCAACAAGGATTCTATTTTTGGATCAAAGCATAGCTATCATTTCTAAACATCTTATGAAGTGAAGAAGCTCCAAGCTAACCGGTTAAATGAATTACTTACATGTATACCACTGTCATTCAGATTCAAATCACTGCATTCAATTCAAATGGGAAATGTTTATGAGATGTGTTCCAGATTGGTTGCAACAATTTTCAGGCACAGAGATTGCTTCATTGATCAGACTATTCATGGAGGGAAGAGGGATGTAGGGGTGGGAAGGGGGATCTTCCAACTTTCAGACATAGGGCCCGATTTTACCAAAGATTCGAGCCCATTTTCGGGCGCGAAATCGTGGTAAAGTCGGGCGTCGGGCCTTTAACGCGATCTGCACCCGAATCCGAGCAGATCGCGGCTTTACCGACACCCGATTCGGGCGCGGGTCCGGCCCACGCCCGAATCGGGTGGCCCAACGATTTAAATGCATGCAAAATGCATTTGCATGCATTTAAATCGACTTAATGAACCGCGCACCCAACCCTACCGCCAAATCCCACTTTACCACTGCGGGGCCCAATCCGGTTCCACGTTTTTAGCAACCTGCAGAATAAAAGTCCGAAGCGCATTTCTATTCTGCAGGGGAATCTCCGAAGCCCATCCTCCTCCACCAACCTTCGCGGACCCCCCCGCTAACCAGCCTGGCAGACCCCCCCACCGGGATCGGACCCCCCTGGGAGGCAGGCCCCCCTCGGCAGAGCACACCCCCAATCTACCTCGATCGCTGGTCTCCCTCCACCATCCTTCTGACCTGCAGTCCTTTGAGAGCCTGCAGCACCTTCCTGGCCTTCCGCTGGCGTCCGCCAGAGGAGGGGGGCAAGTTCAGATGGATTCAAATTCATAGATCATTGGGAAATCTTCAAGAGTGGATAGCACCTGTACGGAAAGGATGGGTTACACCTTAACTGGAAGGGCACAAATATCCTGGCTGGGAGTTTTGCTAGAGTGTTTCGGCAGGGTTTAAACTAGTGTGGCAAGGGGGTGGGGATCAAAACAGTAGGTCAGTAAGTACTGAGGCTGGGGTCGAGCTGGGGGCCAGGGCAAGGCTAGATAAGAAGAGCATTCTGGAGCAGGATGACCTGAGTGGGCCTGGAGGTCTGGAGTGCATCTGCTTCAATGTGAGGAGTGTAACGGGTAAGTCAGACGAACTTAGGGCCTTAATGCTTACGCGGAATTTGGATGTGGTTGCGGTGACTGAGACATGGTTAAAAGAAGGACAGGACTGGCAGCTGAATATTCCGGGGTATAAGTGTTTTAGGCGAGACAGAGGAGGGGCTAAAAAATGTGGGGGAGTAGCGATATTAGTTAGGGAGCATATTACAGCGGTGCAGAGGGTGGACAATTTAGAGGAGTCATGTAATGAGTCGCTGTGGGTGGAGCTCAGAAATAGGAAAGGTGCAATCACTATGCTGGGGGTGTACTACAGGCCACCCAACAGCCCACGGGAAGTGGAGGAACGGATATGTCAGGAGATTCTGGATATGTGCAGAAAAAATAGGGTTGTTGTAGTGGGAGACTTCAATTTCCCTGGCACAGACTGGAAAGTGCTTAGGGCTAGGGGTCTGGACGGGGAGGAATTTGTAAAATGCTTACTGGAAGGTTCTTTGGAACAGTATGTAGATAGCCCAACTAGAGAGGGGGCTATACTGGATCTAGTTCTGGGAAATGAGCCCGGTCAGGTTGTGAAAGTTTCGGTAGGGGAACATGTGGCAAATAGTGACCACAACTCTGTTAACTTTAGGATAGTAATGGACAAGGATGAGTGTTGTCCCAAGGGTAGGTTGCTAAATTGGGGGAAGGCTAACTATAGCCGGATTAGGCAGGAATTGGTGGCTGTTGATTGGGAGAGACTGTTCGGGGGTAAGTCCACGTCTGGCATGTGGGAGTCTTTTAAGGAACAGTTGATATGGCTGCAGGACAGGCATGTGCCTGTAAAAAGGAAGGATAGGAAAGGTAGGATTCGAGAGCCGTGGATAACCAGGGAAATTGAGGATGTGATCACAAAGAAAAGAGAGGCGTACGTTAGGTCCAAGCAACTGAAAACAGATGCAGCTCTGGAGGAATACAGAGAGAGTAGGAAAGAACTCAAACGGGGAGTTAGAAGGGCAAAAGAGGTCACAAAATGTTCTTGGCAGACAGGATTAAGGAGAATCCTAAGGCATTTTATTCATATGTCAGGAACAAAAGAGTTGTCAGGGAAAAAGTCAGACGTCTCAGGGACAAAGGAGGGGAATTATGCTTAGAACCCAAGGGAATAGGGGAGATCCTAAATGAATACTTTGCATCGGTTTTCACGAAGGAGAGGGACTTGTTGACTGGGAGTGTTTCAGAGGGAGGTTTTGACCCGTTAGAGGGAATCTCCATTACAAGGGAGGAAGTGTTAGGTTTTTTAGGTAACATTAAAACTGACAAATCCCCAGGGCCTGATGGCATCTATCCTAGACTGCTCAGGGAGACAAGAGATGTAATTGCTGGGCCTCTGACGGGAATCTTTGTCTCTTCGTTGGACACAGGTGAGGTCCCTGAGGATTGGAGGATAGCGAATGTGGTACCGTTATTTAAGAAGGGTAGCAGGGATAACCCGGATAATTATAGGCCGCTGAGCTTGACATCCGTGGCAGCGAAGTTGTTGGAGAGGATTCTTAGAGACAGGATGTATGCGCATTTAGAACGGAACAATCTCATTAGTGACAGACAGCATGGTTTTGTAAGAGGGAGGTCGTGCCTTACAAATTTGGTGGAGTTTTTTGAGGAAGTAACAAAAACGGTTGACGAAGGAAGGGCCGTGGATGTCGTCTATATGGATTTCAGTCAGGCATTTGACAAAGTCCCTCATGGCAGGTTGGTTAAGAAGGTTAAGGCTCATGGGATACAAGGAGACGTGGCTAGATTGGTAGAGAGCTGGCTTGGCCACAGGAGACAGAGGGTAGCAGGAGGTCTGTGACCAGTGGTGTTCCGCAGGGCTCTGTACTGGGACCTCTGCTATTTGTGATATATATAAGTAATTTGGAAGAAGGTGTAACTGGTGTTATCAGCAAGTTTGCGGATGACACGAAGTTGGCTGGACTTGCTGATAGCGATGAACATTGTCGGACAATACAGCAGGATATATATAGATAGGCTGGAAAATTGAGCGGAGAAATGGCGGATGGAATTTAATCCGGATAAATGCAAAGTGATGCATTTTGGAAGAACTAATGTAGGGGGGAGTTACACAATAAATGGCAGAGCCATCAAGAGTATAGAAACACAGAGGGACCTAGGTGTGCAAGTCCACAAATCCTTGAAGGTGGCAGCACAGGTGGAGAAGGTGGTGAAGAAGGCATATGGTATGCTTGCCTTTATAGGACGGGGTATAGAGTATAAAAGCTGGAGTCTGATGATGCAGCTGTATAGAACGCTGGTTAGGCCACATTTGGAGTACTGCGTCCAGTTCTGGTCGCCGCACTACCAGAAGGACGTGGAGGCTTTGGAGAGAGTGCAGGGAAGGTTTACCAGGATGTTGCCTGGTATGGAGGGTCTTAGCTATGAGGAGAGATTGGGTAAACTGGGCTTGTTCTCCCTGGAAAGACGAAGAATGAGGGGAGACCTAATAGAGGTGTACAAAATTATGAAGGGTATAGATAGGGTGAACAGTAGGAAGCTTTTTCCCAGGTCGGAGGTGACGATCACGAGGGGTCACAGGCTCAAGGTGGGAGGGGCGAAGTTTAACTCAGATATCAGAGGGACGTTTTTTACACAAAGAGTGGTGGGGGCCTGGAATGCGCTGCCAAGTAGGGTGGTGGAGGCAGACACGCTGGCATCGTTTAAGACTTACCTGGATAGTCACATGAGCATTCTGGGTATGGAGGGATACAAACGAATAGTCTAGTTGGACCAATGAGCGGCATAGGCTTGGAGGGCCGAAGGGCCTGTTTCCTGTGCTGTACTGTTCTTTGTTCTTTTGTTCTTTGTTTGGATCTCTGGTTGAGGGCGGGGGGGGAGGATGGACTTGGGAGAATCTTGCAAACTGCAAATAATGTCTTTGTGCTGCCTAATTATCTATGGGAAAGGTAATTAAACTACACTGTCCTAGTGAGCAATTAGTGACCTGTATAATACATTTGTGATCTGTAACTGGATTGTTGATGCTCAAATGTTCAGAGTCCTGTGGTGAACTTGGAAGAATTGTCCCCGTGGTGGAACTTGGTTGGAAATAAGATTCAAGGAGATTACTAAATCTTGTTTTCATCTGAACATTGCACAGAATTAGAGGAATTCCCTTTGGAAGATAATGTCAAAATTATAATCGCAGGAACTAAAAACCTGACAGTCAAAAATTTGGGAAAATATTACAAAATATATCCCCCCATCCATATTTTGAAATATTTTCCCAAATTTTTGACTGTCAGGTGTACCATCACTGGTACACTACCAGCCACAGATTACTCTTCCCTGCAGGGGCAAGAGAGCGGGAGAGATGGCTGTGGCCGGTAGTGTACCAGTGATTGTGTATCCCTTTACAGGCCCAGCTTGGTCCTTCTCCAGTGTCTCCTCTTGGACTTGTACTGATCTTGTAGCCGGTTTTCATGCGGATCCACTGTGGAATCGGTCGGTTCTGCTTCATCTTCTTAGCGAGGAATCGCTTCATCCTGAAGGTTTTATGGGATGGCATGGCCGCACGTCCACCCCAGCAGGAGGGATTCGTTCCTCCGGTGGGAAGGAGGGATTGCCAGCAGAGTGGCGGCGGACCCCCCTGCCCCCTCCCTCCCCACCGATCGGCTGCAGACTAGCAGCGGAACCCCGCCCCCCCCCCCCCCCCGACCAGAGGATGATCTGGGTCTTACCCTCCCCCCCCCACCGACCAGAGGATGATCTGGGTTCCCCCCCACCCTCCCCCACCCCCCCCCCACCCCCTGACCAGAGGATGATCTGGGTCTCACCCTCCCCCCCCCACCGACCAGAGGATGATCTGGGTTCCCCCCTCCTCCTCCCCCCACCCTCCCCACCCCCCCCTCCCCCCCAACCCCCCTCAACCAGAGGATGGCCATTGCAGGCTCTGACCCTGTTCTTCGGAAGCTGCAGCGACGACTTCAGACTTTTATTTTGCAGGACGGTAACAGCGCGGATGCGGAACGGGCCAGAAGACGGTAAAGTGGGATTTGGCGGTAGAGTTGGGCGCGCGGTTCATTAAGTCGGGCCGCCTGATTCGGGCGCGGGCCGGACCCGCGCCCAAATCGGGTGTCGGTAAAGCCGTGATCTGCTCGGAATCGGGTGCAGATCGCGGTATAGGTCCGGCGCCCAACTTTATTGCGGTTTCGCGCCCGTCGAGCCCTTACTGTCAACTTGTTCCACTATACTCAGATTTCTGTTCTCGCAACGTGAGTGTACCTCATTCGACTCTCTTTACATTGTTTGGGGAATTGCATCCCATATAACAAGTAGCAATTAGCACTGCTGCCTCACAGTGCCAGGGACCAGGTTTGATTCCTGGCTTGGGTCACTGACTGTACAGAGTCTGCACGTTGTTCCCCTGTCTGCATGAGTTTCCCCGGGGTGTTCCAATTTCCTCCCACAGTCCGAAAGGCTGTGCTGGTTAGGTGCATTTGCCATACTAAATTCTCCCTCAGTGTTCCAGAACAGGCGTAGAGTGTGGCGACGAGGGGATTTTCACAGTAACTTCATTGCAGTGTTAATGTAAGTCTACTTGTGACACTAATAAATAAGCTTAAAAAAAACTTTTTAAAAACCCTATATAAAATGTCTGATATATGGGAAGGAACCTTGTGTACTTTGTTCCTGCTGGAACAATGAGACAACTTTCAGGTCAGGAACCCAATTTCCAAATGGAGGTGCTTTGCCAAAGCTCTTTCCTTGAGGGGCACCATTAACATACCACCTCTGGGCTCCCCAGCAAACTGGAGAGGCCAGCAGGTATGACACATCTGTCCTATCAAAGGAAGGATTTCGAAACAAATGAACATGGATTACGAGGGCCTGCCAACACTTAGGTCTTTGAGACTACAACAACTGTAGGAATGGAGAAGAAACCTGCAAAAGCCGATCCTTGGTTCTCTCACTCTTACCTGGAGAACCTGCTGTGGGATCTGAGGAACTGCAGTGAGATCTCCCAAGGATAAAAGGAAGAGGACAATCTCTACAACCAAACAAGCATGGATGGAAGTGTCCAAAGAAGTCAACAGCATAGGTGTGATCCTTCCAACCTGTAGTTGACACATCAAAAGGATTCAGGATCTCCAAAGGATAGTGTAGGGGATTGTCATAATACTTTCAGGTGCCAGACCCCATGCAAAGAACAAAGAAAATTAAAGCACAGGAACAGGCCCTTCGGCCCGCCAAGCCTGCACCGACCATGCTGCCCAGCTGAACTAAAACCCCCTACTCTTCCGGGGACCAGATCCTTCTATTCCGATTCTATTCATATACTTGTCAAGATGCCCCTTAAAAACCATGATCGTATCTGCTTCCACTACCTCCCCCGGCAGCGAGTTCCAGGCACTCACCACCCTCTGTGTAAAAAACCTGCCTCATGCATCTCCTTTAAACCTTGCACCTTGCACTTTAAACCTATGCCCCCTAGTTATTGACTCTTCCACCCTGGGAAAAAGCTTCTGATTATCCATTCTGTCTATGCCTCTCATAATCAGATCGCCCTTCAACCTGCATCATTCCAGTGAGTACAAACCAAGTTTCTCCAACTTCTCCTCATAGCTAAAACTCATAGCTACTTTGATTTGCCCAGCACTCTTCTGCACAGCATTCCACAGGATAACACAATTTGCTGTTACTCTTACACTCATCCTCAGCCTAATGCCATCTCACACCCATACTTCACAATAGCCTTCAACAGAGGATGCTTTTCCGTCCTCCTCTCACACGCCAGAGTGTCTATGCCAAATGGATCATGACATCCATTCCCTCTGCCTTATGGAGAGTCGTGCGGTTGGAGAGAAGGCAACTGGTGCTGCTGTTATTGCTCCTTATGGAGTTGCTGGTGGGTTCTAAGGCTTCTGCTCTTGTTTCTCAGCATATGTGGAAGTTGGAGCTGCTCAAGCTCCCATGGCACAAAGACTGGCAGCAGGGAAGGCGAGCAAAGTACTGGACAGGTGAAGTGCCTTCCAAGCAGTCGGCAATCACCTGTCAAGCAGTGAAAACATTATTAGTGAAAGGAAGCGTGCTTTACATAGCATTCTCTCAGTGGCCATGTCTGGAGCTCTTCCCAGTGTCATTTTTACCGGAGAAGTTCTGCACTGGCCTCAGTGACTCTGGTGAGGTGGAGAGACAACATGGACAGTTCTGAAAGAAGGATTTTGTCGTGAAAAAGATGCTTACTTGCCCCCTTTTAATTACCACAATTGCTTTCCCGCCAGACCCATGGGGGCTCCCGGTGAGCTTGCAACCTCCTCACAGGAAAGTCAGGAGAAGATGGGATTACACAAGGTTCGCAACCTGACATCAATCCCGAAACTCTTCATGATGAGTGCTCCGGAACCTACCTTCAGCTCACAGAGTCATAGAGTCATAGAGGTTCACAGCATGGAAACAGGCCCTTCAGCCCAACTTGTCCATGCCGCACCTTTTTTTAACCCCTAAGCTAGTCCCAATTGCCCTCGTTTGGCCCATATCCCTCTATACCCACCTTACCCATGTAACTGTCTAAATGCTTTTCACAAGATAAAATTGTACCTGCCACTGCTACTATCTCTGGCAGCTTGTTCCAGACACTCACCACCCTCTATGTGAAAGAATTGCCCCTCTGGACCCTTTTGTATCTCTCCCCTCTCACCTTAAACCTGTGCCCTCTAGTTTTAGACTCCCCTACCTTTGGGAAAAGATATTGAGTATCTAGCTGATCTAGGCCCCTCATTATTTTGTAGACCTCTATAAGATCACACCCAAGCCTCCTACGCTCCAAATAATTAATATAAATGACAAATAACAGTGGACCCAGCACTGATCCCTGAGGCACACCGCTGGTCACAGGCCTCCAGTTTGAAAAACAACCCTCTACAACCACCTGTCTTCTGTCATCAAGCCAATTTTGTATCCATTTGGCTACCTCACCCTGGACCCCGTGAGATTTAACCTTATGCAACACCCTACCATGTGGTACCTTGTCAAAAGCCTTGTTGAAGTCCAAGTAGAGAACATCAACTGCACTAGCCTCATCTACCTTCTTGGTTACCCCTTCAAAAAACCATGATGCGCTTTAAGACTTCCAGCACCTCCTTCTCTGTTATATGTACACTCCTCAAGACATCACTATTTATTTCCCCAAGTTCCCTAACATCCATGCTTTTCTCAAAAGTGAATATAGATGAGAAATATTCTTTTAGGATCTCACCCATCTCTGTGGATCCACACGTAGATGACCTTGTTGATCCTTAAGAGGCCCTACTCTCTCCCCATTTACTGCTTTGCCCTTTATGTATTTGTAGAAGCTCTTTGGAGTCTCCTTTGCCTTATCTGCCAAAACAATCTCGTGTCCCCTTTTTGCCCTCCTGATCTTTCCCTTAACTCTACTCCTACACCCTCTATACTCTTCAAGGGATTCACTTGATCCCAGCTGCCTATGCATGTCATGTGCCTCCTTTTTTTTCTTGACCAGGGCCTCAATATCCCGAGTCATCCAGGGTTCCCTACTTCTCCCAGTCTTGCCCTTCACTCGAAGAGGAATGTGTTTACCCTGAACCCTGGTGAACATACTTTTGAAAACTTCCCACTGATCAGACGTCCCTTTGCCTTCCCCCAGACTCTTCCAATTAACTATTGAAAATTCGTGCCTGATACCATCAAAATTGGCCTTGCCCCAGTTTAGAATTTTAACTTTTGGGCCAGACCTATCATTCCTCATAGCTATTATAAAACTAATGGAACTATGGTCACTGGTCCCAAAGTGATCCCTCACTAACACTTCTGTCACCTGCCCTTCCTTATTTCCCAAGAGGAGGTCAAATTTTGCCCCCTCTCTAGTCGGGCCATCTACATACTGAGTGAGAAATTCCTCCTGAATACACTCCATCCAAGCTTCTCATACTATGGCTGTCCCAGTCAATGTTGGGAAAGTTAAAATCCCCTACTATTACCGCCCTATTTTTCTTGGAGCTATCTGTAATCTCCAAATATTTGCTCCTCAATTTCCCGCCCACTATTCGGAGGCCCATAGTACAACCCCATCAATGTGATTTCCCCCTTCTTATTTCTCAGTTCAACCCATATAGACCTCAGTGGACGAACCCTCGGATATATTCATAGAATCCCTACAGTACAGAAGGAGACCATTCGGCCCATCGAGTCTGTACCAACTGTAATCCCATCCAGGCCCTATTCCTGTAACCCCACATATTTACCCTGCTAATTCCCCTGACACTAGGGTCAATTTAGCTTGGCCAATCCACCTAACCGGCACATCTTTGGACTGTGGGAGGAAACCGGAGCACCCGGAGGAAACCCACGCAGACACGGGGAGAACATGCAGGCTCCGCACAGGCAGTGACCCGAGGCCAGAATTGAACCCGGGTCCCTGGCGCTGTGAGGCAGCAGTGCTAACCACTGTGCCACCATGCCGCCCATATCTCTTCTCAGTACTGCCGTGATGTTTTCCTTAATCAAAGGTGCAACTCCCCCTCCTCTCTTACCTCCTGTTCTATCTTTCCCATAGCATCTGTACCCTGGAACATTGAATTGCCAGTCCTGTCCTTCCCTTAGCCATGTTTCAGTAATTGCTACAATATCCCAATCCCATGTACCCATCCATGCCCTGAGTTCATCTGCCTTGCCCGTCAGGCCTCTTGCATTGAAATAAATGAAGTTTAATCTAGATTTCCCTTGCTCTCTATCTTGCTTTTGCCTGACCTGTCTAGCACTAGGATTACTGACACTGTGTTTACTATTTAATGTGCTCTCTTTAACTTCTGTGCTGTCCTCAACCTTCTCTTCTGTCTCCCTACTGCTTTGGGTCCCACCCCCCTGCCAAACTAGTGGGAAGATTCAGCCCATAATCTCTGTATGGTCAAAATGTTGAAAAATTACCAAATTAAATGTTCTTTTGTTATCATAGATAATTTTCTCAGAAGAGATTATAAAACATTCAATAAAATTTATCCATGTTTATGCTTCTCTAAGAAATCTAGATTTGCTTTCATGGTCAGCTATTCCCCCAGTTTTCATAGAATCATAGAATCCTACAGTGCAGAAGGAGGCAATTCAGACCATTGAGTCTGCACCGACCATGATCCCACCCAGGCCCTATCCCCATAACCCCATGCACTTAGCCTAGCTCGGCCCCCTGATACTAAGGAGCAACTTAGCATGGCCAATCCACCTAACCCGCACATCTTTGGACTGTGGGAGGAAACTGGAGCATGGCAGATGGTGGAATTTGAATTCAGTAAAAAATATCTGGAATTAAGAATCTACTGGTGACCATGAAACCATTGTCGATTGTCGGAAAAACCCATCTGGTTTATTAATGTTCTTCAGGGAAGGAAATCTGCCATCCTTACCTGATCTGGCTTATATGTGACTTCAGAGCCACAGCAATGTGGTTGACTCTCAAGGGGCGGCACGGTGGCTCAGTGGTTAGCACTGCTGCTTCACAGCTCCAGGGACCTGGGTTCGATTCCTGGCTTGGATCACTGTCTGTGTGGAGTTTTCACATTCTCCTCGTGTCTGTGTGGGTTTCCTCTGGGTGCTCTGGTTTCCTCCCACAGTCCAAAGATGTGCGGGTTAGGTTGATTGGCCATGCCAAAATTGCCCCTTTGTTTTCCTGAGATGTGTAGGTTAGAGGGATTAGCGGGTAAATGTGTAGCGATATGGGGGTAGGGCCTGGGTGGGATTGTGGTCAGTGTAGACTCGATGGGCCAGATGGCCTCTTTCTGCACTGTAGGGTTTCTATGATTCTATGAGACAGTGACCCAAGCTGGGTCCCTGGCACTGTGAGGCAGCCATGATGTGGAGATGCCGACGTTGGACTGGGTAGGCACAGTAAGAAGTTTGAGTGAGTTGAAGTTTCCAGGTGAGTGATGAAGGGGCAGCGCTCCGAAAGCTCGTGCTACCAAATAAACCTGTTGGACTTTAACCTGGTGTTGTGAGACTTCTTACTGTGAGGCAGCAGTGCTAACTACTGTGCCACCGTGTTGCCCAAAGCATTTTGTTTTAAATGCTTCAATAGACAAGCATTAACTAGCTTTCACAACAATCTATGTCACCTGCTATGTTATACTTGGTCATCTTGTTTCCTCAACAGTTTTTATTTCCTCTTTTTCCATTTTGTCACAATATCAAATAACCTGAGCTGAGCGATTAGGGACCAACTTTATATGAGTTAAAATTAGTGACCAATTACTCAACATCTTAGATATCCTTGAAATCCGACTCATCGGGGGCAATTTTATCATTTTGATTCTAAGTGCTGAATCTGGGCGCAATTCAGATCCGACTTGGAAACCTGCTCCCAGGCGCCCCCATAAGCACTTAGCCTGAAAAAAACTCGCAAGTCCAAATCGCGCTGTGGGCGGGGCTTTCAACTGCGCATGAAGAAGGTTGCATTGCATTTGGGTGGCTAGCACTGTCTTTCTCATAATAATTATCGGCTGTTTGATTTTCAAAGTGTTTCTTAAAGGGAAGCTCACAATTTCGTGTCATCTTACTGAATGCAGCTGTGAAGAGGATTTCTGAAACATGTCGGGAGATTTCCTGGGATGCTTTGACAAGACCTCAGCAACATTCTGGCCACATTTATCCCGCAAATTCTTTGGGGATTTCACCAAAAGAGTAAACACTGTGCTATGCTGCCTTATTGGATGGCTTATGGGAATCATAAAGGAGAAAGGAGGTACCTGATGATGGGCATCTTGCTGGGTATTCCCATTGATCTGGAGGAGAAATGGGAGGAGGACATGCAGCAAGGCAGTGGAGAGCCAGTTGCTGCTGTAGGAAGAGAGGGAGAGCGAGGTGGCATCCTTCCCCTGAGGATACAGAATATTTCTCCTCCTCTGGAACTGCTCCACCTGAGAACCCAGGTGTCCTTCCCTCACTCAAATTCTGAGTTGCAATATGCCACTCTGTATCACCCAGAGCCTTCCACACCTATGGTGCAAGTGGATATGAGGAACCCACATACTCCAGGATTTGTTTGTCTAATCAGTATTTGAGTGCTAAAGGGTGCAGATGCCTAGTTTACCATCTCCAGGCAAATTCAGGTTGTAGTAATCAGCAGTTCAGACTAAATTATTGGGCAACACCGTGGCACAGAGGTTAGCACTGCTGCATCAGAGCACCAGGGACCCAGGTTCAATTGGTTCAATTCCTGGTTTGGAGTTTGCATGTCCTCCCTGTGTCTGCGTCGGTTTCCTCTGGGTGCTCCAGTTTCCTCGCACATGCTGGTTAGATGCATTGGCCATGCTAAATTCTCACTCAGTGTACCCGAACAGGTGCCGGAGTGTGGCAACTGGTGGATTTTCACAGTAACTTCATTGCAGTATTAATGTAAGCCTACTTGTGACACTAATACATTTTTTTAAAATGTGCACTAAATCCAGACTGTCGAAGACCTGTTGGCACATTTGGTAGCCATTTCTACTCTTTGGCCAAAAATGCCCCCAATATCTTGGATTTAATTCTTGCCATTATGCCCCTTCTACTATCCTATCAAATGAATTTTCTCACTTGTATGGAACCCGGAAGGCCAAGCTAACCATGGCAATCTTTATAAAGATATTGGTGACCTCCAAACCTGGAACAGTAAGCTTTGTAACAGTTCTGCCTTGCACACAACACCATACGGGCTGCAGGCAAAACTTTGGTGCAACCAAAATAATTGCTTTATAACAGCAAATAATCTTTTGATGCTTTAATTTTAATTAAAAACATGTTTAGTAAAATTTATGTTTCCAGTAAGCAATCTATATTGATGGATTTCTTCTGAATCGCCACAGTGCAGAAGAGCATACTAATTATGGTTCTGCTAATCTTCATCTGAGTGGAGTTGTTGAGTACTGTATAAATGTACTTCAATCAAAATCATCATTTAAATACAATGAAAAGTCCAAGTAGCACAATTTCCTGCCACTGCATGCTCCCAATGCACTTTATAACTGCTCTGTTACATCGTAATGATCTTGCTAATAGCAGCACCTAGTGACTAAAAATGGCAGAGTTTATTTAAGTAGCAAACATGGCCAAACAGAACCACGCAATTTAATTAGTAGTGGCAAAAAAGAATAGTTACAGTCAACAATCAAGATTTTTAAGAGTGTTTTTTTGTCCTTCTCATCATGTAGTGAAGAGATGGATCCCTGTGCATTAGTTTAACAAATGTTTAGATACAAGCAATTGTCAAACTGATTGTCCGACATCCAGAACACAGGAACACAAGAGGTGAGAGCAGGATAGACCATCAAGCCTGTTCCACCATTCAGTATGGTCATGGTTGATCTTGAACTTCTTTCCCACCCATTCCCCCATCCCTTGATTTCATAAAAGACCAGAAATGTGTCTATCCCAGTCTTCAATATATTCAGCATGGGATGATCACAGTGTTCTGGGGTAGAGAATTCCAAAGATTCACAACCGTGGAGTCAAGCAATTTCTTATCTCAATCCTAATGACCCCTTTATCCTGAGACTGTGCCCTTGTGTTCCGAATTCCCCAGCCAGGGGAAACAACTTCTCAATGCCTTCTCTGTCAAGTCCATTCAGAATATTGTATGGTTCACCAAGATCACATTTTCTACACTCCAGAGATTATCTAATCCCAATTTACTCAGTCTCACATCATTTCTCAGGAACCAATCGAACGAACAGTTGCTACACTATAACTGGATAAACAGATTATTTTTTGAACTATATATTGGTAAGGCCAAAGCCATTGTCTTCAGTTCCTGCCACAAGTTCCTTCCCCGAGATACTGACCCCCATCCCTCTCACTGGTGACTGCCTGAGGCTGAACCAGACTAGTCACAATGACGAAGGGTCATCCTGATTTGAAACATTGGCTCTATTCTCTCTCCACAGATGCTGTCAGACCTGCTATGATTTTCCAACATTTTCTGCTTTTGTTTCAGACTATTCACAACCCTGCTATTGTATTTGAGGCTGAATTGTGCTTCCAACCACATATTCCAGCATTATGTTGGCTAACTAATTCCACCTCCGTAACATCACTCGACTCTACCTTGCCTCAGCTCATCTGCTGCTGAAATTCTTATTCTTGCTTTTGTTACCTCTAAAATTGGTATCCTGAAATGCTCCCAGCTGCCTCCCACATCTCTCCTTTGTTAATTTAAATCATTCAAAGCTCTACCATGTCTGTTTGACTCGCACCATGTCCCATTCACCCATTACCCCTGTGCTCGCTGTCCTGCACTTACTCACGGTGAAGCAACAGCTCACTTTTTTAAAATTCTCATCCTCAGTTCAAATCCTTCCTTGGTTCATTCTCTATGATCTCCTCCAACTCCACAACACCCAAAGGTATTTGCACCCCTCCAATTCTGGGCCTCCCGTGTATCCCCAAATTTAATCATGCTTCCACTGGCAGCCGTGCAATTAGTTCCTGAGGACCTACCCTCTGCAATCCCCTCCCTAAATCTCTCTGGGTAAGATGGGTATAGAGAGATATGGTCCAAATGTGGGCAGTTGGGACTAGCTTAGGGGCTTAAAAACAATGGGCGGCATGGACAAGTTGGGCCGAAGGGCCTGTTACCATGCTGTAAACCTCTGTGACTCTATGACTCTGCCCCTCCACCTCTTTAACATTTTTCTAAAAGGCTCCTTAACACCTACGGGCAGGATTTTCAGGCCATTCCTGTCAGCGGGAGCTTCCAGTCCTGCCGATAGTGACCCCACCTCCCCCAATCTGGGTTGTCTAATGGCAGAGGTGCAAACAATGTGAAACCCCGTTGACAGCGGCATGACCAGAAGATCCTGCCACCAGCCAAAGATGGGGCGTCTCTGCTGCAGAACATACCGCGGTGGTGGGGTGGGTGTGGGGCGGGATGGGGGGATGGGCTGGGGGGGGGGGGGGGGGTGGGGAGTGCGGAAAATCCCCTCCAACCTCTTTGACCATGGTTTTGTTTGGTTGTCCTAATGTTTCCTTATATGGTGCACTGTCAGATTCTGCTTCATAACACTCCTGCGAAGCACCTCAGTATGTCAAGGGTACTATACAAAGACAAGTTGTTGTTGTTTTGTTGTCAGGTGAGTGGGAGTGGGGGGGGGGTACTTGATTTGTACATGTGGGGGTGAAAGGGTGGTACAGTGATTAGCACGGTGGCACAGCGCTTAGCACTGCTGCCTCACAGCGCCAGGGACCCGGGTTCAATTCATGGCTTGGGTCACTGTCTGTGCAGAGTTTGCACGTTCTCCCCGTGTCTGCCTGGGTTTCCTCCAGGCTCTGGTTTCCTCCCACAGTCTGAAAGACGTGCTGGTTAGGTGCATTGGCCACGCTAAATTCTCCCTCAGTGTACCCAAACAGGCGCCGGAGTGTGACAACTAGGGGATTTTCACAGTAATTACATTGTTTCTTTATTTATTACTGTCACAAGTAAACTGACATTAACACTGCAATGAAGTTGCCGTGACCCAAGCCGGGAATCGAACCCGGATCCCTGGCACTGTGAGGCAGCAGTGCTAACCACTTTGCCACCGTGCCACCCCATTGCAGTGTTAATGTAAGCCTACCTGTGACACAAAGATAAATAAATAGTTGGAGCCCAGCCCTTTGTATCCAGTACAAGTGAGCTGCCCAATAATGTCAATGGCATTGAGTGCTGAGAGAATTATTTTGTTGAATGGCTTATCTTGACTACCCTTGACTGATTCAGAGAAAAAAACTACATTCTGCCACCACCATTGCATTTACATAACAATGATTCTGATGCTGGGAGCTGGAGACTGATTAAAATAGATGGGATTATTTATACAACTTGGCAAATCTATGGTAGCTGGTCACTCTTATACTAATGTTATGTTATATTCATAATCAGCTCCTTGGTTTATAGTTTAGCATCTCACAATGTGGTCTGCTCAATCATGCTTAAATGTACACTGCTTATTCAATGATTTATTTCCAAAAATACTGCAATTACAATTACCAAGACTGGTACGCGAGTTAACACCTACCAATTAAATCTTTGCCTAATGAATTCCATCCATTTTAATTAGCCCCAAGTGCCCACCATTGTTATGTAAATTTGCCAGTTGGGACCAAAGAAACACACATTAAGTGAGGTCACAAAACCCACATCTAAGGGAAAAAAACAGAATGGCAAAGGTCAGACAATCTAACATTATTCTGCAGAACATGACATTTAATTAGATGCTATGTTCTCAACTGGCACCTAATGTTTCATCCAAAAGGCCTTTTAGCAAAGTTCAACACAATTATTCTTTTTTGAAGGTATTAAATATTAAAAATAGAAAGTTTTAAGGAACGGCGACATCACAAAGGAATCCTGTATCTGGCTGATGCATGCTTTAGTTTTAATTCCTATATCCCATAAATCACTGCCCAGAAAATGAAAAGGAATAATGATGCTGGGTTACACCTTATTTATATATCACAAAAAAATCACAATAACATTAAAGCAACAACAACTGTAATAACAGCTTGCATTTATATAGCACTTTTAACACATGGCGCTTCACAGGACAATGGCCAGCAAAATTTGACATTGAGCCACCTAAGGAGATAATAGGGCAGGTGACCCAAAGTTTGATTTGATTTGATTTATTATTGTTACATATATTGGTAACAGTAAAAAGTATTATTTCTTCAGCACAGTCTTGAAGGGCTGAAAGGCCTGTTCCTGTGCTGTACATTTCTTTGTTCTTGTGCGCTCTACAGGCAAAACATACCGTTCATAGACTACATCGGGGAAAAGGAAAGGAGAGGATGCAGAATGTAGTGTTACAGTCATAGCTAGAGTGTAGAGAAAGATCAGGTTAATGTATAGTAGGTCCATAAGAAAGTCTGATGACAACAGGGTAGAAGCTGTTCTTAAGTCGGTTAGTACGTGATCACAACTTTTTATGTCTTGTTCTTGACGGAATCGCTTTTCCGAGGCAGTGGGAAGTGTAGATGGGTTTGCTTTGATTTGATTTATTATTGTCATGTGTATTAACATACAGCGAAAAGTATTGTTTCTTGCGCGCTGTACAGACAAAACATATCACTCATAGAGAAGGAAACGAGAGAGTGCAGAATGATGAATGAATGCACGATGGATTGGGCTACATTCACAACCCTTTGTAGTTCCTTGCATTCTTGGTCAGAGCAGGAGCCATACCAAACTGTGATACATCTGGAAAGGATGCTTTCTATGGTACATCTGTAAAAATTGGTGAGAGTCGTAGCGGACAAGCCGAATTTCCTCAGCCTCCTGAGAAAATAGAGGCGTTGGTGCACTTTCTTAACTATAGCATTATTCAGAAATGATTCAAGGGAGGGTCTTAATGGAGGAAGAGAGACAGAGAGGTGGTGAGGACTGAACGGGAATTGTCTGGGAAGTTCAGACTTCTTTGGGAACTATCTGATACTCTGATTTAAATCAGAGACCTTGGATGGTTCTGAAATTGTTACAAGAATAGTTACTCAAGTGGTTAGAAGAATTAAAACCATGGGAACTGTAGTACTGACCACTGCCTCTCCCACCCCTCTGCACCCAACCCCCCATCACCCCTGCAGGGGACCAACTGACTAACCCCCTGACTACCCTCATCACTCTGACTAACCCCTAGCTACCCTCCCAATTATTCTCCTGATCCCTCCGACTACCCACCCTGCGTCCTGACTAACCCCACCCCTCCGACTAAACCCCGACTCCGACCATCCCCCACTCTCTTGACTACCCTTCCCAATGTCCCCCGCTACCCCCCACCCTGGCTACCCTGGCCCAACTGACCACACGATGCTCCACCCTGACTGACCAATCAAGCATCTCGACCCCTCCTAACCTCCCAATGACCAACTGAACATCACCCCCGACTAACCATTCAACCATCCGACCATCCGACCCACTCACCATATTATCCCGTTGATCATCCGACCATTCCCCTAATGTCAAACCCCCAAACATCCGACCTTTCTCAACCATGCAATCCCACACCCTGACATCCAACTGCCACCACCAACAGCGCGCACTCCCCCCACATTCATCCCCCATTCATCCTACCTATTTACTTTACACACTTACCTCCTCTACTGGCTTTGTGGCAGCTGGTGCTGTAAGAAGGGAGTGTGGCCTCTTACCTCACCGTTGCCAAGGATCGAAGGCCTCTCAAACCCACTGAACTGCACTTTTTTCATAGAATCTCTTCGGATCCGCAACCGGATTGAGTCGAAATGTCTGACGAGAAAGGTGCTACTGCATTCTAGTGCAAGTAAAAAGGAACCATGTAGCAATTTGACTGTGACTGCCACTCCTCAGAAGTTCTGGCCTAATGTGTATTAACTATTACCTCAGATACATCTCCCTGTTTCTCAAAATCTGATCTCTCTGGATAAGTTTGCCCATTATTGCCCAAACCACAAATAGTTTTGTGCCATGTAGCCCCCAGATATTGTGCTGCATAGAATCTCTACGGTGCAGAAGGAGGCCATTTAGCCCATCGAGTCTGGACCAACTCTCCGACCGAGCATCTTATCCAGGACCCCTCCCTTTGCCCTATCCCCATAACCCCACATATTTACCCCGCTAATACCCCTAACCTACACATCTTTGCACACTCAGGGACAAATTAGCATGGTCAATCCACCTAACCTGCACATCTTTGGATCGTTTCACTGATGAAGGGACAACGCTCCGAAAGCTCATGATTCCAAATAAACCTGTTGGACTTTAACCTGGTGTTGTGAGACTTCTTACAGTGCCCATCCCAGTCCCTCGCCGGCATCTCCATATCATGAATATATTCAAGGCAGATTTTATATCTACAAAGGAGTCAAGGTCGGCAGGAAAGTGGAGTTGAAGTCACGGCCAGGCAGCGACGATTATGGTGAATGGCAAAGCAAGATAGAATAACCAAATAGCCTACCCCTGCTCCTATTTCTCATGTTCTTATACTCTAACCCCTAATAGCTGTATCAGAAAAGATTTTCACCTCAAAGCCTGGGCTACATTTTCATGCTTAGGAAATAAAGGATACAATTCTCACTGACAATCCTTTTTATAATTTATGACAAATGGCTAGCACAACTTGCCCAATAAAGAAGACTGCCTGTGCTAAGGGCGGATGGTTTAAGTGAAGTGATAGTAAGCACTTGGTAGATTTGCATTAACCAGAAATAGCTGGGATGGCATGGATTAAAATATGCAATGTTCCAAACGTTGACATATTGAGACTTGCTAGGTTCAGCAACACATTTGTGGCAATGCAGGCCAGAGATTGCATCTCACTAATTAGTAGCCGTGACTCAGTTGGCAGAACTCTTGCCCCTGAGTGAGAAGGTTGTGTGTTTAACGTTGAGCACGAGAATGTAAGTCAACAATCCAGTGCATCATTCAGGGAACGCTGTACAGTCAGAGGTACCGTCATTCCTCTCCTGGTCCTTCCATGTCACCATCTCCAAAATCTATTCCCAAATTTCATGCAACTCTGCATCTGAATTCCTCCAATCAGTTTTCTGTCACAGAATCCAAACTGCTGTTATCAATGTCACTTGATATCTTATTGTGACAGTGACTAAGGGCAACTTTCACCCCCTCAGCCTTCTTGGCCTGTCTGCAGCCTTTGACATGACTGACCACACTGTTCTCTTCCAACTTATTTCCTTTGCTATTTATCTCCACCCAAATTGATTTGATTTGGATCTTCTTAGTCAAGATAATTTATCACTACTGTACTGATGTTACCTTTTATCAACAGAGCTACCCCACCTCCTTTCTTTTCTTTCTATTCTTTCAAAATGTCAAACACACTGAAACATGCAGTTCTGAGCCTTTGTTACTTTGCAACCATGTATTTGTAATGGGTATCACACCATACCCACGTATTTCTATTTGTGCTATCAATTGCTCCATCTCACTAAGAACACTGCGTTCAGATAACAACCTATAATTTTGTCTTTGTACCATTTTTCTCGACTCTCACCCTGTGAGCTGGTGCACACTTTGTTTGTGTGCTCTGTCCCTTCCTGCCATTCTCTGGTTATCATTATCATGACCCTGTTCCATTGTCTTGTCCTTTTTAGTTAGTTTTCTAAATCTCCCACCCCACCACACACTCAATTACAACTATTTAGTTTAAATCCTTTTCTATAGCTCTAGTTATATGATTCAGTCGCTGCTCGGGCCTCCTATTCACTATTAAATCTGATGAGTACCAACTTGACTATTTGCCAAACTGACAGGCTATCTCTCACGGCGACGCAGCTCAGACTTCCTTGTCTTCATTTCCTTCCTTCTCCCCTTCCAGAAACGGTGAGGGAAATTTAGTGCCCACGTTTGCTGTCAGTGGGAACAGCAACTTGAGCGCAAAATCTGACAGAAATCAGGAAACATGATTCCCACCGATGAGATAAAGTTCTTGATTTTCCCCACTTTCGCTGGTGACATAATGAGGTTCTTACTCAAAAAGGGAAGAAACCTCATTTAAATACATTAAATACGCTGGTTAGCACTGCTCCCTCACAGCTCCAGGGACCAGAGTTTGATTCCCGGTTGGGTCACTGTCTGTGTGGAGTTTGCACATTCTCCCTGTGTCTGCGTGGGTTTCCTCCGGGAGCTCCGGTTTCCTCCCACAGTCCAAAGATGTGCGGGTTAGGTGTATTGGCCATGCTAAATTGCCCCTTAGTATCCCGGGATGCATGGGTTAGGGGAATTGACCGAGTAAATATGTGGTGTTGCGGGGATAGCGCCTGGGTGGGATTGTCGTTGGTACAGACTCGATGGACCGAATGGCCTCCTTCTACATTGAAGGGTTTCTATGATTCTATATTTTAAAAGGTCTCCCCTCCAAATTATCCCCCTCACAGGATACTGAAACCTCGCCAATGTGACAGGTTTGTGAAGACAGAAAACAGTTTAAGAGATTCAGCTGAGGGAGGGCAAGCAAGATAAGGAGGTCCTCTGTGTCCATCGGGTGGCGAGGGGGCGGGGGGGGGGGGGGGGGGGGGGGGCGTCGGTAGGACTGGGGGCCATTTACCTTCTGTGTTAATTGGCATGCCTTTTAAAGATGCTCTCTCACCTACCGCCCCTCCACGATCTCTGTGATGCCAGCCTAGCCTGCTTTAACAGGCCCTGCCCTGCCCTGCCACACTGATGGTGTAAACCCCACCCACTCTATGTTTTTCTCAGTGTGCCTGAAAATCTGGACTAAAAACAGGCTGGTTTTCAGTCAGAGCCTGACACTCTGAAAACAAATGGGAAAATTCCGCCCGGTACTTTTCTCAGGACGACCTAACCAGACTTCAGTTCCAGTTGGTAGAATCCGGAAAATAGAATGTAGGTGAATGCTTCCCCTAAATTTTTCTGCACCAAAGTTTTGCCTGCAACTCTTATGGTGTGTGTGCACAAGGCAGAACTGTTACAAAGCTTACTGTCCCAGGTTTGAAGACCATCAATATCTTTATAAAGATTGCCATGTTTAGGTTGGCCTTCCTGGTTCCATACAAGTGAGTAAATTCATTTGATAGGAGGGGCATAATGGCAAGAATTAAATCTGAGATATTTTGGGCATTTTTGGCCAAAGAGTAGAAATGGCTACTAAACATGTCAACAGGGCGAGTCTCTTCGACACTCTGGATTTAGTGCACAATTTTTAAAAAATATTTATTAGTGTTATAAGTAGGCTTACATTAACACTACAATGAAGTTACTGTGAAAATCACCCAGTCGCCACACTCCGGTACCTGTTCGGGTACACTGAGAGAGAATTTAACACCGCCAGTGTACCTAACCAGCATGTCTTTCTGACTGCGGGAGGAAACGGGAGCAGACAAGGTGGAGACTCCACACAGACAGTGGTCCAAGCCGGGAATCGAACTGGGGTCTCTGGCGCTGTGAGGCAGCAGTGCTAACCACTGTGCCACCCAATGGTATAGCACGGCTAAGGCTCCAATCAATTCATTATTCATTAATCTTTTCCTGAGAATATTAGTGACAAGGAACACACTGGCTGCCAGTTTGAGCATTGTCACCAAAAATAAAATCACATACACCGGACTCAGGATGGGGTGAAGCTTTAGTGACCTGATTTACATGCAGTCATCACCACATCTGATTAATTCAAAGACAGTCGATATATTAAAAAAAGAACCAAACAGTCAGTAATAACAACTATAGTTTGATTTATTGACAAGATTTAATCTAATAAATTTACAAGCCAATAATTAATATTTTGCACAATGACATGCAGAGCCAACAATGTGTAAACAAACTATATCTGTATAATGTGTGTTCTTTTCAGGGAGTGCGACTTAAATATCGCGCAGCAGAATAAACAGGTTAGTAAAGAGAAGGATTAAATTATCTAAATTTTCCCAGCACATGTTTTTTTTAACATATTCTGAACTCTTCTAATTTAAAAAGTGTTCTTCAAGCAAATTTGCTAAATCAGCTTGCTAGGAGAGAGTAGCTTTCACAGGATTTCATAATTAAATTTTCAGGAAAATAGCGTCTAAGCAAAATTATTCCTTCAAGACTGTTCACTATTTGCGAATTCCTACAACAACATGAATGGTTCCGAAACTCTTAATGGACGAAAATTTATTAAATAAAACACACTGCGTGGTGTTCCGATCCAGCTTGTTTCAGGCCAATGTGAATCTCAGCTGCTCTTACATACTTCATAAATATTCAAATATTAAAGTCGGATGCTATTAATAATCCCGGCATCTCTACACAAGATCTGCTTCATCACAGCCCAATAACTTATCCTTTAATATTTAATTTACAACTGTATCTGCAGAATTTCAATTCACAGGCTCTGCCGTATCAGAGGTCATTATAAGCATCAATCAAGCCTGGCTCATGTATCTAACTTCATGTTGTTCCAGCCTCCCATCTCCTCGCTGGCAGTCAGCGCCAGCTCCTTATGTTTTACGAGAATTGTCACGGAGAAACTGCTTCATAACATTAGCGGCATAATCAGGGGAAGGTGAAGGGATGGAAAAGAAAGAGAGTGCCTTCATCCCAGCAATTCACAACATTTGCACCCAGCTTGCTACAGGAAGGACAAATAATCAGTTCACTGAATGATTGCAAAAGATCATAGAATCCCTACAGTGCAGACTGAGGCTATTTGGCCCATCGAGTCTACACCGATAACAATCCCACCCAGGCCCTACCCCTGTAACCCCACATAGTTACCCCACTAATCCCCCTGACACTAAGGAACAATTTACCATGGCTAATCAACCTAACCCGCACATCTTTGGACTGTGGGAGGAAACCGGAGCATCCGGAGGAGAACGTGAAAACACCACACTGTCTGTCACCTGAGACCGGCACTGAACCCGGGCCCCTGGCACAATGAGGCAGGAGTGCTAACCACTGTGCCACCATGCTGCCCTCAAAGATGAGACCCAATTTCTGTTAGTGTGTGTGTTACAAAATGCAACCAGTTCTGTATTTTATGGGAACAGGGTGTGAAATCTAAAGGTGCTCTGACCTAGCAATTCTTCGTGCATGTTCCTACACAGGAAAGATCCAGCATCCAAACATGAAGGTTCAGGGTCTATGCATGTGCCTGCAGGTGATGAGTGGCAGCAGGACTTAAAGCAATGCATTTCTATCTGCAACTGTCCCTGTGTGTAATTACAACAACCCCACTCAAGAGAATAATGCTTCTGATTAAATAAATAGTTATGCTGCATCATAAGGAAATGAAAGGTCACCTCTGTTCCTTCCATTGTGACTATTCTGTTGGCCAGATTGCACGAGGTCGGCTGCATCAGTCATTCATTTGTTCTGTATTGCAGCAGGTGGATGTTCGACATGTTATGCCACGTGCTGGAAGATAACAGTTTGATTTTCAAGGCAATGGCCATGGTTCTCTGATCTCGTTCGCCCCGGCGAGGACGGAGAATTTGGCACTCAGCCAAAACTCCATTCACTGCAGCGGCACTGGGGAATCCCAGCCCTGGGCGAGTCGGAGAATTCCAGCCAATGCGTTTAGCAGAATGTTTTTTTTTCCTTTTCATTACATTAAGTGCACTCTCCAATTGAAAATAAATTGCCTTTCTTTTAAAAAAAGAGGTCTCTTCTCTAATTTCTGAAATTATCTGAGATTCAGTGCCATAGATGATTGGTACAGTCAGTCTGAACCCAGAGAAATTCTGAAGAGGTGGCTTTGGGGAAAAAAAGCAGCCAGCATAATTAAGGACCCCACACACCTTGGACATACCCTCCTCCACCTTCTCCCGTCAGGAAAAAGATACAAAAGTCTTAGAACACGTACCAACCGATTCGAGAACAGCTTCTTCCCTACCGCCATCAGACTTTTGAATGACCTGCCATATATTCATCTGATCTTTCTCTACACAGTATTTGTAACTGCAACACAATATTCTGCATCCTCTCCTTTCCTTCTCCTCTATGTACTCTATGAACGGTTTCCTCCGGGTGCTCCAGTTTCCTCCCACAGTCTAAAAGACAAGCTGGTTAGGTGCATTGGTCATGCTAAATTCTCCCTCAGTGTACCCGAACAGTGTGGTGACTAGGGGATTTTCACAGTAACTTCATTGCAGTGTTAATGTAAGCCTACCTGTGCCACTAATAAATAAACTTTTTTTAATTGAACGATATGTTTTGAGTGTATAGTGCACAAGAAACAATACTTTTCAGTGTATCCCAATACATGTGAGAATAATCATAGAATCCCTACAGAGCAGAAGGAGGTCATTCGGCCCCATCGAGTCTGCGCTGATGACAATCCCACCCAGGCCCTATCCTCGTAACCCCATGTATTTACCCTGCTAATCCCCCTGACACTAAGGGGCAATTTATCCTGGCCAATCAATCTAACTCGCCCATCTTTGGACTGTGGGAAGAAACCGGAGCACCTGGAAGAAACCCACGCAGACACGGGGATAATGTGCAAACTCCACACAGACGGCGACCCGGGTTCCTGCTGCTGTGAGGCAGCTGTGCAAACCACTGTGCCACCATGCCACCTGTGAATCAAATCAAATCAAATTTTAAAAAGTACTGCAGCCCCAAAACACTGCACCAGATAAGGTTCAGGTTTATAACTGCAGAAACTATTGACATCCTGGTGCTATAATATCACAGCTACCAATGCAGGATACAAAGTCACTTATTAAAACAGAAGAACATTCCTGCACGCAAAAAAGTCATGGCCCTGGCAAGCTTCTTGGCAGAGTACAAATGACAATTCTATCCTCTGCTAAATACATCCTCAGTTGGATCCGCACAATTGGATTCTTTCAGAAACTAACTTCAACCCCCTCATTATTGATGTCAACTCCTCACTGACAAATCCAGCTTCATGATCCCAAATCATTGATCCTGCACATAACCTGATCCTTGGGGAACAAAAAAAGGAAATACAGAAGTCGAGGCTTGATATTAAAGAGAGATCAGTAATAGTGGCAACAAAATAATGCGGGGACAGACTTGACACAGCTTTCAGTGAAACAGCAGCACACAAATCAAGGACAGAGATGAAATTTATAATTGATCACCATATTGTGCCAGTTACTGCAACTATTTGAACATTTAAATGATTATTAATGTTGATAGTTATCAACAATTTACAGGGGGAACATTGATTAAATAGTACAGCAAACCATAGCTAGACTACCAGAGGCAGTATTTTTTTAATTACTTTCTATTTGATTCAAACTCAGCAATTTCTCTTCATCCTGACCTCCCAACTGCCCATAAAAAAAATCATAATGGGTTTCTTGTTTTTGCATCAAGTGGCTGTCTTCAGATAGGGCATTAGTCAAACCTTATGTCACACGAACGTGACACAATGTGCATGATTAATACAAAGAATAAAATGGATTTGAATGAGTACCAGGGAACTGTTTTGGAGGAGTTGGATTAAATATTGTTTATTGATATGTAGGACTGGATTATTCACTGAGGATTAGCTCTCACACCTCAGGGTAAATGTCAAAGGCGAGGCCACTTCAGCCTGGCTGGGTTATCCCGTTTTCATTTGAACAATGGGTTTATAATTATGATCAGATGAGATCCCTTGATGCTCTTTAGAAGGAAGCACTGCCTCATTTGCTGCTGGCCAACTGTAGGCCGGTGACTCTTGAGTGCAAGCATCACCACCAGGAACAAGGGCCAATTCCAATACTGCAGCTAAGTCAAGGAGGAGGCAATCAGCACTGGATCCAAACCTCCAGGGATCTCAGGCATGGTCCAGTGAGGGGGCTGAGGGGAAGGCAGGTTGGACAGGGCATAGGGAAGGGACACCAGCCTCCAATTGGTAACTCTACATATCAATAAACAATATTTAATCCAACCCCTCCAAAACAGGAGTTACTTGCTATCTCAATATATCCTGCCACCTTCAAGGATCTCAGCATGTGTATTTCCAGGTTTCTCTGTTGCTACACCCTCCCCATTCTGTTTGTCTTCCCACATCCTGTCGCAGGAGGTTTTTATTGTCCTGTTTGCCACACTTTCAAGTTTTGGTATCATTCATAAATTTTGAAATGTGTTTCAAGATTTTAGTCATTCATATTTATCAAAAAAAGCAGATGATCTCGTGCTGACCTTTGAGGACCCTTGAGGGGGAGGTGATGGCCGAGTGGTATTATCGCTGGACTATTAATCCAGGAACCCAGCTAATGTTCTGGGGACCCGGGTTTGAATCCCGCCACGGCAGATGGTGGAATTTGAATTCAGTAAAAATATCTGGAATTAAGAATCTACTGATGACCATGAAACCATTGTCGATTGTTGGAAAAACCTATCTGGTTCACTAATGGGGAAGGAAATCTGCCGTCCTTATCTGTTCTGGCCTACATGTGACTCTGCAGCCACAGCAATGTGGTTGACTGTCAACTGCCCTCAGGCAACTAGAGATGGGCAATAAATGCTGGCCGGTCAGCGATGCCCATGTCCCACGAATGAACAAAAAAATCCAGTCTACCATCCTCCAGTCTGAAAAATCAACCATTTGCCACGGCTGTTTTCTGTCCTGAAGCCAATTCTTTATGCTCCTTCCTGGTCCGCACTGAGGCTCTCACCACAATAACTCTTCTGTCAGTTTATATTATTTGTCACCGTTATCTTTGGCTATTACGAGCTTCAGTTTGTTATTGATACAGTATTTTTTTTCACTGAGTGAAGATAATGATACTGATCTCTTTTGCTTTATGTGATTTCTTCCTCACATATTGTTGCTACGTGTAGTTTAACATTTCCAAAAAAATAAGTTATAATATATTAAATCTGCACCAGCCGCTCCCCTCTCCATGTAAGATCAAAATAGTGTCTCCTCATAATCTGGCTAGTAATAAAAAGTAAATCATAAAATCTCACTGAGCCATAAAACTGCTGGGCAGAAACTCAGTACAATTCCAAATGAGTAACCATTAATCTTCTTGCTAAACAAAAATCCCGGTTAGTGACAGTACCTTCCTGAATAAAAACAAACTCACCTACCATTACAATAAATCTGATCATTATATTAATCTAAAGGTTTAATTAAAATGGTTCAGTGGATGATCCTCACTTGATTGTCTCCTTCATTAACTAAACAAAGCTACCAGGCTTCCTCCATCAAGGCAGAATTGCTCAACTTTTCCACAGATAGAGCTCCAAGTAACAACATATCTCTCTGGTCATAAGCAGCTGCTCACAGCTGGGGTCATTTCTCAACAAAGCTACAGCAGCAACTTAAATGGGATTCGTGCCTTTAATCCCCTCCAGTCGATGTGGGTCACTAAAGCGTGCTGAAGTGAGTTGCTGAGGAAGAAAGCACAATTTATTATGCTGCTATGCAATTCATCATGACTTTACAGTGCCACGTTATCTTTGCTGAGAATGATTCCACTCTGCCCACCACAGATGGCGCTGCCTAAGTCGGCTTTGAAGCCTCGAAGAATCCTTCCAGAAACAGGGTCAACTCGTACGCCATGCATAAAATGTGAATCGCCAATATTATGGTGACTGATCATCGTGTTGAAATTGAGAGATGAAAACATCTGTCATTCAAATTAAATCAAGGGCGGCATAGTGGTTAGCACTGCTGCCTCACAGCGCCAGGGTGCTGGGTTTGATTCCCGGGTTGGGTGACTGTGCAGAGTCTGCACGTTCTCCGCGTGTCTGCGTCGGCTTCCTCCAGGTGCTCCAAACCTGGAATCCTACAGTCCGAAAGATGTGCTGGTTAGGTGCGTTGCCATGCTAAATTCTTCCTCAGTGTATCTGAATAGGTGCGAAAGTGTGGCAACTAGGGGATTTTCACAGTAACTTCATTACAGTGGTAATGTAAGCCTAATTGTGACGTTAATAAATTAACTTTAAAACTTTAAGAAAGATGGCATGTTTCCTTGAATGAATGGATTCTACACACACATACCTTTCACCACAACCAAAGCATTTTTTAAAACTTCAAATTCATTGTCTTTGGCTTCCAATGCATCAAATTCATCAAACTCATTCTGAGTCACTTTGGCTGTAGCATCATCGTAAGAGTCCCACTCATGTTTCAGAATCATCCCTCCACAGTTTTCCTTTCTCACCACTGAATTAAGTAGTCCGCATTATTTGAACGATCCAATGGCAGTTTGTGTGTTGATGGCATCCCATGATTTAATGATAAAGCCACATAAAAGTTCAAGTGGGGCAGCACAGGTATTTCCATCTAATGTGAAGGTTTTTCCCCATCAACCATCCACCTATTCCATTCGGTGTGAGTATGATCCTTGAATGGCATGTTGGGGCATACATCCAAAGACTGAACTATGGCTGTTAGACGCCCCCCCCCCCCCCACCCTGCCCCCCAGTGTAACTGCAATTTGAGTGTTATTTCACCCCAGGTGTCTCTTGAACAGTTATGTGGGGTATGATCATGTACCTGCATTCTTTTCACATTCTACCACTCCGCATATCACCCATTTGAAATAACTCTTCAGAGGCCAGCGTTACTTCACCAGATTCCCTTTATTTACAAACTCAATTCCACTCCTAAGAGTGCTTCAGGTATAAAGTCAGAATCTGGAGTGTCAGTAGACCTGACACTCCCATTTTTATATACACAGGTGAGGCTCCCTGATTGGGCAGGCAACCATTACCTCAATCAGGGAGCTCATACTCCAAGAGACCCACCTCCTGGGCCTCAATGAGGCCATTCCACTATTCTACATATTAATGATTCACAGCTTCATTCCATCCTTAGCCAACGAACAATTGTCAGGGATATACACAAAACCCCTTACATTTGAACATTTCCATAGCATTTAATTTTGCACCATCAGCCATGCAGGCTCATGCCCCTTGAATCTCATCTTCCCATGTCCTGTGGTTTTCACTGGTACTGCTTTTTTTCCTCTCCACGGTTTCGGCTTTTGAGTATGTCGAACTTCATAGGCATTTCATTCATGTTGTTGATGCAACATAACAGGTGTGCATTTCTTTTGCCACTGTCTAATGATGAATTCCTGGATAATTTTGGCATTGCGGCCTTCAGGCTGTCTCTGAGAAATCATCATCTTCTCTGTAACACTTGACATTTTCGCTGCTACACCAACCAACTGTCAGGCTGCATGCAGAGTTTGATTTGGTCCACTTATGTGCTTAATATGCAATGCATTTGTGGTGATGGTGTAACCATTCTGGCAATTTCCAAGGATCCATTCTGATACATGCTTCTCAGGATCAGGTCAATGTCTCTGTCAGGCAATTTAAGATCTCTTGTATTTCTGTTACGCTACAAGGCATTTTTAATATCTCTTGTATTCCTGTGAATAAAATGGAACAAGCTGTGGTGTGAACCAACGTGCGCAGCACAATGGGTGGGACGAACATAGAGAGTGGAGGACATCGGGACAAATGGAAAAGCATTGTGACTGGACACACACGTGTGCAGTTAATGACCATTTGCCACATGAAGTGGAAATTGTAACCAAAGTTTGTGTTTTGTGTCACTGCTACCTAGAATAAGGGGTCCAGCCCTCAGAGGAAAGTGAGACCCCCCCTGTTTAAGTGTCTTATAGCTGGTCCCTGTTCTCACGCCGCATTTAGCGTTGGGCATAATCTTTCTTCAATTTCCACAGCGGTTTTTTACGACCACCCAAATCCCTCGCTGTAGTATTGTTACTTGATGAGTTAGCAAATGTTATGACTTTCAGCTTAAAACAGTTTCCTATTTGATTCTTTTTGCCAGTGGGTCTATTTCTGTTTGTCTTTTGCCATGCGTGGTCTAATCTGTGTCTTAAATTTCCAAGCATCGTCTTGGCAACATGGCCCATGTTGTCTGCTTGATCCCATGCACCAACTTATAAATTGAGTATTACGTGCACTTCTGTGGTGAGAAATTGAGGCCGGCTCCTAAACGAGCATAGCATTTCTTAGCAGAAAAGGGAAGTTGACCTATATGCCAAGGATAAGCCTAAACATGATCTTTGGCACTGTAAAATGTGGTTGTCTTATACGTCAGGTCAACTTATACATTGTGATTTGTGGTACTTATTATATGAGTTGATTTAGTGTATCCACTACAGTTGAAAAATCAGACATTGCAAGCCTTGGGTTTGGGGTTAAGGTCACTCAGGAACTTGCTACATCTCAACTGTGCTATGTGCTATTTGTTGACATCTCTACGCAATGGTTAACAACAGGCCAGATTATATAGGACACTACTCCATATTTGATCAAAGAATGGATTGTAGAATCTCTACAGTGAAGAAACAGGGAGAATGTGTAAACTCCCCAGTCACCCAAGGCTGGAATTGAATCTGGGTCCCTGGTGCTGTGACACAGCAGTGCTAATCACTGTGTCGCTTTGATGCTCAGCTGACGCTCAGCCTTTTGTACAAAATACATACCCTCAAATCTCACAGACTTTCCAAGGCTATTTTGAACCTCTGTATTCAAATGCATTGTAATAATCTTATGCATGCTTTAGTGAAACTTGACATTTAGAATAATTGTTTAATTAACTTAAAACTGTATAAATGAAAACTATTACAGTAAAGCTTGTATGTTAAAGATACAGAAAAGAACACCTGTTGCTCTATCACAAACAAGCAGTTTTCATTAATCGGTGTATATTTTGCACCTCAATCAATGTTACTGGGTTGTTTTCTAATTTTAAATGTTATGTAGAGCACAGTTCTTAAAAGTAGATACTCCAGAGACCGCATTCTTTCCCCAAAACATCCTCCCTCAGTGTCATTTTTCACAAAGATGAACAATATAGACTACACATTTACCAAATCATCAGCCAGTTTTTGCAAGGCCAAAATGACCAAAAATTCAGCCAAGACTCTCCCAAGTTTAAAATGAAATCGTTAAGGAGTGTTTTCAACGTTCTCACTATAGGAAAGTGGGACTTGCATCTGCAGGCAGAACAGGCACAGCTTTGTGCAGGGAAAAAGAAAAAGCAAATGATTTAGCCAACAAGCCAGATGAGAGAATGGGGAAGTGTGTCAAGGATGAAAGGAGGACAGCTTTTCCCAAATGCCACAGTATAATGATCAAGTGAACCTTTCTGATGCTGTGAGGGATTTACTTCTTTGCATGAAAAATGGGTCTGGTTCCAACCACTTGGCGCGTAAACAAGCCTTGTCAGGAACTTCTCAGTTTTCAGTTAGAGTTGGCTTTGAGAAAATGAAAATCTGAGCCATCTGCTCACATGTTAATCCCACCCACAACACAAAAAAATCCTGCGGAAAATTCATTCCCATTCTGTTAAAACATTACAAACCATCCTAGTATATAAATTATTCTGACAGAATAAAAACTCAGCAAGATGATGCATCTTATATACTGAATCTCCAAATAGTACAGCGCAAGTTACTCAAAGAAAAAGAGCTCAAACTGTTTAATTTAGAGGGCGCAACATACACCACCCAAAAGGAAGGGGTGCATGCTGTATTTCTGCTGCAGGGAATTTTCACAGTAACTTTCATTGCAGTGTTAATGTAAGCCTACTTGTGACTCATAAATAAATAATTTAAAAATCTGCACTCCAAACTGAATTGCAGTCAGGGTTTATGCGCAAGAGGTCTTGCACCAGGTCTTCTGTCGGCTGGGTCGCTGACACATCCAAGAGATTCCTGGCTACTGTGTAAAGGGCAGAATCTATTTCATCCGTTACTAGGTAAATCATGGTCAGGCTCCAGTGGCAGGGGGTTCCCAGGTTGGGTGCCCTCACTCTCTGGCTTGGAAAAGGGAGTAAGAGTTTTAACAACACCAGGTTAAAGTCCAATAGGTTTATTTGGTAGCAAATGCCATTAGCTTTCGCAGCACTGCTCCTTCATCAGATGGAGCGAATATCTGCTCTCAAACAGGGCATAGAGCAGGATATCCACTCCATCTGACGAAGGAGCAGCGCTCCGAAAGCTAATGGCATTTGCTACCAAATAAACCTGTTGGACTTTAACTCTTACTTTGGAAAAGGGGCTCAGCATTTGCGTAGCAACCAGGATACTGAATGACAGGAATCACAGCAACCTTCACAGGAGAGCAGAAAAAGCCCATTACGTCACATTCCCTTACGCAAAACCTGTGAGAAACAGACTAGTTATTCCGATAACAGGATTTCAGTTAGGTGAAGTTAGTCTTAGAGTGGAACACTAGGATACATCCTATTTTATTTTATTCATTCATGGGACATGGGCATCACTGGCTGGCCAGCATTTATTGCCCATCCCTAGTCGCTCTTGTTCAGAAGGCAGTTGAGGGTCAAACACATTGCCGCGGCTCTAGAGTCACATGTAGGCCAGACCAGGTAAGGACGGCAGATTTCCTTTCCTTAAGGACATTAGTGAAACAAATGGGTTTTTGCGACATTCGACAATGGCTTCATGGCCATTAGTAGATTCTTAATTCCAGATATTTTTTATTGAATTCAAATTCCACCACCTGGCGGGATTCGAACCCAGGTCCCCAGAACATTAGCAAAGTTTCTGGATTAATAGTGTAGCGATAATACCACTAGGCTATTGCCTCCCCTAAATTTGCCAATTGGTAAGTGGTAGAAGGGAACAAAGTATCCCTGGTGGGAAAGAATTGGCTTAAGAGGATGCAGTTCGACTGGCCCAAGTTATTTAAAGTAGGGACCAGTAAGACTATGTCTGTCTTTAAGGAAATGCAGTAAGAAGTTTAACAACACCAGGTTAAAGTCCAACAGGTTTATTTGGTAACAAATGCCACTAGCTTTCGGAGCGCTGCCCTTAAATGCCCTAGTGGCATTTGCTACCAAATAAACCTGGTGTTGTTAAACTTCTTACTGTGTTTACCCCAGTCCAACGCCGGCGTCTCCATTAAGGAAATGCTCAGAGAACACAAAGTGGTCTTTGTGCAGGAAGAACCAAATGCTAAAATTAGCCATCAATATGATACTAAATATAAGATCATGCAGGTCTTGCAAATGCAAGCATAATTTTCCTGTGAAGACTGATTTATTCCTTTTCAAGGAGTTACATACACAAGTGACATGCCAGAGTTTGCCAGAGAAATTAGTGAAGAAACTCACATGAACGTGGTGCTCAGTAAAGTGCTCATTTATGACATGAATGTCTGGCTGATCTTTTGTTCATTCATGGGATGTGGGCATCGTTGGGTAGACCTGCATTTATTGCCCATCCCTAGTTGTCCTTCAGAAGCTGGTGGTGAGCTGTCCTCTTGAACAACAACAGTTCATGTGGTGTAGGTACAGCCAGAGTGCTGTTAGAGAGGAAGTTACAGGATTTTCACCCAGTGGGAGTGAAGTAACAGCAATATATTTCCAAGTCAGGATGGTGAGTGGCTTGGAGGGAAAATTTCCAGGTTGTGGTATTCCCATGTATCTGCTGTCTTTGTCCTTCTAGTTGGTAACAGTTGCAGGTTTGGAAGGTGCTGTCAAAGGAATTTTGGTGAGCTCCTGCAGTGCATCTTGTAAATGGTACACACGGCGCCCACTCTCTGTCGATGGTGGAGGGAATGAATGTTTGTGGATGTGGTACAAATCAAGTGGGCCCTTTGTTCTGGATGGTGTAAAGCTTCATGAGTGTTGTTGGAGCTGCATTCTTCCAGGCAAGCGGAGAGTATTCCATTACACGCCTGACTTGAGACTGGTAGATGGTTGAGAGGCTTTGGGGAATCAGGAGGTGAATTACTTCCCACAGCTTTCCTAGCCTCTGATCTGCTCTTATAGCCACAGTATTTACATAGCTAGACCAGTTCAGTTTCTGGTTAATGGTGGCTGCCTGGATGTTAATAGTGGGGGATTCGGTGAAGATAATGACATTGAATGTCAAGGGACTATGCTAGATTCTGTCTTGTTGAAGATGGTCGTTGCCTGGCACTCAAGATTCCCGGCTTGGGTCACTGTATGTGTGGAGTTTGCACATTCTCCTCGTGTCTGCATGGGTTTCCTCCGGGTGCTCTGGTTTCCTCCCACAGTGCAAAGATGTGCAGGTCAGGTTGATTGGTCATGGTAAATTGCCCCTTAGTGTCAGGGGGACTAGCAGGGTAAATACGTGGGGCTACGGGGATAGGGGCAGGGAGGAACTGTGGTCAGTGCAGACTCGATGGACTGAATGGGCTCATTCTGCATTGTAAAGATTCTATGATCCTATGAAGTAGCTGAAGGTGGTTGAGCCGAGGACACTACCCTGAGGATCTCTTAAAGAGTGTGATGTACCGAGTGGAAAATGAACTGAAGTTGTCTCTTATGGGTTTAAGATTAATTATTTTGTCAAGTTTAGAGGAAGGCTGTTAAAGGAATTTCATCAGGAGCACACAGGGATAGTCCATTTGAAAGCAATAGCAAGAAGCATCCAAAGGTAAATAGAGGCATTGAAGACTTGGTGAAAAGTTGTGAAATGTGTCTCAAAATAACAAACAATCCAACCAAGCTTACTTCCTGTTCATGGTCAAAGACACGAAAGCCTTGGGAACGAGTACATGTTGATATCTTTGAAGTGGAAGGGAGATAGCTATAGCAAGTGGAAAAAGTGCAAGTCTATGTCGAATGCCACAAGTACCAAACCTACTGAGGTTTTTAAAAAGTTGGTTTGCAATTTAAAGGTTGGTGTCAGATAATGGTCCCCAGATTAAGTCAGAGGAGTTTGCAATATCTCTGAGCAAGAATGGAGTCAAACACATTTTAATATCACCATATCTCCCAACAAGAAATGGTGATACTGAAGAAAGTGTGCAGATTCTGAAGAGGTCTTTGCAGAAGTATTTGCTTGGTGATAACCCAGACAGTGGTTTCTATGTTTCTCTTTGACACAGGTTACACAATTTTCTATTCTCTTGCAGAATAAACCCACCGCCAACAATAGGTTGTTCACTTTATGAGTTCCTGTCTAAACATACCCCTTGAACGAGGTTTAGTTTCCTTGAGCCTGACATCAATAGCAAAGTAAGACAAAATGTTTATGATGCACCATGCATGGAAACATGATGTGCTGAAAAATCACCGAGGTGATAAGGAGAAGTATGTAATTAGGATCAATGTAGAGAGCCAAGGTGCATTCAGAGATCTAGTGAAAATTGGAGAGACTCCGTCAGTGTAATATAGATCATTGGCGGGAAATAGGAAATGTCACAAAGCATGAGAACCTCCTATAGTCCAAATACCTCCTACAGACTAAAGTGAAAGTCAAAAAGAAACTAAAGGTTGCTGGTGTCACGGAATCCACAGGCACACCAAAATAGGTTTGGGACAAACATTTCCAATCGTTCACGCCGGTGAGATCTTTGTTCCTGCTGATGGCGCATCACCTTGCTGCGAGTTTCATGGTGGTTGACAACGGGACCAAAAACTCCCACCGTCAGAAGTTTTTAGGACAGTTTTGTTTGTTTCCTTTGTTTGACTCTTCCTCATTTACTATCAATTCAGCCCACAGTATTCCTGACTGAGTTAACTCAGTGCTGTTCCTCCCAATGCACTGTCAGGCTGTGCACCGCAATGTCACCACGAGGGATTTAGCTATTTACCAACTCTTTACTTAAGCACTATATCATTTCATCAAAGCTTTTCTGTGCAGTCACCATGCTGTGGTTTCAACACTCTCTGACGCTGCAGAGACATTGCAGTTGGGCCAAAATGTTAAGCATTGTCTCATGCCATGTAACATGATCTGAAAAACTGTTCGCAATGTTGTTCCTGCACTTAATCTTGTGGCCACAGTGTTTGACCACCACTAAACATCATGCCGTGTTGTTATAATGATAAAAGCATCAATCACTCATAAGAGTTGTGTAAACATATTGTGGGTTCATTTATTTAGACTAGGAACGTGAGAAAATGTGTACAAAAGTAGAAAGGTTAAGAATATCAGCAGCAGAGCTGTGCGCTGTGTGTTCTGCTCACAGGCCAAATTGAAACTGAGGATCGCATGACACATTTTCCTTCTAGTGTTGGCATACTGCTAGCCCCTAAAGTCATCCCTTTCATTTATTATTTATTATTCCTTTTCACAGAGCTCTTACTCCAGAGATTATTATCCTTAGGACCAGCTGTTTAATTTAGTTCATAGATGCTGGTACACTCCAACAGGACCTCTTGCTTATTATTCCCTCTGTTGTCCCTCCCATTGTGGGTCACATCTGGATTCGCCCTCTCACTGTCAGCACCTTCTCAAGCCTTTTCAAGAAGCCTCTCACCTCAGCACCAGTAAGACAGCAGACCATATGAATTTTGATCCTACTTATGAAAGATGGTATTTGTTCCCTGAGTTATTGAATTCCCTATAAATACCCCCTCCTCCCTCTCCCCCAACCCCTCGCCCTCCACTGCTTTAGACAGTGTTCTGCTCCTTGGTCTATATTCAGAATGCCCTTCTGACAATCTTTATCCTTATCCTCACAGGTAGCAAGTATTTTGTTCCATAGACATATGCTATTGGACCAAGCCCAATAACTCAATAGATACCTGGCATTGGAATAACATTGATAAACCATTTTAACTCTATCACACAGTTTATGTTGTCTCAACCTCTTAGCATTACAACTTTGAGATTGTGCTAACATTGCTATAAAATTCTACGTGGATCAAAGCAACTTATTGTATTGTGTCCGTGTACATTTATCATTACTGTGCAAAATAAATCTACAACATTGATTTCATTAAGTTTCTGCGACAATGCTCCACCAATCCAAGAAAGCATAAAGTACAAGGGTCACTTTACCCTAGTTAAGTAGTTTTATATAACTAAAGTCAGTTGTTTTTGTGATTTTTCCCTCAGTAGGAATCAATGAAACTCAAGCAGAGAGAAAAATCCTTTCCAACCTCCACCCCCAATAAAATTGAAACAGCACAGATCAGCAAATAAAGAGAAAGATTTGCTTTTATATAGAGCCTTACTTGGCCTCAGCAAATCCCAGTGTGCTTTACAGCAAATTAAGTCATTTGGAAGTGTAGTCACTGTTGTAATAAAGGAAATATGGCAGCCAATTTCTGCACATCAAGTTCTCAAGCACCAATGAGATAAGGACAACATCATTTGACTTGTTTTTTGGTGATGATGGTTATGTATGTGGCTGGCATGGACAAGTTGGCTGAAGAGCCTGTTTTCATGCCGTAAACCTCTATGACTCTAAGTACAAGTAGAACAAAGTTTCCTTGGCTTCATGGGTCAAGTTCCCAATGATGGCAGACCAAATATCATCCCAACAGTCTATATCCATAAATATTCTCCACTCATCATCTTAAAAGATCTACTGCATGAATATAAGAACATAAGAACTAGGAGCAGGAATAGGTCATCCGGCCCCTCGAGCCTGCTCTGCCATTCAATAAGATCATAGCTGATCTTTTTGTGGACTCAGCTCCACTTCCCGCCCGCTCACCATAACCTTTAATTCCTTTACTGTTCAAAATTTATCTATCCATGCCTTAAAAACATTCAATGAGGTAGCCTCAACTGCTTCACTGGGCAGGGAATTCCACAGATTCACAACCCTTTGTGTGAAGAGGTTCCTCCTCAACTCAGTCCTAAATCTGCTTCCCCTTATTTTGAGGCTATGCCCCCTAGTTTCAGTTTCACCCGCCAGTGGAAACAACTTCCCCACATCTTATCTATTCCCTTCATAATCTTATATATTTCAATAAGATCTCCCCTCATTCTTTGGAATTCCAATGAGTATAGTCCTGGTCTACTCAGTCTCTCCTCATAAGCCAACCCTCTCAACTCCGGAATCAACCGAGTGAATCTCCTCTGTACCCCCTCCAGTGCCAGTATATCGTTTCTCAAGTAAGGAGACCAAAACTGTACACAGTACTCCAGGTGTGGCCTCACCAGCACCTTATACAGCTGCAACATAACCTCGCTCTTTTTGAACTCCATCCCTCTTGCAATGAAGGACAAAATTCCATTTGCCTTCTTAATTACCTGCTGCACCTGCAAACCAACTCCTTGAGATTCCTGCACAAGGACACGCAGGTCCTCTGCACAGCAGCATGCTGCAATTTTTTACCATTTAAATAATAGTCCATTTTGCTGTTATTCCTACCAAAATGGATGCCTCACATTTACCAACATTGTACTCCATCTGCCAGACCCTCGCCCACTCACTTAGACTATCTATATCCCTTTGCAGACTTTCAGCGTCCTCTGCACCCACTTTGCTCTGCCACCCATCTTAGTGTAATCTGCGAATTTTGACACACTACACTTGGTCCCCAACTCCAGATCATCTATGTAAATCGTAAACAATTGCGGTCCCAACACTGATCCCTGAGGCACACCACTAGTCACTGATCGCCAACCAGAAAAACACCCATTTACCCCCATTCTTTGCTTTCTGTTAGTTAACCAATCCTCTATCCATGCTAATTCATTACCCGTAACACTGTGCACCTTTATCTTACGTAGCTGTCTTTGGTGCGGCACCTTGTCAAATGCCTCCTGGAAATCCAAATACACCACATCCACATGTTCCCCATTGTCCATTGCACATGTAACTTTCTCAAAGAATTCTACCAAATTAGTCAAACATAACCTTCCCTTCATGAACCCATGCTGCGTCTTACCAATGGGACAATTTATATCTGATGTTTTCCATTTGTTACACTAGTTAATCTTGAGGCGTATGATACATTGACAATTTAATTCTAATTTACATCACACCACCCATCGGCAGGTTTGTCTTGGAAGCGGTGCTTATTCAGAAGTAGCCATGATGTGGAGTTGCTGGCGTTGGACTGGGGTGGGCACAGTAAGAAGTCTCACAACACCAGGTTAAGACCAACAGGATTATTTGGAATCACGAGCTTTTGGAGCACTGATCCTTCATCAGGTGATTCCAAATAAACGTGTAGGACTTTAACCTGGTGTTGTGAGACTTCTCACTGTACTCAGAAGTAGGTGAAATCTGGCCAAACTAATTTTACCATCAATTCTTAGATCCACCAGATTGGTGGCTTTATCTCATTAATTTGGATTGAATCTGAATTAGTTTTCAAATCCACTCAGTCTCCTCAAACTAATATGTCTGCCTTTATGCCAATCTATGCTGATAATAAATTTGTGACAGTTTTGCTATTCGGGCCTGACATTTCCATTAACTATTATTTGGGATTAGCCTATACAAAAATCAGTGAATGCACACTACTGTTAGGGAGGGAGATTCAGGATTTTGGCCAGTGACAGTGAAGGAACAGCGATATAGTTCCAAGTTAAGATGGTGAGTGACTTGGAGGAGAACCTGCAGGTGGTGGTGATCCCATGCACCTGCTGCCCTTATCCTTCTAGGTGGTAGAGATCGAGGGTTTGGAAAGTGCTGTCGAAGGAGCCTTAGTGAGTTGCTGCAGTACACCTTGTAGATGGTAGGTACTGTTACAACTGTGTATCGGTGGTGGAGAGAGGGAATGTTGATGGAGTGTAAGTCAAGCGGGCTCCTTTGTCCTTGATGCTGTTGAGCTTCTTGAGTGCAGTTGGAGCTACACTCCTCCAGGAAAGCGGAGAGTATTCCAACACACTCCTGACTTGTATCTTGTAGATGGCGGACAGGCTTTGGAAAGTCAGGAGATGAGTTAATCTCCATGAAATTCCCAGCCTTGACTTGCTCTTGTAGCCACTGTATTTTATATGACTGGTCCTGTTCAGTTTCTGGTCAGTGGTAACCCCTATAATTTTGATATTGGGGGATTCAATGAGTGTAATGCCATTGAATGTCAAGGGGAGATGGTTGGATTCTCTCGTGTTGAAGATGGTCACTGCCTCGCACTTGCGAGGCACGAATATTACTTGTACTTATCAGCCCATGCCTGAACATTGCCCAGGTCTAGATGCTTATGGGCATGGACTGTTTCAGCATCTGAGGAATCATTAATGGTGTTGAACATTGTGCAATCATCAGCGAACATTCCCACTTTTGACTATATTATGGAGGGAAGATCACTGATGGGGTACTGGAAGATGTTTGGGTCTAGGGCATTACCCTGGAGAACTCCTGGGACTGAGATGACTGACTTCCAACAACCACAACCATCTTCCTTTGTACTCGATAGAACTCTAACCGGTGGCGAGTTCTCCCCACAACCCACCAACCCCCACCTTCCCCCCCTCCCCCCCCCCCCCCCCCCCCCCCCCCGCCCCCCACCTCCTGATGGCCAGGAGGTTTTGCTAGGGCGCCTTAGTGTCGGTCAAATGCTGCCTTAAGATTAAGGACAGTCACTCTCACCGCACCCCTTGAGATCAGCTCTTTTGCCCATGTTTGGACTCGGGCTGCAGTGGGGTCAGGAGCCGAGCGATCCTGGCAAAACCAAAACTGAGTGTAAGTGAGCAGATTATCGCTGAGTAAGTGCCGCTTGATGGCACTGTCAGCAATGCTTTTCATCACTTTCCTTTGTGGCTCGATTGGATTTGTCCTGCTTTTTGTGTACAGGACATACTTGGGCAGGTTTACATTTTGTCGGGTAGACACCAGTGTTGTAGCTATACTGGAACATCTTAGCAAAAAGTGAATCTAGTTCAGGAGCATAGGCCTTCAGTACTTTTGCTACAATATTGTCAGGATCCATAGCCTTTACAGTATCCAGTGCCTCCAGCTATTTCTTGATATCACATGGAGTGAATCGATTTGGCTGGAGACTAACATCACAGGTGTGATGCTAGGGACCTCCAGAAGAGTTCAAGAAGAATCATCCACTTGGCACTTCTGGCTGAAGATTGTTATAAATGATTCAGCCTTATCTTTTGCACAGATGAGCTGGGCTTCCCACATCATTTAAGGATGGGGATATTTGTGGGGCCTCCTCCTTCAAGTAATGTTTAATTGTCCACCATCATTCACGATTGAATGTGGCAGGAACTTAGGTCTGATCCATTGGTTGTGTGATCGCTTAGCTCTGTCTATCACAGGCTGCTGTTTGACACGCAAATAGTCCTGCGTTGTAGCTTCGCCAGGTTGACACCTAGTTCGCTAATGTCTTTGAGGGAAGGAAATCTGTCATCATTACCTGGTCTGACCTACACGTGAATCCAGACCCACAGCAATGTGGTCAGCTTTTAAATGCCCTTAGTTCAAGGACAATTAGGGATCAGCAATAAATACTGGCCCAGCCTGCAATTATCACATCCCATAAATGAATAAAGGAAAAACTTATTTTTAGGTGTCCCTGGCACAGCTCTTGACATGCCCTCTTGCATCCTTCATTGAAGGGTGCAACTCGCCCTAAGGAAAGATACTTCTTCCCAACTTCCCGATAAACCACTAACAGTGTCCCCACTCTTTCTGTGATATGCTTCTTTGGTTGCTGTTCCCCGTTGTATAGTGGTGGCTGTCTTTTCCCACTCAGAAAGTGCTCAGTTTTCTCCGCACTAGCATACCTGGTGACTGAATGGTAAATCAGGAATACCTCAAATTCCATTGAGTCATTCTCTACCAAAATTGTGTTTTCTACAGCTGGGTTAACAAACAATCGATATTTATACTGAATAATTAATTCATTAGCTGCTCAAGAAACATTAAATGATCGTTATTACAAGTCTATCATTACTTAGCTGCTTCTTTTTACTGCTGACAATTCTCGGGAAGTGTACATTTCAAAGCTAACCTATCTCCTGATTTTGTTAGCCAGTGAGGAATTATCATAGAATCCTACAGTGTAGGAGGAGGCCATTCGGCCATCCAGTCTGCACCGACCACGATCCCACACAGGCCTTATCCCCATATCCCTATGCTTTTACCCCAGCTAGTCCCCCTGATGCAAAGGAGCAATTTAGCATGGCCAATCCATCTAACCCGCACATCTTTGGACTGTGGGAGGAAACCAGAGCACCCATAGGAAACCCACGCAGACACGGGGAGAACGTGCAAACTCCACACAGACAGTGACCCAAGCCGGGAATCGAACCCGGGTCCCTGGCGCTGTGAGGCAGCAGTGCCACCATGCCGCCCTAAATTAGTTTATTTTTTTTAAAAGGAGGAGAAATTATGATCCTTCCTTTGAAAGAGCTGGTAAGCAAGGGTTGAGTTAGATCTGAAAGGATTGCAATAATTGTTGAGAAGTTAAGAGAGATAAAAAAGATTTGCATTTATACAGTGTCTTCACACAACAAAACATTCCAAGGCACTTCACGGCCAATGATGTACTTTGAAAACTTAGTCACTGTTGTAATGTAGTAAATGTGTTAAGATAATTCGCACAGCATTACAATAATGACCAGATAATCTATTTTTGTGATGTTGTTTGAAAGTTAAATGTAGACCACCACACAAGGGATGATTCCCCTGTTCTTAGAATCATAGATTCCTTACAGTGCAGAAAGAAGCCATTTGGCCCATTGAGCCCGCATCGACAACAATTCCACCCAGGCCCTATCCCCACAACTCCACGTATTTACCCTGCTAATCTCCCTGACACTAAGGGGCAATTTAGCATGACCAATCAACCTAACCCGCACATCCTTGGACCGTGAGAGCAAACTGGAGCACCCGGAGGAAACCAACACAGACACAAGGGGAACATGCAAACTCCACACAGTCCCCTGAGGCTGTAATTGACTGTGAGGCAGCCGTGCTAACCACTGTGTCACTGTGCCACCCAGCTTCCTCGGTACAGTACCATGGAATCCTCTGTACCCACCTTAGAGAAGAAACAACGTCTTGATTTAACATTTGACCCAAAATATGGCTGCTCCAATGTGCATCCGCTCCTCAGCACTGCACTAAACTGTCAGCCTAGATTATTGTGCATAAGACTCTGAAGTGAGATTTGACCCCACAATCTCCTGACACAGAGGCAAGAGTGCTACCAATTGAGCTACAGCTGACACTGACAGCAGCATTTTCTTACAAGTAAATATAAAACACAACTTTCAACGGTGAGATTGAACATAAAACCATTGAAATACAGCTGCTTTCTTCTGAGATTGGAAATAATCATCCTCGATTTAATTTTTCATCAGGAATGCACACTTCAATATTTGACAGATCTTGAATGAGCTCAGTCACTCATTTTACAATCTCCATAAAGGCTTTTATGGCTTTTAAAATGAAATTCAAATTTCCAGTTAATAGCTGAAAGGATGACATGGCAAGGTGTCATGTTTCAAGATTTTTACTGTAACAAACAAACGAAAAGCACACTGACTAAACACTATTTCATTTAGGCAACTTTTACTTTAAATTACAGAATAAAATGTTCCCATTTTACTTATGACACAACCAAAAAAAGAAAAATTTCACAAGTTTACTTTCCACTATCCTTTAAGAAGTCATTTAATTTCCCTGGACTCAGTCCAAAGTGATTCTTAACATTCAAGAGCTCACGTCTTCTTTTCCTTTCCCAGTCTGGGAACTTTTAACCGCAGAACTGTCTTTTAAAGTAAGGGTTTTTCCTTACGATCGCTCCTTCTAGCACAAGCTAGGAGAATTTTACAGCCTCATTTCAAATCCTCACAGATTTGGTCTTTACAATCCAAGTGCGCTCTTAGCCTTATGCAGTAAACGATAGCGATGTACAGCCTCTAGTTACTTGGTCCCTCCCAGATCCTCTGTTCCCAATCTCAGACTAGTATACTAAGGACTCTCCCCCTATCAGAGTCCATCTCCCTGACAACATGAATCACATGAGCCCTGTATCCAGGTAGAAATGCTGACTAACTGACCTTGAGACCCAGCTTTCTTTTATCTTGGAAGTAAAGGGATAGTTTTAGCATAACTGTTTACAACCTAACATTCTCAACATATTCCTGGGTCTCTGGAAACTAGCAGTGTAATCACTGGAGATACTGCTGCCATTGTCTCCAGCTGTGAAAAACTAAAATCTCCTTTTCAGTAAAACAACCCAGTTCTAACAGCAGTCTTTGACACCCACATTACCAAATCCTGTTGTCAGGCAGACTTCAGACCAGGTCAGATAAACCCATAGTGGTTAGCACTGCTGTCTCACAGTGCCAGAGACCCGGGTTCGATTCCCGGCTTGGGTCACTGTCTGTGCGGAGTCTGCACGTTCTGTTTCCTCCCACAGTCCAAAGACGTGCTGGTTAGGTGCAATAGCCATGCTAAATTCTCCCTCAGTGTACCCGAACAGGTGCCGGAGTGTGGCAACTGGGGGATTTTCACAGTAACTTCATTGCAATGTTAATGTGAGCCTACTTGTGTCACTAATAAATAAACAAACTTTTAAACTTTATCCAAATTAAAGACACAGTCCCAAGACATGATGAAAACACATTTGCAACACAATTGAGAATGAGAGAAAAATGTATTTTGAAGTTTAACCAGTCAATAAGATTAAAAACAGCTGTTGACAAGAGGACATACACAGTATGGGGCAAAAGAGAAAGGCAAGAAGCAGAGAAAAATTACAATATTTGCAATTTAAAGACAAATTTAAAAACAAAATATTTACAACTTGGTACAGAAAGAAAAATAGCTTTATTTATTATTGGGATGCAGGTCACACTGATAAGACGGCATTCACTGTTCCTCCTGAGTTGTCCTGAGAGCATTAAGGGTCACATACTTTGGTGCTGGAATTATATGTCGGCCAAACTATGCATGGCTCTTCCTAAATGACATTAGTGACCCAGTTGGGTCTTCAGAACTAAACAGTAGCTTTGTGGCCATCCTCCAGCATGTTATCAAATCGATTGAATTTAACTTCACAACTTGCCATGTTGAAATTTGAACTCACCACAATTGGGCTTCTAGGCTAATACAATAATCACTAGGTTAACATATTCTATTTTCAGAAGAATTTGCTTTGAAAAGACCTGGTAACAGCTATTATTCAGGGAAAAAGCTCTCTGCAATATAGATTTTATACCACAAGATTTGCTCATGATCTTAAAAATCCAATCTGCTGGAGGATGCCCTTGCAACCTTGTCACAGCAATGACTTTATTTCCTAACCAGCTTTGTGTTCCATATCTCACACATTTTCAGAATACCAGAAAAGCTCCAGCGACACTCAATGCAGACCCTAACACAGTGATGAGCAACCTGTGACCCAGGGTGTACACATGGCCCACTTGGGCTCTGAGTGTGGCCCATGAGACATTTTGTTGAGCATTGTCCACGCGTGGGGCTACCACATTCTGCTGTCCATCCGCAGATTTTTTTCCTACTAATATGACTGATGTGATACATACTTGTGGTTGGCATGGTGGCATAGTGGTTAGCACGGCTGTCTCACAGCATCAGTCAGTGTCCCGGGTTCAATTCCAGCCTCGGGTCACTGTCCGTGTGGACTGTGCACTTTCTCCCTGTATCTGCATGGGTTTCCTCCAGATGCTCCGGTTTCCTCCCACACTCCAAAGATGTGCAGGTTAGATTGATTGGCCATGCTAAATTGACCCTTGTGTCAGGGGGATTAGCAGGGCAAATGTGTGGAGTTACGGGAATAGGGCCTTGGTGGGTTTTGGTCGGTACAGACTCGTTGGGCTGAATGGCCTCCTTCTGAACTGTAGGGATTCTGTGACACATAAAGCAAGGGCAAGTGATGTGAGGGGCATGCTGATTACTCACAACATTGACTGTGAGAGTTGTGCATTTGCTTTGCTTCCTTAGTGTAAATATTTATTTTGTTTTTACCATTCAATCTTATTCATAGGATCATGGTTAGTCAACAAGCCCGATTTCAATCCTGCGGCCCACTCATGCAGCCCACTCACTAGCCTGGGTTGCTAATCACTGCTCTAACTAAGAGGAATGTCAAAACATATTTTTGACCCACTGTGCAGGTACTAATTTTCCAACCCAGTATTAAGTAATTACGCAGGCCCCGTTCTCTAAGACAATACTTACTAAAGTGCAGGCTCAAGGGCTAGAATTTCATAGTCCCAGTTGAAGGAAGAAGCTCACTGGGCAGGATGGCTGTAGGTTATTTTCACAAAGCCGGGGGAGTGAGCAGATCTCAGAACCCACTCTCTCCTATGGAGGAGACAAGTTACAGCATTATCGGCTCACTGAGAGCCCCCCCAAGTTAGTTTCCTTTATTTTCATGGAAGCAGCCAGAACTTAGCAGTTCTCAAGCCAGCTAAATGGAGGTGTGAACCATGTATTGGAGTTTAAAAAGTAAGTAAAATAGTTTTACCTCCAGTCCAATTCTTCATTAAACACTGCTGTATGAATTGTATCTATGTTCAGTAAGGTCAGTTATGATAGAACTGTGAAGATGTAACTACCCCTTAAACAATGTGTTTGCCAGATTGCCACTTCTGCCAACTAGCAAATAAAAGTTCAACATTATAAGTGGGCAAAACAGTTCATAAAGTTAATCAAATGAATAAAAAACTAGAGTATATTTTACACTATTGAAAGGGTAGCCTAGTATGATAACCAAATATAAATATTTCAGCTCTTCCCACTGCTTTTATGTATTCAGTTTAGACACCTGTTGAGATAACAGTTCAGAAATCTGTTTGTTTGCTCGGGTAGCTTGGCTGAAATCCAGGTGCCTAATTACAAATGTTTGATATTGTTTATACAGTTTCTTTGAAGAGTCTATTTGTTTGCCCGGGGAGTTGTATGGGCTCTTGGTTTCAGTCCAATTGCCTAATCATTTTACAAGTGTTTGTCAATATTTATACAGCTGTTTTGAAGAGTATGTTTGTTTACTCTGCATTTCTTGGGCCAATCAATCGTTTCCAAATGTTATAACAAGACTTGGGAGTTCTGTTCATAAAGTGGATAATGGGCGAGGAAGTAATCAGGCGAGGGGGGGTAGTTGGGTGAGGAGATAAATGGGGTGAGGATGAGGGGGCAGGAGAGTTTTGAAGTGGTCAGACTGTTCAATCGTATTTAGATGAGCTGCTGACTGCCTCAGAACCATCAAGAAAAAACCTTTTGGGAACAGAGGTGGGCCTCTGGACTCTGCACCTTTCCACTCCCACCTCTGACAGTGCAGCACTCCTATAGAGCCATACTGGAATATTAGGGTAGATTTTTATGTTTAAGTCTCTGGATTGGGACTAGAATGCACAACCTCCTGATCAGAAATTAGCATTTTTTTTTCTTCAATGAAGGGATGTGGGCTTTGATGGCTGGACGAGCATTTATTGCCCATCCCTAATTGTCCTTGAGAAGGTGATGGTGAGCTGCCTTCTTGAACCGTTGCAGTCCATGGGATTTAGGTGCACCCATAGTTAAGGAGAGAGTTTCAGGATTTTGACCCGGTGACAGCGACGGAATGGCGATATATTTCCAAGTCAGAATGGTGTGTGGCTTGGAGGGGCACTTTTGGGTGGTGGTGTTCGCATGTATCTGCTGCCCTTGTCCTTCTACATGGTAGTGGTTGTGGGTTTGGAAGGTGTTGTCTAAGGAACTTTGGTGAGATCCTGCAGTGCATCTTGTAGATGGTACAGACTGCTGCTATTGTGCATCAGTGGTGAGTGAATGTTTGTGGATGGGATGCCAATCAAGCAAGCTGTTTTGTCCTGGATGGTGTCAAGTTCCTTGAGTGCTGTTGGAGCTGCACCCATCCAGGCAACGGAGGTGAATTCCATGACTATCTTGATTTGTGCCTTGTATTTTGTGGACAGGTTTGGGAATCAGGAGGTGAGGATTCCTCGCCTCTGACCTGTTCTGGTTGCTGCATTATTTACATAGCTAGTCCAGTTCAATTTCTGGTCAATGATAACTCTCAGGATGTTGATCGTGGGAGCTTCAAAGATGCTAATGCTATTGAATATCAAGGGACCATGGTTAGATTCTCTCTTGTTGGAAATGGCCATTGCCTGGTACTTGTGTGGTATGAATGTTACTTGCCACTTGTCAGCCCAAGCCTGGATATTGTCCAGGTATTGCTGCATTTGGACATGGACTGCTTCAGTGTCTGATGAGTGGCGAATGATACTGAACATTGTGCAGTCATCAGCGAATGTCCCCACTTCTGATCTTATGATGGAAGGAAAATCATTGATGAAGCAGCTGAAGATGGTTGAGGATAGGACATTACCCCGAGGAACTCCTGCAGTGATGTCATGGAGCTGAGATGACTGATGTTCAATAACCACAACCATCTTTATTTGTGCCAGGTAAGAGTTTTCCCACTAATCCCATTGACTCTAGTTTTGCTAGCACTCCTTAATGACATACTCGGTCAAATGCTGCCTTGATGGTCAAGGGTAGTCACTCTCAGCGCACCTCTGGAATTCAACTCATTTGTCCATGTTTGAACCAAGGCTGTAATGAGGTCAGGAGCTGAGCGGTCCTGGTGGGACCCAAACTGAGGGTCAGTGAGCAGGTTATTGCTAAGCAAGTGCCGCATGATGACACTGTTGATGACCCCTTCCATCACTTTGCTAATGATTGAGATTAGACAGTGAATACTACCCACCAACAGCAGCTGGCATTCTAAGGGGCTATCATGTTTTGGAATAGTACACTATGTGCTGCCCAACATCAACATTATGAAGGATTAACCTTTTCACCCCTGGTAAGGTGAAAAGCTGACAAGAGCATAAATGGCAGGGGTTGGTGGAGGGGTGGGGGGGTGGGGGGGGGGGGGGCGGGGAAGAGAAGGGGGATATAACAGGAAGTGCAGGGACAAGGGAGGCCCCTTGTTGCCCAGTCTTTATGTGATCAAATAATTCATGAACAGTACAATAGAAGATTCCTAATATTCAACTGAGGAGGTTGAAGGTGGTCATGGAGGGCAAGCCCCAGCAACGCTGGGACGAGAGTTTCAGGTGACACTATTTTGGCCTGGGTTTGCAGCAGCCTGGGCAGGTGGCTGACAAGCAACAGCAAGGAGAATGGAGGTTGGCAAGAACGAAAACAGGAATGTCATCATCCTGAGGGAGGATAGCGGGGTCGAACTCCAGCCTGTGCCACTCTCCCGGACTGATCGACCCCTCCGAAGTCCAACTAATGGCTGGGGAAGAGATTGATGGACTGCTGTGATGCTCTGAATCCCCTTTGAACAGTGATATTCAGAGCCAGAGTGTAGCAATCACAGCTTCCAATGAAGAACTCAGACCTTTGGCGAAATTTGTTGTCAGATGCTGGGTCACCCTGGGTTCCTTGGTGTGCTGATTGGTCCAATACAGAAGGGGTGGTCACCCCAAAGGTCATAGACCTGAAACATTAACTTTCTTTCTCCACGAACATTGCCAGATTTGCTGAATATTTTCACCATTTACAGATTTTAGTTCAGATTTCCTGGATCGGCAGTATTTTGCTTTTCATTGAGGATTATCCTTTTACAGGAGTACTTTTCTTTCGGTAGAGCCCTGAACTACAATGGTGGCACATTGGTAAACACTGCTGCCTCACAGTGCCAGGGATCCAGGTTCAATGCCGGCCTCGGGTCACTATCTGTGTGGATCTTGCACGTTCTTCCTGTGTCTGCGTGGGTTCCCTTTGGGTGCTCCAGTTTCCTCCCACACTCCAAAGATGTGCGGGTTAAATTGCCCCTTAATGTCAGGTGGACTAGCAGTGTAAAGATGTGGAGTTACGGGGCTAGGGCCCAGATGGGAGTGTTGTCGGTGCAGACTCGATGGGCTGAATGGCCTCCTTTGGCACTGCAGGGATTCTACAAATGAGGGAAACTATTAGCAGGTCACTGCTTTAATTCAAAAATTTAACAGAACGACTTTCTCTGATGATTGCATCAACGCACCCTGGAAATAACAAATCTACAAAATGGCAGCAGGCATCTCTTTTTGCCTATTTATCATGAATTTAAGACCCACTGTAAAACCAAAACAGCACTCTATATTTGAATACCACCTCCTCTCAGAATAATGATGAAATGAAAGTTAGAGTACAAGGTTTGGTAATCTGCAGTTAGTGTACTGCTGTGTCAATTGTGAAATCCATTATATCAAGCATTCCCCAGAGGGAGGAGAGAGACGTTAAATGAAGCGTTGAATAGTCTGCCAATCCAATTGGCCTTCAATATATTGCAAAGAGAATAATAAACCCCTTTCTCTTTTACATTGGAGGATGACTAATAAATAGTAACATGTAAAAAATAATTAATTCAGTTTTCCACAAGTGGGACAGTACACCTTGTCTGGAAGCCCCTCCTCGATCTATTGAGATGAGATGGCTTCTATATTGCCCATCGATCTTACAGCAATCCATCACTCTGATCTGCTTTCATTTTAATCCCATATTGCCAGGAGGCTGATGCTGAGTTGGAATAGCAAGTAACCAATGATTAAACACCACCTTGTCTGCTCTCCCATGTGAAATGACTGCAAAGCACGACTTGGAAGTAAGGCAGAGGATCAATTACCTCGAAAGATTTCATCACTTTGTAGTACTTGGTCTATTGTCCATTCCTTTCCGTGACAGTCACTGCCAGTCAGCACCGATAATTAGTATATATCGATTATTTAAATCTGGAAGGATGAGCGGATCCACTTATGTTGTCAGTGTTTGATATTAAAGAGATATAGCAAAGATCAAATAAAGATGTGCAATTAGGAACACTACTTGTTACATGACAGCATCAGTAGGAGTGACCACTGCACACTCCTTGTGGAGACAAAGTCCCGTCTTCTCGTTGAGGATACCCTCCGTCATGTTGTGTGGCAGTAGCACCGTGCTAAATGGAGTGGATTTCAAACAGATCGATCAGAGACTGGACATCTGTAAGGCACTGTGACCCTCAGCAGCAGCAGAATTGTACTCAGTTATAATCTGTAACATCTTTTCCAAGCATATCACGGACTTTACCATTTCCACCAAGTCAGGGGATCAACCCAGCTTCATTGAAGAGTGCAGGGGGGCTTGTCAGGAGCAACACCAGGCATACCTAAAAATGAGGTGTCATGGGATGAACGCAGTTTTAGTGGTAGTTATAGTTGGTGCAGACTCGATGGGCCAAAGGGTCTTTTCTGCGCTGTACAACTCAATAACCTGGTGAAGCTGCAAGAGAGAACTACTTGCGTACCAAAGCAGCAAGTAATACAAAGCGATCTAAGCTCTGTAGTCCTGACAGATCCAGCTATGAATGGTGGTGGGAAATCAAATAACTCACTAGAGAAAGAGGCTCCACAAATATCCCCATCGTCAATGATGGAAGAGCCTAGCACATCAGTGCAAGAGTTTGAAGTATTTGCGACCGTCTTCAGCCAGAAGTGCTGAGTGGATGACCAATCTCGGCCTCTTCTGGAGGTTCCCTGCATCACAGATGTCAATCTTCAGCCAATTCGATTCACTCCACATGACATCAAGAAATGGTTGAAGGCACTGGATACTGAAAAGGCTATGGGCCCTGAAAATATTACGACAGTTGTACCACACACTTGTGCTCCAGAACCTGCCGCGCCCCCAGCCAAACTTTTCCAGTAAAGTTACAACACTGGCATCTACCAGGGAATGTGAAAAATTGCCCAGGTATGTCCTGTAAGCAGAAAACAGGACAAATCAAACACAGCCAATTACTGCCCCATCAGTCTACTCTCGATCATCAGTAAAGTGATGGAAGGGGTCATCAACAGTGCTATCAAGCAGCACTTACTCAGCAATACGTTGCTCACGAATGCTCAGTTTAGGTTCCGCCAGAGTCAGTCAGTTCCTTGCCTCATTGCAGCCTGGGTTTAAGCATGAACACCAGGGGCTGGGTGAGAGTGACTACGCTTGACATCAGTCTTTTTGCCCGATATGGCATCGAGATGTCCTAGTAAAACTGGAGTCAACGGGAATCAGGGTTGGAATCAAACCTCCCACAAAAGAAGATAGGAAGATGGTTGTGGTGGTTGAAAGTTAATTATCTTAACATCAAAAGCATTACTGCAGGAGTTCCCCAAGGTCTTGTCCTAAGCCCAACCATCTTCGACTGCTTCATCAATTATGTTCCTTCCATCATCAGGTCCAAATTCAGCAAGAAGTCGACAATATCCAGACTTGGGCTGAAGAGTGACAAGTAACATTGACAAGTGACAAGCCACAAAAGTACCAGGCAATGACTATCTTCAACAAGAGAGAATCTAATCATCTGCCCTTGCTAAATCCTCCACTATCGACATCCTGGGGGTTCCATTGGCCGGAAACTGAACTGGACTAGCCCTATAAATACTGTGGCACCAGAGCAGGTCAAAGTTTAGGAATCCTGTGGCGAGTAACTCACCTCCTGACTCCCCAAAGATTGTCCGCCATCTACAAGACACGAGTCTAATGGAACGCTCTCCACTTGCCTAGATGAGTGCAGCTCCAACAACACTCAAGAAGCTTAATACCACCCAAGACAGAGCAGCCTACTCGATTGCTACCCCTTCCACAAACATTCAATTCCTCCACCACTGACAAACAGTGGCAGCAGTGTGTACAATCTATAAGATGCACTGCATGAACTCATCAAGGTTCCTCAGACAGCACCTTCCAAACCCATGACCTGGAGGTTCCCAATCCTGACTTGGAAATATATACTGCCGTTCCTTCACTGGCACAGGGTTGAAACCCTGGAATTCCTTCCCTAGCAGCACTGTGGGTGTACCTATACCTCAGGCCCAGCCAGCGATGCCCACATCCCATAAATTAATGAAAACAAAATAGCAACTTTTACAATTCTTTTCTCCCACTTCAACAAGAATGGATTCTTTCACATGATTCCACATCAGGGATTAGGTGATTCATTGGAGTCTTTTCACATAATCTGTGGAATCCAGTCAAATCCCATTTAGAATGGTGGGAGGATTATTTTAAAAATCATCTGTTTGATGGATACAAAGGCTACTTGAAATTAATCAAGAGCAGCTCATGCTAGTTCCTGTTAAGCATATCCTGCAATGCAGAACTGACCATAAATTAACACTAATTGCTGCTATTACTACATTGACAATCGTGCTGCCATAAGAGGATGTCAACAATTAATTCATGCTCTTTGAACTCTATGCCTCAATCAAATAAAGTTTTTTTTCACTAACTTCTGAAGGCAGATGTATCCCCTTTGAATCCAATCAAATATTGCTATTTCTGCTGGGTGCAAGTAGGTTGTGTGAGTCAGCACCTTCCTGCATGATTTTCCACTCACTGAGCTGTATTTACTTTCTATGGTTACAAATTGGTTTTCTTCGTACTTAACCGGACAATGCCACATCCTACACTTCTGTTACTCTGCTACACTTACACAGTTATCAACTTTTCTCATATGAAGAAAAACCCGAACCATGCTTTAAAGCCTCCAAATCAAAGCAATGACATTCACATCACTACACTGTTAATTTGTTGGATCTGGGGTACACACTCAATGGAACTCAAAGAAATTAAACATACATTGGTAACAGCTAAGATTTCAGGATCTACCCTCAAGTGTGCCAGAGGAATGCTCAGATTTAGCAGACTTAAACCACATAGTTTACCCGGGACAAAGTATGAGTTGTTTGTTCAGCTAAAATTTTACTTGTCAGGATGCTGAGTGTATAATTATCTGGAATTTCAATCTCCATTAATAGGTCTACCCACCAGAGCAAATTAATAAGCTGATCTGAAGGTCCAATCATCAACAGCACCCCACAATGTTTATCTGACACAAATTCACATCAGCTATTGGACCTAATACTGTTCTTGTAAGTGTAGGAGCTCTGAACCATGATGGAGAACTCTGTGGACAGCATCTCATATACGTTAAAACATTAACTCATATTGGGTTGTTGCTCTCACTGAAACAAGATGAGAAAGACCAGAGAATCCTACACCTCTTTGCTCCATCCTAAAGAATTATGAACAAGCCAATTTTGATTCCACCAGAGCTCCCAGATAGTAACTAATATGAATAAAAAATTGGGACAGCCAGGCACTCTGTTTTGAAATGGAAATGGGATACCATCTGTTCTGTCAGCTTGAAGCAATATTTCTGGAAGTTTGTGTTATGACAGCTGTGGCCATTATGAATGCGTGGCTGGATTTCAAAATGGCTTCAGCTCATAAGGCTGTCTATTGATCCAAGAATGAGCAACAGTTTAAAGAGATTGTAACAACAGAGGTTTCTTGTTTATCTTGAAACCTATAGCACTTAAATATTTATATCTGTTTTATGTTGGAGTAGTTGTTTTAAATCTATTATCAATGTGTATTTGAATTCAGGATTCTATCAGATTGTTAGAGGTTTAATTATATTTTCTCCAATGATTTTAAAGTAATTCCCATTTCTAGGTAAATAGTTAAATAAATTAAAAATAATCCTCAGCCGTCTTAAGTGAAGCTTCCTAATGAGTACAACTTGTTATTAAGTGGATACCTGGGAGTTTGATGAGTAGCAGAGTTTAACTTCTTGATCTTGTTCTTGAAAATTCTAGTCTTGGCTATGGTTAGCAGTTACTGGAAAATACTGTGTAAGTGGAGTAAGTTTCTTCCAGTCTGATTTTGAGGCCAAGATCAGAGCAAAGATAATATGGCTGGAATATCGAGATTCGGATAATGTTCAGCAACAAGCTTAAATCATGCAAATTTCCCTCACCTTTAACGAACAAGTTTCAATAATGTTCCTGCGCAGTTTTGAACCGGGTACCTTTCGCGTGTTAGGCAAACGTGATGACCATTACACTACAGAAACAGTGGTCTTTCAGTCGGAGGAAGGGCAAAAATATCTCGACTGTGAGTAGCTGAGTAGTTAATTAGCTAACTAGTCTAATCTGGTTTCAGTAGCTGCAGTTCAATTAGATAAATCCCTCAGATCAATTAGATAGGGCGGCACGGTAGCACAGTGGTTAGCACTGCTGCTTCACAGCTCCAGGGGCCTGGGTTCAATTCCCGGCTTGGGTCAATGTCTGTGTGGAGTTTGCACATTCTCCTCGTCCCTGCGTGGGTTTCCTCCGGGTGCTCCGGTTTCCTCCCACAGTCCAAAGATATGCGGGTTAGGTTGATTGGCCAGGTTAAAAATTGCCCCTTAGTGTCCTAAAATGTGTAGGTTAGAGGGATTAGCGGGTAAATATGTGGGGGTAGGGCCTGAGTGGGATTGTGGTCGGTGCAGACTCGATGGGCCGAATGGCCTCCTTCTGCACTGTAGGGTTTCTATGATTTCTATAAATACATGGGTCTTCAATGCTAATGATTGGTGCTTGTTACTGAGTGGATAGCTGGGGGTTTGGTGAGTGGGGGAGTTTAGGTCGGAGGTACTCCTTGCTTTCCTTTTTCCAACTTTTTCACCTTGTCAGGAATTGGTCCTTACTCTATTGCAGAGGAAGAAGCTACCTGTTTGGTTAGTGTCTGGTAAGTGGTTAATGTCTATTCTGTTCCTCAGGTTTAACATAATACAGGAACTGTTGGTAAGGCTAATAAAATATATAAAAAAGGAAATTAAATATGTGAATAAAATAATTCAGCGGTTAATCAAAACACATTAAGGATGGCAGGACAGGTGATGTTTCTTGGCTACAGCATGTGACAGCTCCTGAATGCCGGAGAAATCCAGGGCAAATGTGTTTGCAGTACGTATGGCTTGAGAAGCTTCAGCTCAGAGTCACTGAGCTGTAGGCATGTGACTCGTCAGGGAGGGGGAAAATTACCTGGATACTTTGAAACAGGAGGCAGTCACACCCCCTTAGAATTGGGTCTTGTGATGCAATCAGTGTTCAGGGACAGGAGAGTGAGGCGCGTTAGGGAACTCAGAGGGCGGAAGTGCAGGAGGTTCAGTCTTGGCGATTGTCCGACACGTTTGAGATTTTCTAGTTGGGGCTGCAGGGTGGATGAATTGACTGACCATGGTGCCATGGTGCAGGAAGCCTTTCAAGTGGGTGGAGCAAAAAGGAATGTAATGGTACCAAGGAACAGTATAGTGAGGGGGATTGGCACTGTTCTCTGCAGTAAACAGCAAGACTCCAGAGGCTGTGTTGCCTGTCCGATGCAAGGGTTTGTGACAACAGCTCAGGCCTCAAGAGGAACTGGGGAGGGGGGAATTCAGTCACCGTGGTCCATGTAGGTACCAACAACATAAGCAGAACAAAGATAGATGTTCTGCTTAATCAGGCTGAGGTGAGACGCAAAATTAAAAAGCAGAACCCACTTCTCCCACATCAGTCTTTGAGCCACGCATTTATCTTTCTAATTTTATTTGTCCTCTGCCAATTTGCACATGGATGATAAAATCGGTGCCATGGACATAAAAGACAAGAATGGGCAGGAACTTCATGTGGAATCAATGGTTCTTTATGCTGACTTGGCGTATGCACTTGACATGTCTCATACTTCTTCAGAATGACTTCCAGATCATTGTTCATATCCGACCAATAGACTGTCTCTCCTGTGGGCCTTTCCATCCAATTTATACCCGGGTGTGAGTTACAAAGTTATTGAAGTATATCAGGTTGCATAGATTCTGGTATGATGACCTGCTTGCCTTTAAAAATAACCCCCTAATTAGATGCCTAAAGCATTTCAAAGGCCAAAATGGTATCAAGTATTCATGGACATGCTGAATTGAATCAGGCTATCCTTCACAATTTCTGTCATGTAGAATCTTTCACTATTTCTTCTTGTAGATGCTGGAAATTGCATTGGGCAAAATGTACTAGGTCAATTGACGGACTTGCATTCTCCTACAAGCGCAACATTGCAGCTCCCTTAAAGCTGCCAATTTTGTGAAAACATTCTGCATATCTTGATGTTAGCTCATGGACTGAGGTAATGGGAGTAGTTAATGAGATTGATCTGCTGTATGATGTCCAACTAATGGTACAAATTGTCACCAGTGTAAGGCTGCGGCATGCTGCTCGGCCTGCAACCACCAGGCCTTTTATTTCCACAATGCAGAATATCTGTGACACCCGGGGGGATTAATTTTACTGCGGATCCTGAACAAGGAATAAGAGAACCGTTGTATTTTGTTTAAAATTAAACCCAAACCGTTGTTTGGGTTTAATCTCAGTTGTTTGGGTTTAATCTCAGTTGTTTGGATTTAATCTCAGTTGTTTGGGTTTAATCCCAGTTGTTGTGGGTTTAATCTCAGTTGTTTGGATTTAATCTCAGTTGTTGTGGGTTTAATCTCAGTTGTTTGGATTGAATCTCAGTTTGGGTTTAATCCCAGTTGTTGTGGGTTTAATCTCAGTTGTTTGGATTTAATCTCAGTTGTTTGGGTTTAAACCCAGTTGTTTGGGTTTAATCTCAGTTGTTTGGGTTTAATCTCAGTTGTTTGGATTTAATCTCAGTTGTTTGGGTTTAATCTCAGTTGTTTGGGTTTAATCTCAGTTGTTTGGATTTAATCTCAGTTGTTTGGGTTTAATATCAGTTGTTTGGGTTTAATATCAGTTGTTCTGGGTTTAATATCAGTTGTTTAGGTTTAATCTCAGTTGTTTTGGGTTTAATCTCAGTTGTTTTGGGTTTAATCTCAGTTGTTCTGGGTTTAATATCAGTTGTTTGGGTTTAATCTCAGTTGTTTGGGTTTAATCTCAGTTGTTTGGGTTTAATATCAGTTGTTAATATCAGGGATTTGTTCCCAGGAGCAGGCTGAGGGTAAGAGAGTGGGTTTTCTGACTTTAATTAATTATTTATTTTTTCAGTTAATTTTGGGTTTAAAATCGGAGGTTTTTTTCAAAACCGGAAGTCGGGCCAGGAGAGGCCTGGGGAAGTTTTTGGAGGGTTTAAAAGCGCACCAAAGTATACAGCGGGCAGCATCGTAGCGGGCAGCAGAGTGAGTGGGAAGTTGAGTGAGCTGTCAGGGCTTTGGCTCACAGGGCTTGGACGAGCAGGGGTGAGTTTTTGTTTCCTTACACTCTTATTAACTTTTCACTGTCTTACTTGACATAAAGTGTCCAGTATGAGTGTGAAACCAGTGTGTTGTTCCCAGTGTAGGATGTGGGAGGTCCTGGAGGCATCTGGCCTCCCGGACATCCACATCTGTGAGGGGTGTGTCGAGCTGCGGTTCCTGAGGGACCGTGTTAGGGAGCTGGAACTGCAGCTCGAGGATCTTAGGCTGATGAGGGAGAATGAGGAGGTGATAGACAAGAGCTATCATCAGGTGGCCACACCAGGGCAACGGGAGGAGGCCAAGTGGGTGATGGCCAGGAAGGGTAAGGCTAGGGTGGTTGAGAGCACCCCAGTGGATTTGCCCCTGCACAACAAGTACTCCTGCTTGAGTACTGCTGGGGGGGACAGCCCGCCTGGGGGAAGCAGCAGTGGCCGTGTCTCCGCAGTGGAGTCCAGCCCTGTAACTCAGAGGGCTAAGGAAAAGAGGAGGAAGGCGGTATTAATCGGGGACTCGATGGTGAAGGGGACAGACAGGCGTTTCTGCGGAGGTAGGCGGGATTCTCGCATGGTGGTCTGCCTCCCTGGGGCCGGGATCCAGGATGTCGCTAGTCGCGTCCCGGAAATCCTGAGGTGGGAGGGAGAGGAGCCTGAGGTAGCGGTACATATTGGTACCGCTGATGTGGGTAGGAAGGGAGAAGGGGTCATGAAAAGGGAGTACAGGGAATTAGGGAGACAGCTGAGAAAGAGGAAAGCAAAGGTAGTAATCTCAGGATTACTGCCTGTGCCACGGGAAGGTGAGGGCAGGAATGGAGTGAGGTGGAAGATGAATGTGTGGCTGAGGGACTGGTGCAGGGGGCAGGGATTCAGGTTCCTGGACCATTGGGACCTCTTTAGGGGCAGGGGTGATCTGTATACAAAAAACGGGTGGAACTTGAATCACACGGGGACCAATATCCTGGCCGGTAGGTTGGCTAAGGTTACTGGGGAGAATTTAAACTAGATAGGTTGGGGGGAGGGGAGCTAGAAGAGTTGACTAGGATCAAGGAACTAATTGATGGGGTGGAGGATGCAGGGGTAAGGGGAATTACAAAATTAATGGTAGAGGAGAGGGTGCAAGTGAATGAAGGCGGTAATTTAGATAAGGGAGTAGAGGGAGAGGGTGTTCGCGACTCATCAAAGCGGGTCCAGATAAAAGCTGGAATAAGGACACTTTGCCTGAATGCACGAAGCATTCGGAACAAGGTAAATGAGTTGATGGTGCAAATCAGCACGAGTGGGTACGATCTAGTGGCCATTACAGAAACGTGGCTGAAAGGTGACCAGGACTGGGAGATGAATATCCAGGGGTATCAGGCGTTTAGGAAGAATAGACAGGAAGGAAAAGGTGGTGGGGTCGCGCTATTAATAAGAGATAATATCAGGGTAGTACTGAGGGATGACATAGGCTCTGAGGAACAAAACGTGGAATCATTATGGGTAGAGATGAGGAATAGTAGAGGGAGAAAGACACTAGTAGGTGTGGTATATAGGCCCCCAAATAATAATGTTGAGGTAGGGAGGGCTATAAACAAGCAGATAAGGGATGCGTGTAAAAACGGAACGGCAATAATCATGGGGGACTTCAACATGCACATTGACTGGCAGACTCAAGTCGGTAAGGGTGGAATGGAGGAAGAGTTCTTAGAATGCTGTCGGGATAGTTTCCTTGAACAGCATGTTACGGAACCGACGAGGGAACGAGCTATTTTGGATCTGGTATTGTGTAACGAGGTAGGTAGAATTAAGGATCTTATTGTGAAGGACCCTCTTGGGTCTAGTGACCACAATATGGTCGAATTTCTGATTCAGATGGAAGAGGAGAAAGTTTGGTCCCAAACCAGTGTCCTCTGTTTGAACAGAGGGAAATATGATAGGATGAGGGATGAATTGGCTAAGGTAGACTGGGAGAGCAGGCTGGCAGGTAGGATAGCTGAGGAACAGTGGAGGATTTTTAAGGAGATCCTTTTCAGTTCTCAGCAAAAATATATTCCAGCAAAAAACAAGGATTGTAAGAAAAGGGAGAACCAGCCGTGGATAACGAAGGAAATAAAGGAGAGTATTAAAATAAAAACAGCTGCGTACAGAGTGGCCAAAAATAGTGGAGAAACAAGTGATTGGAAAAATTTAAGAAACAACAAAGAGAGACTAAGAAAGCGATAAAGAAAGGAAGGATAGACTATGAAGCTAGGCTAGCAATTAATATAAAAAATGATAGTAAAAGTTTTTATAAATATATAAAAAGGAATAGAGTGGCTAGAGTGAATGTTGGACCCTTGGAGGACGAGAGGGGGGAGTTAATAGTGGGAAATGAGGATATGGCTGAGTCTTTAAATAAGTTTTTTGTGTCGGTCTTCACGGTGGAGGACACAAATAGTTTGCCAAATATTAACGATAGAGGGTTGGCAGCAGGAGAAATACTTAATACAATTAATGTTACCAGAGAGGCAGTGCTGGGTAGACTAATGGGACTGAAGGTGGATAAGTCCCCGGGTCCGGATGGAATGCATCCCAGGGTATTGAAAGAAATGTCAGAGGTAATAGTGGATGCGTTAGTGATTATTTATCAAAACTCGTTGCATTCTGGGGTAGTGCCGGTTGATTGGAAAACGGCTAATGTTACGCCGCTGTTTAAAAAAGGAAGGAGACAAAAGGCGGGTAACTATAGGCCGGTCAGCTTAACGTCTGTAGTAGGGAATATGCTGGAATCCATTATTAAAGAGGAGATAGCAGGGCATCTGGATAGAAATGGTTCGATCAATCAGACGCAGCATGGATTCATGAGGGGAAAGTCGTGCTTGACGAACATGTTGGATTTTTATGAAGATGTGACTAGGGCGGTTGATGGAGGAGAACCGGTGGATGCGGTGTTTTTGGATTTCCAAAAGGCGTTTGATAAGGTGCCCCATAAAAGGCTACTGAAGAAGATTAGGGCACACAGAGTTGGGGGTAGTGTGTTAAAGTGGATTGGGGACTGGCTATCCGACAGGAAGCAAAGAGTCGGAATAAATGGGTGTTTTTCCGGTTGGAGGAAGGTAACTAGTGGCGTGCCGCAGGGATCGGTACTCGGGCCGCAACTATTTACCATTTATATAGATGATCTGGAGGAGGGGACGGAGTGTAGGGTAACGAAGTTTGCAGACGACACAAAGATAAGTGGAAAAGTGAATCGTGTGGAGGACGGAGAAGATCTGCAGAGAGATTTGGACAGGCTGAGTGAGTGGGCGAGGATATGGCAAATGGAGTATAACGTTGAGAAATGCGAGGTTATACACTTTGGAGGAAATAATAACAAATGGGATTACTATCTCAATGGAAACAAATTAAAACATGCTACCGTGCAAAGGGACCTGGGGGTCCTTGTGCATGAGACGCAAAAGCCCAGTCTGCAGGTACAACAGGTGATCAAGAAGGCAAATGGGATGTTGGCCTATATTGCGAAGGGGATAGAATATAAAAGCAGGGATGTCTTGATGCACCTGTACAGGGCATTGGTGAGGCTGCAGCTGGAATACTGTGTGCAGTATTGGTCCCCTTATATGAGGAAGGATATATTGGCATTGGAGGGAGTGCAGAGAAGGTTCACCAGGTTGATACCGGAGATGAGGGGTTTGGATTATGAGGAGAGGCTGAGGAGATTGGGTTTGTACTCGTTGGAGTTTAGAAGGATGAGGGGGGATCTTATGGAGACTTATAAGATAATGCGGGGGCTGGATAGGGTGGAGGCGGAGAGATTCTTTCCACTTAGTAAGGAAGTTAAAACTAGAGGACACAGCCTCAAAATAAAGGGGGGTCGGTTTAAGACAGAGTTGAGGAGGAACTTCTTCTCCCAGAGGGTGGTGAATCTCTGGAATTCTCTGCCCACTGAGGTGGTGGAGGCTACCTCGCTGAATATGTTTAAAGCGCGGATGGATGGATTCCTGATCGGTAAGGGAATTAAGGGTTATGGGGATCAGGCGGGTAAGTGGTACTGATCCACGTCAGATCAGCCATGATCTTATTGAATGGCGGGGCAGGCTCGAGGGGCTAGATGGCCTACTCCTGCTCCTATTTCTTATGTTCTTATGTTCTTATTTCAAAGTTTGGGCTGTAGTAGGTTTATTCATGTCTGTAGATACATGTCTTTTAGAATTTGCAGGGTCAATATGTTAGCACTTGCCCCATGTCAATCTTTGGCAATAATGTTTAGTTACCAACTTTCTAAGGGCAGATAATTTGATTTTTCTTTTCTTTTCAGACAGTACAAGTCAGAGAAAGTTGTGCTCAAAATGGTCAGACTACATTCTGAGCAGCGCATCTACCTCTGGTCACTAAACGTAAATGAGACAATTCAAACAGTGGAAAAATAGAGTTCATCACATGACTAGTTTATGAGACAAGTCTACAGGAACTTTAACTTTGAAGAGGGCAATTAAGAATCATAGAAACCCTACAGTGCAGAAGGAGGCCACTCGACCCAGTGTCTGCACCGATAACAATCCCAACCAGGCCCTAAACCCATAATCCCACATTTTTACCCTGCTAAACCCTCTAACTTACATATTCCAGGACACTAAGGGGCAATTTAGCATAGCCAATGCACCGAACCTGCACATCTTTGGACTGTGGGAGGAAACGGGAGCACCCGGAGGAAACCCATGCAGACACGGGGAGAACGTGCAGACTCCGCACAGTCACTCAAGTCGGGAATCAAACTCAAGTCCCTGGAGCTGTGAGGCAGCAGTGCTAACCACTGTGCTACCGTGCCACCTCTGTGAGGCAATCTGAAAGAACTAAAGAAAGAGTAGAACAAGATGGCACAAGTTCAAACTAAGAGTAGCTGTTGGACACTATGGCTACATATCTTACACATAGATACACACACGCACAGTTCACACCTGCTGCTAAGATTCCTTGCTGCTCACCTCCTTTTGCCTGTTGCCAAGAGACTTTTTGTTCCAGTTTTTTTTATTGTTTTGAGTATGACAGCTGCAATATATATGATGCCAAAGTCCATCAGCTATCTCTAGAGTAGTCGATTCTGTCACTGCTGGAATAGTGTGGAGTGAGCTGATAGCTTCTGGCTTTCCTGCACCAAGCCAGCCTAGCTCAGCTCTGGGTCACGTCAATGCTGATTGACGTTACCTCCCTCCCATTCCACTGAAACTGGCTATTTGAAAAAGCAGCGGTCACGCAGGTCAAACACATTAGTCGACCTTTTCACCCATCTCGCGCAGTTTTAAACCAGTTTAATGTAGTTGGTCCTTCAGAGCAGCTAAAGGCGGCACAGCTGAATGAGCTGCATATTGGGGGGAAGTAAGAAAGGTTACTGCAGGTTGAGAATGTACTTAAACACATCATCCTCACCGTAAGCCATTACGGCATCAAAACGTCAATGGACAGGCACTGTGGAGTGGAATACTTAACAGCCACTAACCGATTATAAATATTATTGCAGCATGTCACATCATTCAACTACATAGTATTTTACATAAAATGATGTGATTATTTTGTCTTTTACAATCTCCAACAGCTATTGTACACAAGCCTATAAGTTGCCACCAAATGAACTCTTCAACTCATTGCCAATGCTCAGGATAAAATATTGAGATCGGACATAAGAGAAGAAGCCTGACTGTTACTGTGATAGTATAACACAATTGTCTTTGGTGGGAGAGGCTCAGAACACAAGTTCTTTTTCATCATATCTATAGATGCTTTTATTTCTATTCACTGGTTCTGTTCATACTGTTAGGATACCAGATTAGAAACCCCATGAGATGTTATGAAGTCAAACTGGACCCCAACAATTTGCTATTTTTGGCATTAATGTGAGGATATGAGGTTTCACTCCAGTTTTGGAGCTTTTAGACAACCTCTAGAGAGAGCTACAGAGACACATGTCTAGAACCAGGCAGTAACTGCTTCCTTTAAAAATGAAAGAGAAACCGTTTTCCCTGCAAACTTAGCTCCTCCCACTAAGCATATGATTCTATCCCTGTTAATCAACCTGATAAAACTCTACTCTGAAACCTCAAGGGAAGCTAAATAAAAGTAAATGTATTCGCTTAGCTTAAAACAAACACGTCATGTTTAAAATGAGGATTTATCCTGTGCTCCCAGCTATCAATTTAAAGATTTCTGAGACAAATCAACACCCTGAAAAACAGATCTGAATTGCAAACATACCCCTAACATGTGTCTGCGTGGGTTTCCTCCGGGTGCTCCGGTTTCCTCCCACAGACCAAAAATGTGCGGGGTAGGTTGATTAGCCATGCTAAAATTGCCCTTAGTGTCCTGAGATGCATAGGTTAGAGGGATTAGTGGGTAAATATGTAGGGATATGGGGCTAGGGCCTGGGTGGGATTGTGGTCGGTGCAGACTCGATGGGCTGAATGGCCTCTTTCTGTACTGTAGGGTTTCTATGATTTCTATGATTCTTAACAAGAAACGTTGGGTGGGCTTCTAAGGCCGCATGCCGCCCAAGACCGGAAATTCCCACTCGAGCTCAACAGACTTAAAATTGTCCACTGAATTTTCTGTCTCACCCGCTACTATTCCCATGGCAGGCAAGACAGGAGATTTTCAGCCTTGATATACAGATATTTCTTCCTGGCACAGAATCATCACAATACACATTCATAAGATGTACATAAAAGCATGAACTTCTTTTATAAATTACTCATGATTAATACCCATGAAAATAACCTTTCAGCTTATTGTCTATGACATTTCATCCTGAGCCATTTTCTTGGCAGTTTTTGTCAGTGGTGGCCTTCCTTTGGCCTTCCTCAGACAAAATAGGATTGAGCCAGCTGTCGTCATGATTTTGAACCACACACTAGCCAACTGAGCTTTTTTCAGCTATATATATAAATATATAGCTGAAAAAAGAAACTTTATGCTGATAATCCATTGCAGATGATCAGTCAGACTCACAGTGTGGTGCATTTGTGCATAATGGAAACTACACAGAACCCTGTTCTTTGCAGCAGAAAGAACAGGTACATACATTGCGTCTGTTTCCGCTAAACAAAATAAGTGACTGCTGTTTTCTGGTTCATTCCTCAGGGTAACACTTTGACAAATCCAAATCAAGCTCCATAGATTAAATTTCAAACAATGCATGACAGTTAACTGTCAGTCACCATCAACTTGCATTCTCCAATGGCACGACATCAACCAATCAGAGTTCATTTGCCAACCAAACAGCCTTCATACAGTATAAATTTGTTGTCTCCCTTGGATTTGTATCCTTGTGAAATTTCCTGATGAGTGCAGACCAAGAAACTTTGATTATAAATGTATTTTTTAGCAATACTCACGTTCTATGCTATATATACCTATATGCTTCTAAACATACAATTTTTTAAAGTTCAGTTGTGATTTTTCATACACATTCTTGTAAGCAAGCTTTTCATGGCCTGTTATGTCCTGATCTTCCCCTGGATGGATCACACTAATGGCTACAAACATAAAACAGTAAAGGCTTTAGGTCTCCATTGCACTAAAGGTGGCTGATGCAGCTAAAATTGACAAGCCAACATAGACCTGTAACAAATGGTGCCAAGCTTACTCATAGACCCAGAGATGGCCACTTCCAGCCCAGAACCAGGCAACAGCCATTCCTGCTCCCAGCAGCCACTAGTAGGTTCTTCCCATAATAGTTTCAGTAAAGCATTTTCAGATGCAATAATATAATTTTGTGAAGAGTTCTGGCCTGTTTGAGACTGAAGAAGCCGCAAATGAGGTTTATAAGCCTACTGTCAATTTATCTTCGTTTAAGTTTTTAAAAAATAGAAACTCTTTGGGAGTTTGTGGGAGAAAATTGTTCACACAACTCTGCGCCTGGTGGTGCCATGTAGTCTTAACTCAGACAGCACCATGGGCTGCTATCTACACAGTCTGCACTGTATCCCTCAATGACATTAGGAGTCAAATTATGTGGTTTTTGATTGCTTTCACTTCAGTCAAGGATTTATTTAACAACTGCATAAAGTTAACTTAATATGTTAGTTTGTGATTGCCTCAAATTTTCTACTGCTAACAAAGTCAATCATGATATTTTTCTTAGAATTGTCCAGACCACATCACAGCTCAAAGCTGTGATGCCCTATGGACATACCACAGAATCATTCCACTGCAGAAAGAGGCAGAAAGAGGCACATCGTATCTGAATCATAGAATCCCTACAATGCAGAGGAAGGCCATTTGTCCCATCAAGTCTGCACCGACTCTCCAAAAGAGCATCTTACCAAGGCACTTTCCCCCCGCCCTATCCCCGTAAGCCCATGCATTTACCATGACTAATCCATCTAATCTGCAGATCTTTGGACTGTACCAGCTCATTAAAAAAACATAGTGGCTTAATGCTATTCCCCATGCCTTTTCCCCATATATGAAAAGCAGGATGGCACAGTGGTTAGCACTGCTGCCTCACAACGCCAGGGACCTGGGATCAATTTCGGCCTTGGGTCACTGTCTGTGCGGAGTTTGCACGTGTCTGCGTGGGTTTCCTCTGGGTACTCCGGTTTCCTCCCACAGTCCAAAAGATGTGCGGGTTAGGTGGATTGGCCATGCTAAATTGCCCCTTAATATCAGGGGGACTCGCTAGGGTAAATGTATAGGGTTATGGGAACGGGGCCTTGGTGAGATTGTGGTCAGTGCAGCCTCGACGGGCCAAATGGCCTCCTTCTGCACTGTAGGGATTCTATGATGAATGTAAGATTTTAATTCAAACAACAAAACTATAATTGCCCAAGTTATAGTGCTTCGCATAATACTTTTTAGCATGCTTACACCACCAAACATAATCTCTCCTTCCCCCTTCCAGCATTCCAAAGGGATTGTGATATCGTCCGTGATATCCTAGCCCACTCTTCAATCATCCTTCACATCAGTTCCCTAGCCCATGGCACCTTTCTAGATGCAACACCTGTCCTTTCACCACCTCTCCATTTAAGGCCCAAAACATTCCTCCCAGATGTAATGGCAAATTTTGCATGTGCAAAAATCTAATTGAGTGCACTTTATCCGCTGCTCACAATCCAGTTTCCTCTACACTGGAGAGACTAAATATAGGTTAGGTGATTGCTTCAGTGTGACCCCGAGATTCCAGTCCCCTGTCATTTTAATTCTCCTCCTTGCTTACATGCTGACCTCACTTTCCTCGGCCTCTCAGTGTTCCAATAAAAGTTCATCCCAAACTTAAGGAACACCATCTCATCTTTCAATTAGGCATTTCATAGTCTTCTAGACTCAGCACCGCATAATTGCAGACCACAATCTTTTGTTTCCTTTCTCTTTGCATATTTTACTCTCCAGTATTTTTCTCTTCCTTTGCTTTTGGCCGGCAGCTGTTCGTCATCTTGCCATCATCACCTCCTCTACACATAGAACATAGAACAGTACAGCACAGAACAGGCCCTTCGGCCCACGATGTTGTGCCGAGCTTTATCTGAAACCAAGATCAAGCTATCCCACTCCCTACCATCCTGGTGTGCTCCATGTGCCTATCCAATAACCACTTAAATGTTCCTAAAGTGTCTGACTCCACTATCACTGCAGGCAGTCCATTCCACATCCCAACCACTCTCTGCGTAAAGAACCTACCTCTGATATCCTTCCTATATCTCCCACCACGAACCCTATAGTTATGCCCCCTTGTAATAGCTCCATCCACCCGAGGAAATAGTCTTTGAATGTTCACTCTATCTATCCCCTTCATCATTTTATAAACCTCTATTAAGTCTCCCCTCAACCTCCTCCGCTCCAGAGAGAACAGCCCTAGCTCCCTCAACCTTTCCTCATAAGACCTACCCTCCAAACCAGGCAGCATCCTGGTAAATCTCCTCTGCACTCTTTCCAGCGCTTCCACATCCTTCTTATAGTGAGGTGACCAGAACTGCAAACAATATTCCAAATGTGGTCTCACCAAGGTCCTGTACAGTTGCAGCATAACCCCACGGCTCTTAAACTCAAACCCCCTGTTAATAAAAGCTAACACACTATAGGCCTTCTTCACAGACCTATCCACTTGAGTGGCAACCTTTAGAGATCTGTGGATATCTTTTGTTTCTTCATTGTTCCACTGCCACCACCCTTTGTCCTTGCACCAGTAACTTTTTTGTCATTTAGAAACTCTTCTGTCCTCCACCATGTCACAGATCCTCCCTTTTGTTCTTTCTCCAACCCATCCCCTATTCACCTGCTTGAGGCCATTACATGTCCAATGTTCCCCAGATGTGGTGAAAGGTCATCGACCTGAAATGTTGGCCGAAATTCTCCGACCTCGCCCGCAGCTGGGATTATCCAGTCCCGCCACTGGGAATGGAGATTTGGCTGAGCGCCACATTCTCTGTTCCCGCTGGCAGTGGCAGCTGGGTGTGCGAGACTGGAGAATTCCTGCCATCAACTCTATTCTCTCTCCAAAGATGCTGCCAGATCTGCTGAGCATTTTCTGCATTTATATTTAATAATCCTTTATCTCTGTTGAGAAAGCTGATCTCAAGCAGTACCTGCAGTTGGAAAGCATTAAGTTGATCTAGACAGGGTGTGCAGACAAGTGAGATGAGGGTTAAAATTGGCAAATAAAATCCAATGATATCTGATAGAAAATGTATGTTGCCACTGGGTGAGCATAGGATCAAGCTCAGGCTCAGTTGTGATACTCGTGATCAAAATACTTTAGGAAGTCCAGTCCAGTGGGCAGATTTTCTGGACATTAGAACTTGGACTCACTTAATTTTAAAACAATATGAATGGCCAATCCACCTCTGCATCTCCAAAAGAGTCTTTGAAATACTTAACCATTTCCCTTTGAAAAGTTATTTGGAATCTGTTGTGACTGTGGCATCCCATGTTATAACAATCCACTTTGCCAACTGTTACGCTCTCGCTTCATTTTTTTGGTGATGTGCTTGCATGTATGCCTCTATTCACTCATTGATGCACAGAGCCTTACCTTAATTCTTCAAAATAGTTCAATACAATGTGGGAAAGTGTCAGGTTATGCACTTTGGTAGGAAGAATAGAGGCGTAGACTAGTTTCTAAATGGGGAAAGGCTTTGGGAATCTGAAGCACAGAGGGACTTAGACGTCTTGGTTCAGGACTCTCTTAAGGTTAACATGTAGGTTCAGTTGGCAGTTTGGAAGGCAAATTCAATGTTAACATTCATTTCTAGAGGGTTAGAATACAAGAGCAGGGATGTAGTGCTGAGGCTGTGTAAGGCTCTGGTCAGACCCCATTTGGAATATTGTGAGCAGTTTTGGGCCCCATATCTAAGGAAGGATGTGTTGGCCTTGGAGGGGGCCCAGAGCAGGTTCACAAGAATGATCCCAGGAATGAAAGGTTTGTCATATGAGGAGCGGTTGAGGAGGCTGGGTCTATACCCGATGGAGTTTAGAAGGATGCAGGGGGATCTAATTGAAACTTACAGAATACTGAGAGGCCTCGATAGAGTGGATGTGGAGAGGATGTTTCCACTATGGGAGAGACGAGAACTCGAGGGCACAACCTCAGAGTGAAGGGACGCTCCTTTAAAACTGAGATAAGGAGGAATTTCTTCAGCCAGAGGATGGTGAATATGTGGAACTCACTGCCACAGAGGGCTGTGGAGGCCAGGTCATTGAGGGTCTTTAAGACAGAGATAGATAGGTTCTTGGTCAATAAGAGGATCAAGGGTTATGGGGAAGAGAATCAGATCAGCCATGATTGAATGGCAGAGCAGACTCGATGGACCAAGGGGCCTAATACTGGTTCTATATCTTTTGGTCCTCTGGTCTAATATTTTGAATGTTTCCAGCAGATTCCCTCTTTACCTTCTCTGTTGTAATTAAAACAGCAGCAGCAGCAATGCCAGCCAATGGCAATTGTTGTATTCACTTCAGCACATCTGGGAAGCAGAATGGTCTACGCACAACCATGCAATCCACAAAATGTGAAACCGAGTCAGACTGCAATGTGCTTGCCCCATCAGTTCAGCTCGGTTGGCTGGACAGCTAGTTAGTAATGCAGAGCAACGCCAACAGCGTGGGCTCAATTCCCATACCGACTGAGGTTATTCGTGAAGGTCCTGCCTTCTCAACATTGCCTGAAGTGTGGTGACCCTCAGGTTAAATCACCACCAGTCAGCTCTCACTCTCAAAGGGCAGAGCAGCCTATGGTCATCTGGGACTATGGCAACTTTACCTCTATGTAAGTTACATTATTTTTTCTACCCCTTTGGAATCGAGAATATACCTAAAATAATAGAACCAGATCAAGAATATAATTTAACCTTTCTGCAGATTTCTAAATGAAAACTGATTTCCACCCTACCTCAAGTGATGAATGCAAGTTAAAATAATAAATGCTGCAATGCATTCCTGACCAAACCAGTAATAAGAGTGATTAGTGAGCTAGCATGACCAACATTGGGATGGCAATCCACTCTCAAGGTCATTTGGTGCCATTGCATCATTGACTACTTTCTCTTGCTGCTTAGCAACTCAAAGACATTATCTCAATATCTATGGTTTCTGTTGAAAGAATAAACAAAGGCTCAAATTATGCATCCTTTCTATGGGCTGGAAGTGGCGTGAGGCAGTTGTAGAGGGTTGTGGATGAGTGGAGGGGAGGGTGGAATTGAAAGGGGAAGATGAGAGAGAGTAAGCTCAAAGAAAACTTCATAAGAATTTTAAATGCATTAAGGATGCTCGCTGAAGCTTGAGTGGAGTCTCTCAGCTCTTCACCCGATGTAGAACTGCTTGCATAACACCGCTCAACTCTATAAGAGGTGCTCAACTCTCAATTCTCCAAATGTAAATGATGTCTGCAACAAACATTTGAACCTGTTACACTGCCATTTTCCGCGAACAGTTTGTATTTTTCAATGAACTATTTCCACACTGGAAATTAAAATCAATAATGACAAGGCAGCCTTGTGGCTACGATGTTAAAGACTGCATTTAAAAAGAAATACTTGTTTCAATGGTTAGTGTTCATGACACCCACAGAGGAATTTGCTGAGAGGAGTTGCTGTGCTTGATAATTCATCTAACTTGACATAACACGCAGAGTTGAAACGGCACAAATGCTAAAGCACCTCAGGGTTAATGGCTGTATCTCTGTTGATGTTACTTCAGGTCCCTTCATACTGTCAGGATTAGTAACTCCCTGAGCTACTTCACCACTGAAGTTAGCAGATCATCAACATGAGACAGATATGAAAGATTTTAAAATTCACCACTGTTGCTTGAACATATTGACTTTTTCCTTTGAGCTGCTACACTGGTATCAAGAAGCGCTCTTCAAGAAACGAGGGAGTTCTGTTTCACAGTTTGCTAAAATATTAATAGTTTAATTTCAACAAGCTTTGATTGCAAATCGGCCAAAAGAAAACATGTTATTTTCCTGAATAATAATGCCATGAACGCGATGACTGCTGTTAAGTGGGATGAGCAACAACAAGGAAAAAATATATTATAGCTGTGATTCTGGATCCGGCTGCAGGGCTCTTCACAGAGAAAAGCATCCACAAACCAGACGAGGCAACCATTGCTATTACACCACACCTCTGCTTCAGTCTGACACTGATACGTCAGATGAATTAGCAGTAAGGAGTCGAGATCAACATTACACCATCAAGTCCCTGACATATATCTCGCTGGAGTTTCGAAGGATGAGAGGAAATCTGATCGAGGTATATAAAATTTAAAAAGGGATTGATAGAGTAAATGTAGGCCAAATGTTTCCTCTTATCGGGCAATCTAGAACAAGAGGTCACAGGTATAAGTTGAGAGGTAGTAGATTTAAAACTGAGATGAGGATGAACTACTTCTTGCAGAGGGTGTTGAATTTGTGAAACTCGCTGCCCCATAGCATGGTGGAGTCTGAATCGTTAAATGGCTTCAAGGAGATAGATACATTTCTAATTAAAAAACAGGATAAAGGGATATGGGGAGGAAGATATGAGACCAGGGAGAGATCAGGCATGATCTGATTGAATGGCGGAGCAAGCTCGAAGGGCTGAATTTGCCTACTTCCCTGTCTAATTGCTATGTTCCTATCTGCTGTAAATTTGATGCGTGATTGATTCACACGGGAGGCTAGAACGTACCCGGGAATAAAGGCTTTTATTCACTACAAATAGGAGCACACTACTCAACAATATTATCCCAGACTAAAGACTACTAGGAAGTAGCAGTGACTTTTATACTCCTGTAAGAAGGCGGAGTCCTGGGCGGAGCTGAACCGAGTGTACCACATAAACAGTAATAACAGGTGGAACACCCAACAACTCTAACCCCAACAGCAACGAGAGTAACATATATACAAGTACCCATAGTGGTAACCATCTATGGTTCACCACAATATTCATCCTCATTTAGTAGTGAATGTTAATTGTAAAATGATATCCAGATTGACTCCGAATGTTAGCTTCAGAGGAGAAAAGCTGGAAGTCTGGGAGCAAGTCATTAACTGCGCGATGTCTTGGCTGCAATTGGTGTATGGCTTCTGCGCAGGACCAGTTCCCAGCCTAGAGATACCAAAAGACACCAACTGCGCACGTGCAGCCTCTTCCCAGCTGGCTCCCATGCACAGAAGGCCTGAGGCCCACTGGGAACTGGGGTTTCCAATCATAAGCACCATGGGAAGATAGTGTTCAACCAAACTGAAATGAGAAGTATCAACTATTCACACGGAGTCGAGTGGAAAATGAGACCTCTGATTAAAAGGATAGTCAGTAAGTAATCTTGTTTTTAAAGAGAATCTTTAAATCTATGAACATGTTTTTAGAAATATTACTGACATAAACCTTTATCTTACTTCCATAATAATCGCATATCCTCAAGTGTCTATTTTTAAAAAAAATAGCTGCTATTGTTCTTCATGCGCAAAAAAGATGGTTCTGGCTCGTTTGGGATGTTTAGCATTACAGTGCAAAGGTACACAAATGTCTAATATGGAAACAGTGCATCATTGCCACAGAAGACATGCACCATTCAGGAAGACATATATGCCATTTTCTGCACTTGATATCTTCATAGGAGATGCAAGAGGACAGAATGCCAGCTCCTCCATCACCCAGACAGCTTGTTCTGCCTCTGGTGGTCACGCACCATATCCAATACACTGTTTGTATATAATGGAGCTGTCAGAGAGGTAATTGTAAAATAATATTGTTTCATGTCGATTTGAAAAGTCACCAGCAAAAATTAACGCAAGGCATTAATACATGACACTCCAATTAATTCCTTCCTTCCTTAACCACTGCTTTAAAGCTCATGACCTTCTGTCTTTAGTAGTAAATACAGCATGAAATCTTGGTGGAACATCCATTTTTGTCTGGTACATATCACCTATTTGAAGGAGCTTTCATTGCTTGGATACTTACCTTTGTAGGTTGAAAACTCCAGTTCCCAGTGGGCCTGGGGCCTTCTGTGCAAGGACCAGCCGGAAAGTGGCTGCACATGCAGAGCTGGTGTCTTTTGGCATCTTTAGGCTGGGAACTGGACCTGCGCAGAAGCAAAGAAGTGAAACGGTGCGAAACTGCAGGTTAGGTGACCTGAACCGCAGCACCACTACTGAGAAGGTGTCACAGGGAGCAAACACCAGTTACCAAATGTGCTGTAGTGAACACTCACATTCATAAGCAATACAGCACTGAATGTGAGTGAGTCATTTAATTTTACCTGGTGTGTGCTGTACATGTACAGGAGATGACACTGACACTTGTACAGCCAGAAACTGCTCTGTGCTTTGCTGGGCCACCCTATTAAATCTCCTGAGGCTCCCTGTCACTCTTTCTTTCAAGTATAATTACATTGTGCAAGATCAATTTATAAGCATGTGTACATACCAATGTAATTTCATACTTCAGCAGCGATTAAATGTCAATATTCTTCAAAGCACCTCTTCTTTTCCGAACTATACTGTGCACTCCACGTTGTAATTGCAATCGGATTCCCATGCATCTTTGTGAATTTTGGACCTTACATATGAAGAGCAGGCAACGAGGAGCCACAATCCAAGTCTTCCTACCCGAAGTTGCTTATTTGACCCAATTATAAGAAAATTCTCAAATTCTTGAGAACCCTCAAGATGCCGAGCAGTGTTACTTTCTTGGCCCAAGCTAAGAACGCAGGAGTGGTCAGTGGGTCGTACCGATCTTCTCTGCTAGTTTTTGCGACATCTGTTCCATTTCAAGTGGCGCACTGCTGGAGCCATTGCCACAGAAGCCATGGCACTGCCAGCACTCCAGTCTGTGGATATCTTGGCAATTTAACTTTTTGATCCAAGACAGAAACTAGGCTAACCTGTAACTGTAGCAAAACAGACAGATGGATAGAGACAAGCAGAGCTGGGCACCAATCTTCAAGCAGAAAATGAGAAAAAGCAACAGAGAGCAAAAGATGTACAGGCTGCAACAGCAACACAAGATGAATAATGAATACTGGCTAACTAGTCTGAAGCCCTGATAGGTAGATCCCTGATTCTACCCCGAGGATTCGAAGCTCCACTCGATTTGTAAAGCAGAATTTAGCCAGTTACTGCTCTCAGTTCCCAAGAAGAGAAGGTTGCATCTATTCATCAGTACATGAAAGGCTGCCCCAATGCACATTGCAGGAATTTGTTCAGTAGTTTAAATGCAAAATGTTTCTGAAAACAGCTTTGCCTTATAGCAACAACGATAACAAGAGAACGATGAAAGTGTATCTGGGTCTGCGGGACATTCTCGCGACAACACAATCTACAGTTTGAATTCCTAATGACAGTGTTAAATCAAACTCGCTTTTGTCATGAGCAGTGCATTAACACTTTTTTCTCTTGGAGCATTTTTCAGAGCAGCAATCACATTGATAAAACTTTCATTATAGTAAAAAACTCATTCATCTCCTACTAAACTGATGTAAGATTATGTACACTGTGTGTCATTGGGTTAAAGTGGCACAACGTTTACCTTCAGCCATTGACATTTCCTTCCTCATCTTTGCTGCAAGCTTTCTTTTTGCTAAATTAAAAATAATTCCATTTTCAATTGACTCCATAGAAACTACAACACAGAAATAGGCTCACCAGCACAGCCTGTCCTCAACATTAACAGTAGCCTTGATTTAATTCACAGTGCATGCAACAATAGTTTTCTTTTCTCATCCTGTCAAAAATAATACCCAAACGCAAGTGATCATATGCCCAACCAGGTTCTCAATTCAAGATAGTCTTTGGGTCATCTATCTCCTCTGAAATGAAATACGTTGTTCTATTTTCACTCCCTTTCTATTAGAACATCTTGGATCTGGGCCTTGAGCTGGATCTGATCATTTATATCCCTCTTATCCAGGAGCCAACATCATCATTGTCATAACAATATTCACGGTAAAAGGAATTTGATGCCTTTGGCTAATTATTTATCATTAAGCAAATGTTTTTGTGAAAAGAGAGAATCTCCCCAAATGACAAATCACTGAGAAAGACGCTGCAAAAGAACAGCCAGACTGACAGAACAACCATACACTGACATGCACACCAAGCCACACACACATACTGCACGTGCACACGCACACACTCCACACACACACACACATACCGAATACACACACACTCCGCGCACACACCTTGCATATGCACACACTCCACACACACATGTACACATACATATGTACACATGCAACACACAAACACACTCCACACATAGGGTGGGATTTTCTGGCCCTACCCACCGCCAAGATTATGATCATCCGGACCCACTGAAAGTCAGTAGACTTTTGGCTGGGCCACTGAATCTCCTGAGGGTCCCATACGACAGGGCCAGAAAATCCCAGCTATAGACAAAGACATATAGACACAGACACATACACCACACACATAATTCACACATACACACACTCCACACATTCACATTGACCACACACACACACTCATATAGACACCACATAAACACACACACTCACAGATACATGCATATTGCTAGAAAGCAGTATCATTGACAACATAGTTAATATCCTCCCCTTCCTATACACGGATGAAAAATTCCATCAGGGATCAATGAAAGTACAATAGCTGAATTCCCCAGATAGGAAATGCCAACAATATTCAGCAATGTGTACCATTATTAAACTTCTAAATTAAATACAAAATCAGGACTAAATCTGTATTGCAATTTGGTCCATTCTGCTCTGGCTAGTCAATCCCATTAAAAAAAATACTCAAATGGCATCTTTCAATCTGGTAAAAAAATGTTGATGCAGTCATGATAACTATTGTATCCAGCAGATCAGTGTCATATGTTCTATTCTATGCAATGGGCAAAAGATGTAAATAAAAGTTACTTTCAGAATATCTAAAAAGAAGAGGGAGGCAGTCCAATTTTGGAGTGATGCTGTATATAAAGGCTACAACATAAAAATGATGGCTAGGCTTAGCCGGTCCTGCAGGAATTCCTGCTGGAAGCCATTGGACCTTTGGACTGGTCCATCAAATTTTCCATCCCATCCGCATGGTCTGATTCCCACCACGGACAGCACAGGAAAATCCCAGCCGATGTCCTTTCAAAGATTTTAATAAAAATTCATTCTGTGGGCTGCTTTTGAGTAGGCCGATCATCCCAGTTGGTTAGTGCAGTTCTCCTATTCATTAGTCGTGAGTCCCTTCAGTGGGCGAGGTTTCGGGGAGTCATGTGACCATATCGGCCAATCGGGCCAAAGCCCGCGAATCCTGGAGCTGAGGGTAGGCTTTCCCAGTCAGTCTGAGACTGGAGTCAAAGTAGCTGGCAGCACATTTCTTTCACTCTGCACACAGTTTATTTGTTACAATAAATAGCTCGTTTAATTAGGTCGCCAATCCCTTGAGATACCACATTGGCAACGAGGATGAATGGGAATGCCTTCAAACTGTCACAAAGAAAGAGAGAGCAACCCTTGTGTGCAAGTCATTCTAGCCAGGACCATTCAAGAGTCAGTAAGTTCCAACAATGCCTCTATTTAGAAAATTAGAGCACTGTGACCCTAATTCGGAAAATTGAATTCAATACATCGAACGCTTGCAATATTTTTTCAAAGCAAACAAAATGGCGGGGGAGGAGAAGATGAGGGTAATATTGTTAACAGCCTGCAGTGCCCAAACCTACAATTTAATAAGGCGCTTGTCTTCTCCGGACATCCCTGACTTTAAAATCTTCGAAAAGCTAATAGAAATAGTAAAAGGCCATTATTACCAGGAGGCCTCAGTAATGATGGAGAGTTCAACTCAACAGCCAGAACCCCTGGGACAGCAACAGCAGCTATTGTGACGAGATTGAGGTAAACAGCTGAACATGGTGAATTTGGGTTTGCCCTTAATGATATGTTGAGAGATCGTCTAGTGTGTGGGGTAAATAATACAGCCATACAGAAAAAAGCTATTGGCAGAAACAGAAATAACCCAAAAGAAGGTGCTAGAAATTGCCCTTGTCGTGTAAAGTGCAGAAAAGGGTGAAGGCTTCTTTTTGTTGCATCTTCCAGTACCATCTTTGATGTTTTTTTAATAATGCATGGAGAGGTGCCAGCAGCGTAGACAGGTTTGGCATGAATCGCCCATAATAATTAAATATTCCTCAGAGCCGGTGCTTCTTTAATGACCTTAACTTTACCTTCCATCAGATACAATCTTTGTGCATCCACTCTGAAGCCCAAATAAGTCACCTCATTCAGCTGAAAAGGACACTTCTCGGTCTTTGGTCTTACTCCAGCTTTCTGGAACCTTTTAAAAACCTTTTCCAGGTTAGTTAGGTGCTCCCCTCCTGTAATTAGCTCATCATCTGAGTGAATGACTACTCTAGGCAAATCTTGCAATAAGTTCTCTATTGTGGGTTGAAAAATTGCACAGATAGATGAGACTCCAAAAGGCAATCTGATGTACTGCTACAGGCCCTTGGGTGTGTTAATAGTGATGAATTCCCTGGAAGCGTCATCCAGTTCCAGCTGCTGGTATGCATAACTCATGTCTAACATGGTGTACTCAATGTACAATTCCTCTATTTTAAGTGGAGGGTACCTGTCTAATTTTGCTGCCTGGCCGACCTTATAGTCCTTATATACCTTATAGACCTTATATGTACCTTATAGTCTCCACATATTCATATGGTCTTATCGGGTTTCACTACTGGCACAATGGGAACTTCCCACTCTGCAAACTTCATACACTTTATGATGCCCAAATTTTCTAATTTTCAATCTTTACCTTCTGTTGCAACAAGTAAGGCACATGAATGACTCTATAGAATTTTGGTATAGCTTCCGGATCCACATGAGTTTTGGCAGTCTTGAAAAAGCAACCACCAGCATCCCCGCAGACAAAAGTAGCTAATTTTCTCATTAACTATAGGGTGACTCCACACATAGCCTCTGGAGTATCTCCTGCCGCGTTGCTGATAGGTGTATGAGGAGCAGGTTGGACCTGGTCTTTCCCAATTTGGCAGGGAGGGTGGAGGTAAAACAAAATGTTCAAAAGAAGAATCATAATTCACCTAGGATGGAGAGGACATTTAAAGTGGATGATCTGGAGTCAAAAATTTTGGGACTGGTCCCGAGTTGGATCCCAAGGGTTGTTGTGTTCAGAATGGCTCCAGGATGATATGAGGTGGAAGTTCAAAATAAAATCCTGAAATATCATTTAGGTCACATGTGAAGAAGGGAGTCAAATAGAAAACCAGTGGGGCAGATTGCTCCGATTATACCTGCCAGTAATGTTGTTACGAGTGAAAGAAGTATAAAAACATAAGAACTAGGAGCAGGAGTAGGCCATCTGGTCCCTCGAGCCTGCTCCGCCATTCAGTAAGATCATGGCTGATATTTTCTTGGACTCAGCTCCACTTACCCGCCCGCTCACCATAACCCTTAATTCCTTTACTGTTCAAAAATTTATCTATCCTTGCCTTAAAAACATTCAATGAGGTAGCCTCAACTGCTTCACTGGGCAGGGAATTCCACAGATTCACACCCCTTTGGGTGAAGAGGTTCCTCCTCAACTCAGTCCTAAATCTGCTTCCCCTTATTTTGAGGCTATGCCCCCTAGTTCTAGTTTCACCCGCCAGTGGAAACAACTTCCCTGCTTCTATCTTATCTATTCCCTTCATAGTCTTGTATGTTTCTATAAGATCTCCCTTCATTCTTCTGAATTCCAATGAGTATTGCCCCAGTCTACTTAGTATCTCCTCATAAGCCAACCCTCTCAACTCTGGAATCAACCTAGTGGATCTCCTCTGTACCCCTTCCAGTGCCAGTACACCCTTTCTTAAGGAGACCAAAACTGTACACAGTACTCCAGGTGTGGCCTCACCAGCACCTTATACAGCTGCCATTTTTAAACTCCATCCCTCAAACAATGAAGGACAAAATTCCATTTGCCTTCTTAATTACCTGCTGCACCTGCAAACCAACTTTTTGTGATTCATGTGCAAGGATACCCAGGTTCCTCTGCACAGCAGCATGCTGCAATTTTTTGCAATTTAAATAATAGTCCATTTTGCTGTTATTCCTATCAAAATGGATGACCTCACATTTACCAACATTGTACTCCATCTGCCGGACCATCGCCCACTCACTTGGACTATCTATATCTGTTTGCAGACTTTCAGCGTCCTCTGCACATTTTGCTCTGCCACCTATCTTAGTGTCATCTGTGAATTTTGACACACTACACTTGGTCCCCAACTCCAAATTTATATAAATCGTAAACAATTGCGGTCCCAACACTGATCCCTGAGGCACACCACTAATCAGTGATCGTCAACCAGAAAAACACCCATTTACGCCCACTCTTTGCTTTCTGTTAATTAACCAATCCTCTATCCATGCTAATACATCACCCATAACACCGTGCACCTTTATCTTATGCAGCAGCCTTTGGTGTGGCACCTTTTCAAATGCCTTCTGGAAATCCAGATACACAACATCCACAGGTTCCCCATTGTCCACTGTACATGTAATGTTCTCAAAGATAGCTTGCTCCCTTGTCGGTTCCATTACATACTGTTCAAGGAAGCTATCATGGATACATTCTATGAACTCCTCCTCAAGGCTGCCTTGACCGACCTGGTTTGACCAATCGACATGTAGATTAAAATCCCCCATGATTATTATTGTACCAGTTTTACATGCATTAGTTATTTCTTTGTTTATTTCTCGCCCCACTGTGATGTCATTATTTGGTGGCCTATGGACTACGCCTATCAGTGACTTTTTCTCCTATTTCTAATTTCCACCCAAATGGATTCAACCTTTTTTTCCGTTGAACCTATGTCATCTCTCACTACCACCTTGATGTCATCCTAAAAATATCAGAGCTACACCACCTCCCTTAACTTCCTGTCTGTCGTTCCAAACGGTCTGATACCTCTGGATATTTAACTCTCAGTCGTGATCATCCTGCAACCATGTCCCTGTAATGGCCACCCAATCATACTCATTCGCGATGATTTGTGCCGTCAACTCATTTACCTTATTTTGAATGATACAAGCATTCAGATGAAGTGCGTTTATGCTAGTTTTAGTACCTTATTTTTGAATCCTAACACCTCCATTACTAACATCTCCTGAGTTCTCCTTCCTTTTAACATTTTTCCTGATTTTCGATGTAGTTGGAATCTTTTCCCCATGTGCTAACCTGCTGCTTTGCTTTCTATTAACCATTATACTTCCAGTAGTTTTACTCTTCCCCCAACTTGCTAGTTTAAAGTCCTTGTGACCACCCTATTTATCCTTTTCGCGAGAATACTGGTTCCAGATCGGTTCAGGTGAAGACCGTCCCAACGGTACAGATCCCTCCTGTTCCAATACTGATGCCAATGCCCCATGAAATGGAAAAGCAAGTCAACCTGAGAAAGAGCCAAGTAGTGTTCCTGCGGGAAGTGAAGAAGTGATAAGCACAGATGCATCTTTACAAGTTGAGAGTCCAATTTCTGAAAGTCAAACCAAAGTTGCCTCTGCTGTGGAGACACCACCTGCTGAACTGGACCGCTCCCAGAGGAAGAGAAAGGCCCCGGGCAGACTGACCTTATTATGGACTTTGTTAATGATCTTCTTTACTGTTGCTTTATTATAAATAGTTTAACTTTTGTTTGTCTATGCTAATTTGGAACTTAAGGGGGGAAGGATGTGGTCGTGAGCCCCTTTATGAGAGAGGTTTTGACCTGATTGGGCTGAAGCGTGTGAATCCTGGGGCTGAGCACGGGCTTTCCCAATCGTTCTGAGATTGGAGTCGATGTAGTCAGCATCACATTTCCTACACTCCGCACAAAGTTTATTCATTACAATAAATAGCTTTTTTAGTTACTAAACTTGGTGGTCGCGAATCCTTTGAGATATCACAATTAGTGACAAAGCTAATAACATAACACATTCTCTCCGTGTCTGCGTGGGTTTCCTCCAGGTGCTCCAGTTTCCTCCCACTGTCCGAAAGATGTGCTGGTTAGGAGCATTGGTGACACTAAATTCTCCCTCAGCGGACCCAAACAGGCACAGGAGTGTGACGGCTAAGAGATCTTCACAGTAACTTCATTGCACTGTTAATGTAAGCCTACTTGTGGCACAAATGAATGAATAAATAAATACCCCTGAGTGTACCCAAACAGGCACCAGAGTGCAGTGACTGGGGGATTTTCACGGTAACTTCATTGCAGTGTTAATGTAAGCCTACTTTTGACACACACAAATAAATAAAGCTGTATTGGGAACATTACTGGAGCAGCATCAGGTTCTCTGCAATGTGTGGTTAAAGCGAATGGACATTCAGACTTTCCTAAATGCAAAGAGGAAACACAGCATTGTAGAATCATAGAAACCCTACAGTGCAGAAGGAGGCCATTCGGCCCATCGAGTCTGCACCGACCACAATCCCACCCAGGCCCTACCCCCACATATTTACCCGCTAATCCCTCTAACCTACGCATTTTAGGATTCTAAGGGGCAATTTTTAATCTGGCCAATCAACCTAACCTGCACATCCTTGGACTGTGGGAGGAAACCGGAGCACCCGGAGAAAACCCACGCAGACACGAGGAGAATGTGCAAACTCCACACAGACAGTGACCCGAGCCGGGAATCGAACCCGGGACCCTGGAGCTGTGAAGCAGCAGTGCTAACCACTGCGCTACCATGCTGCCCGTAGAAGGTATGTCTCTTGGATGTGAACTCAGGGACTCAATAATGCACTAATTTATATTAGAAATAGTTACACCAAGGAGCATTTGATGGTTCTTGCCATTGTCTGTACAGGTAGCAAACCTCAAATGCGGCAACCTCAGCACTGAGGTTTGTGCCGAATTTTGGAACTTGTCGGTTTTCAGAAAAAAATCAGAACACCTTAATTGAAATCAGAATGCCTTAAATCAGTGAGCAGGGAATGCAGGAAAACCAACCGATATGATTGCAAAGCACTTTAGATTAATGGCCATGTCGCTGCTAATATTAATTCACTGCTCACGCATTCGATTTAATAATTCCTTCATGCCTCCCCCACTTCTCTACATCAGCACACCCCGTTTAAAATGAGAAAAAAAATCAATCAAACTGAAATGATGTTAAAAATATCCTGTGCAGTTGTAACAAAAAACTATTTATTTTTTATTCATGCAAGATTTTATAGTACTCTTTAATAACTCTCTTTGAGCTGACTTGGGCCAGCTGCAAGAAGGCAACCAGGGCCTGTGGAACCTAAAGGTTTTTGGGAATCAAGTACATTGTTTGAATTGAAGCCTGTGGCCTTCTATTTGGGTGGCCTGAATACATCAAAACTCAATACAGGCACCCTGTACTGTCACAAGAATAAGTCCTGATACCAAGTACGATACATCGCTAAATATTCTACCTCATTGGATTCTACAAGAGTCTTTTTATTCTTCCTGGTGAGTTAAATCATCTGGGTCAAGTGGCTTCAAGGTTCGCAGGAAAAAATATCCGGTTTTTACACAGCACAAATTTTTAGGTAGCCAAATTTGAGGTACACAACCTGTACCTCTCCATGTGATAATCCAAGACTGCTCAGATACCATTAATTTCAAAAATTGAAAAGGGTTCTTGTTTATTCATCATGGATTCTTTCTGTACCTCAGTAGTTTCTCGTTCATCGATTGAATATAGAACTCAGGGGGTTGAATTTTCCCATTCTGCCCGCCGCACAAATCATAGTGGGGGGGCGGACCATACAGAGGTCCATTTACCTCGGGCGGGATTTTCTGGCCTTAGGGTGAGCGCGGTCAGAAAATCCTGCCCCTTGGTGATACTTAGCCAAAACTTAAATTTAAGATGTGAAGGTCCTTGAGATTGAAGATTTACCAGAATGGTTTTGGGGATAGTGGATGTTAACCACAAGGTTAGGTTGGAGAAGCTGGGTTGTTCACCTTGGTGCAAAGTAAAGTGCCGGAAAAATTCTGGTATATGTGAGACAAAGAAAAGCTATTCCAATTAGCTGATGGTACAAGGACAGGGGAACACCAAATTAAGATTCTGAGAAAAAGATGCAAGGAGGTTGCGAGGAAGAACTTTTCTTTTACGATAGCCCATGCCAAGGCTACTGTATTATATGCCATTTATGTTATAAAGTCTGGGCACAGAAGGAAGCCATTCAGCCTTCCAGTTGATGCCAGATCTCTGTAGAGCAATTCAAATCAGTCCCATTTCCCTGCTCTATCCATGTAGTCCTGTAAATGTATTTCTCTCAAGTGCCCATCTAATTTCCTTTTGAAATGCTCATTGCCTCCCTTTTCCGTCATCCTGCAGGCAGCAAGTTCCCGGTCATTATCTCTTACTTTCTGAACAGGAACATTCATTAATATAAATGTGGAGAGTGTTGAATTCTCACAAACTTCCCCAGATAAAAGGATCCAAGCTTCCATTCTTCCCTGAGGTTTTTTATGTCATGTTCTTTAATCAATTTAAAATTTAAATGAAGTATATGATAATTATGAACCAGCATCGGAAAGCAGTGGCAGAAAATAAAATGGCCTTGGTGCAGGCTGTAAATTGCCACTGCAAATAAAAGACTGAAATTTGAAGATTATGGGCAAAAACAGAGCACAGAGTTTACCCCTCTAGGTTCTGGGGGACTGACATCAGGGTGAGATGTTGGTTAGAACCTTGCATTGTGTTGGGAACAGTCACCCACTGTTGATTTTTCCTGAATAGCGAATTATTGGATAGGAAGGGCTCACTATCCAATTAAGTTTGGGGGGGGGGGGGGGGGGGTGGGCGGATGGGCTCTCAAGGCTTGACGGCCTATAGGAAGCAACTGGTTGCCTTTTCAGGCATGAGAGAGAAAGACAGACACCTCAAAAAGGAGGAGGCACTCTCTCTCCAACATGTTTTTAACTTTAAAATTAATATTGCCTTTAGTGGCCGGGCCACCATTGCAGAGAAGGAACCCTCTACAGGGTGACCCCCGCAGCTACCTGGAGCACTAGTCCCCTGTCTGCTGAAGGAGGCCATTTCCATGCAACTAGACTGTTCCCTGGCACATCCAATGGCTCAGAGCCAGTAGGCCTTTGACTCTAGGCTTTAGTAAGCTTACAACAAGCCTAAATTGGCTACCCAATGCATTGCAGGCAGACAGCAGTGCCGCCTCCATCCTGCCTCCGGGCAAATGGCCTAGGGCTAGGATGGTGCAGGCAAACTGACCAGAAGCGTGGAATTCCATGCCCCCCCCACTCCTCCAGTGCCACCTCCATACTCACCCCATCCATCCCTCAATCTCCGATTCAAAAGTCTAACAAATATGCAATGTTGTCGTTGAATCCATTGTACTCTCCAGCAACATTTCACACAGGCAATGGCTAGGAGTAGAGTTGAAAAGAGCCAGAACATTTTTATTAATAATAGTTCAATATAAGCCAGTTGCAGAATCAACATATAACTGAGTGCTGAAGGTTTGCATGTGCAGAATTCTGAATGTATTTGTCACATGGGCGGGGAGGTACTTACACTTTCCTATTTGAAATTGGGGCACTGATCGTCCCTATAGACGCTCGACAATAACCTGGACAGCTTTTAGTTTTATTTTTAGAAATAAGCACCTAATAATGGACACAGTAGTCAGCTAATACAAAAGCAAAATATTGTGGATGTTGGAAATGTGAACTAAAACAGAAAATGCTGGAAATGCTCAGCAGGTAAGGCAGCCTTCATGGAATGAGAAATAGAGCGTTCTGAAGAAAGATCATCGACCTGAAGCTTTGGGCCAGATTTTCACACAGTATAAAACTGGTGGGTGGAATCTGGATGTGGAAGTCCAGCTCCAATTTCTGACAGACCCACTTTTTTGCCAGCAGGGGCAAGGCATGGAGCATGACACATACAGGAGGGAAACCCAAACTCAGCAGAGCCATCTGAATTTAGTGCTGAGTTCACCCTTTGCTTTTATGGCCATTGTAAGGATCATAATCTGTAGTGTGGGAGTCACAAATTGATGGAGTAGATATAAATGCTCTTGAAGGGAGGATCAAGCCTGTTTAAGTGCCATGATCTGAAGTCTTTTAAACCCCCTGCTCTTTAAACTAAGTTAAAAAAAACACGCTTAAGCTTTAGTGACAGCTAAAATACAAGCTCTGCTGGACTGCTTTGATTAACATGCCATCTAGTGTAGGTTAGAAAATCATACCATCTGGTCATACAGTTTGAATAGATTTCTTTGTTGACTTTTCCCCAAGACTATCATTTTGTCATTATGAATTCTTGGCTGATTTTCAAAAGCTTTAATAACGTCACGTTCACAGCTTGATTTATAGTTTAAAGAGGCTATTAAGGGGTTAGCTGTATTTGATGTAGCATCTGAATAGAGGCTCATTTTTACAAAAGATTGCTTGATATATAAAAGTTTCGAATGAGTTTCTTAAATGGGAGATTTTTGCCATTATCAAGTCTGTGAGTGAGAGATTAGGTTGTTAGACTTTTCTTCTTCTCCACATGGCCCACGGTAGATACCAGGGTCATTGGCTATGGAGATGGCATGGGGGTATGAGAGACTATGGAGGCTTGGGTGGAGGTGCTGAGATGATGTGAGGGATGAGGGCTAACCAGCCCATCTTGGCACTTGCCCACCCCCATGGTCACCTGCTTCTGGCAGGTGCCTGATACAATCCCATCCACATCTGCTCAGAGTGAAACTGGGTCCAATGGGGCCTTTTAAATCAAGGTGGCCTTGGAGAGTCAGGAAATTTCCTGACCCGAGTTACCCACATCGGTACTGAAAATTCAGCTTGTTAACTCTGTTACTCTTTCCACAGATCTGACTGACCTGATGAATTGTTTAGAATTTTCTATTTTCATTGCTGCTATTTCAGTTGGTTAAGTAATTGCATATTTCAAGCAAAAGGATGGTTTCATCAATATCAGACCAACATTACCACCTACAACATGAGAAGAACAGCATTCATATTTAGAAAGTAGCATCTTCTCAGGAAACTAATGACCAAGATATAATACGAGAATATGCATTTATCTAGTTTGCACTGTATAAACTAAAATGCATCCTGTCTTAGTCTGACCAATTTCTTTTCCATTTTAATCAAGTTAAACATCAATGCTTTGATGTTCTGTTTATCATTCCTTTATGATTAGGGTTAGATAAACAAAGCTTTGTACCAAACTACCAATTATAATTTTGCGAAATTTGATTTTGGAGATATTGATCAGAGCACATCCTTGAAATGGTCACACTGTCCCATCCATTTTAGGCCTAAATTTTACAGTAAAGAAAAACATAGAACAAATTATCTTTCTTTATCTGCAATTGTACTTGATGGAATGAAAATTATTGCTCAATTCAGAACCGCTGTTCATGCTTCAAGACTTTATGGTCATTTTTCCACAGAAAAGACTTGGCTATAAATGTTTTTAATAAGTATTGTGAACAGTAACTGCCTAAAATATTGTTAGCCTTGTGACACAGCTCCATACTGAGCTGCAGATGCATGAGCAGATGAGTTGGGGCTTTGCACAGTTACCAATGTCTGGCTATTCAGGGAGTCATCAAGCATTGTAATGTGGACAAGCTCATTTTCCCTAAACACCCATAGAGGTCAAAAGGTTTCTAAAAAAATCAGAACTCAGATAACAAAGAGTCAGTGAAACACAAAGGTAATAGAGGAAGAATATTATTGTCTTAATGTTACAACAGTATTTCATCCTATTTATCTAGAAAGCTCAACTCAGTGGACAGTATACATGTATTTTTAAGCTTGTACATGAACGGTGGTTTTATCTCTTATACTGTATATTCTTAAATTTGCTTACAATACCAGCCATATATTTTAATATATTAAAATGTACCTAGGAGCTTAGCAGGACCATAATTTGACAAAAAGTCAACACCAAAGTCAAAGAGGGAGTATAGGTGACCAAAAGCTAGTCAAAAGAGAAAGACTTTAAGGAACATCTTAAAGGAGAAAAGAGAAGGCAGAGAGGTTTATAGAGGGAATTCCAAAGTTAGGGATCAGGCAGCCACTAATGATGGAGCGATCGAGATGCCCAAAAGCCCAGAATGAGAAGAGCGCAGAGATCTCAAATGGATGTAGGACTGGTAGAAATTAGAAGGATAGGGAAGGATAGTTTACACATTGAGTGCCATCTGCCCTAACTTCAACCTGATTCATCTTCATAAAGATTGAAAGAGTACAACACACGTGCAAGGACAACCCAATATTGTCATGATCATTCTTACTGAGCCTATCTTCTTTTTAAAAACTGTGAACTCAAAGTGCCACGCTTTGAAGGCAGCATTACTCGTCCAACAACATAACCTCCACAGCACTGTAGATGAAAACTCATTCCAGTGTAAACTTGTCAATCTGCAAATCCAGTATTATTCCAGAGGAGGTGCTGTAACAATGCTGAAAGGACATAATTGCAAGCTGGTAAATTTATATAGGTGATTGCAATTATAAATGTGGACAGAAGAATTTATTACACAATCCTTCCTGATTAATTGCAAAGTGTTGCTTTTTAACATATCTGAGCTACTTTACACATAACACTTTCAAGTGTAACATAGTAAATTGTGACAGGTCCTCAACACAATTAATTACTGTATGTTCAAAAATTGAATGACATCTTGGTACCATAGTCCAATCATCCTCTGCCAAACAACCTTGCTTCGCCTAATCAATTAATTCCCCATGAACATATATATATATATTATATACATATTATCTGCCATGGTGTAAAAGTCAGAGCTTGTCAAGATATTTTTCTTGACACCCTCAGATTGATTCTACTTTTCCACCATGGGAGATAGGTGTTACAGGCATGCATTATGGTCTGTCCTTTCTAATATACTATATTTTTGAGATTGTATTATTTTTGAAAATTAAGTAGCAAATTTAACATCCATTTGGGAAGCAGAGAAGTACCATTGGTTGAAGCATAGGAGTCTCTGCAGTACAAGGGGAAGAACTAATGGACTCAAAACTGGGTCTACAGCACCGCCGCCGGCAGGAGGGTAAAATTACAGTACAACTGGTTTATGTAGACACTTGCCATTAGCAATGTGATGATGAACATTTATAATGGTAACTGGAGCGAGGATTTGGCTTGTCATTTAATTGACAAGTTTACAGAACAACAACACATGCAATTGTGAGAGATGGTAAAGATTGTTATTCTACATTCACAGGGTAATGAGATGCAACCTTTTATTTGCATCCACTTCACAAATCTAGCCTGTTTCGAAAGGTCCAGTTCAGCACTTTGGCCACTCCAAACAGAGAGGTTTAAAAACAACAAAATCCCTCTACAAACTGCTCAATGTCAAGAGTTTTCCACGTGACTGTGGGTCCGTACTCACAGACTAAGACTGATCTCATTGCATGTACACAATTGCATTTTAAACGAAAGCTTTAAATAATTGCTCTGTAGAATTACATTTTATCTAAACTTTGGGGGGGGGGGGGGGAGGAAGAATCGGGGAATACAATAAATAGCGTACCAGAGAATGATGACCAACAGTCATGGGTAGCTGTGATAATCTGCTTTACAGTTTAGCTCTAGAAGTGTCTACCACCCGCCCCCACTTTTGCTGTGTGTGTGTTTGTGGGGGTGATTTTCGCCTGTACAGACAAGCGTTAGAGATTAATTGAAAATCCTCTGAAGTGACCCAATGGTAGCACTGTGGCAGGTGGATTCCTCTTAAGTGTGGTGTGCTCCATGGAACATCCCATGAATTGGAAAGGTAGCTTATTTAGCTTTCTCCTTTCTCTCTCTCTCACACACACACACAACCACTTTGTGTCACGATTATGCGATTGGAAAAAAAATCATATTTTTTCTTACACCATTAAATTTTAAATGCCATAAGCTGAATAAATGCGAAAGTCCCGTGGAGAAATGGCATTACCCTCTGCCAAACAACACACAATGCTAAAGAACTTGTTCATCCCTTTTCTTGCGTTAAAGGGTTAATCATATATGGAAATAGGTCCAATTTTTGTTTAAGTGCTTTGAGGAGGTGGGGGGGGGGGGGGTGGAGAACCCCAATCGTGAATCTCAGGCAGTGTTGTAATACAAAGAAAAATCTCAATTGACTTTGCACATCCAACCTTAAATACTGCAATTACAGGCAGAGAGGGGGATATATAAATATTGCTAGCAATAAACATAGTCATACAGGTGGTGTAAAGATTCACACGTCAATCTCGTAGCCCTGAGAAAACACAGCTTGGGTGACGTTCAAACCTACCTCTGAACAGTGGCCAAATAAAACAGCAGTCCACACAACTCAAGTATGCAATTGATTGTAGGTTTGACAGCTAGCAGCTCAGATTCCAGTTCATCAATATAGTAACTTCCATCAGCCACCGTTCAGCGAGGATCTCACGCCTCCAGTGGCTATAAGGATTTTTTTTACTAAAGGAAAATATCCAGGAGTTTTTTTTCCCCCCTCTCTCTTTCACCCTGGATGCATCTATAGTAAACCCACAAGTCTGAAGCCGGATGGACTCACGCCGCTGCTGCACACAGACACAAGGCGGTAGTCCCTGTTACTGTTCGGCGGGTCTGAAGAGCCTCCAGCAGACATCACCAGCAATGAGCAGGTCCCCAAAACAAGAGCAAATCCAGGAGCTGGGGTCGAGCTCCCTCCGCAAACACCATCGCCCTCTTACAGCAGGAGCAGAGAGAGAATTTACCAAACCCCTGCAGCTCTCTCTCTCTCTCTCAGCAGAGCAGCAGGAGATCCGAGCACAAGCGAGCAATCGTCTTTCTGAAATTAGAGAGAGAGAAAAAGCTGGTTGTGGGGGAGTGGTGGTTTTTTTTAGCGCAGTTACTGCGCGATCTCAAAATACTAAAGAGGATAAAAGGGACAGAGGCAGAAAAAAGCCACATGAAAGGGCTACGAGGTACTGTCCAGTGTCCCAGACTGTCACACAGAAACCGCTTAAACCCGGGCTGTGTTTAATATTTATTGAAGTTTTCCTCTGTCCGCGATGCACCTTTTGGTGATTGGTTGAGTTTGCACAGCTCACTGCTCCTGGTATCCCTCCCACACGCCCTGTACCCTACCCCTGCCTATCTGCAGCCCTCCTTATCCCCTGCCCCCATTACCCTCTTCACACTGTCCCCATTGTCTTTCCTCCCGATCTCCCAACTGACCCCCACTGTCCCACTCCCCCCCCACTGTCCCCTTCCCACCTCCCACTGTCCCCTTATCACCCCCCACTGCCCCTTCCCCCACTGTCCCCTTCCCCCCACTGTCCCCTTCCCACCTCACCCACTGTTCCCTTATCACCCCCACTGTCCCCTTTCCATCCCCCATCCCACCCCCACTACCCCTTCCCACCCCACTGTCTCCTTTCTCACCCACTCTACTGTCTCCCTTCTCACCCCAACTGTCTCCCTTCTCACCCCCCCCCACTGTCCCCCTTCCCCCCCCACTGTCCCCCTTTCCCCCCACTGTCCCCTTCCCCCCACTGTTCCCCTTCCCCCCCACTGTTCCCCTCCCCCCCACTGTCCCCCTTCCCCCTCAATGTTCCCCCTTCCTGCGGCCCTCCACTGTCCCCCTTTCTGCTCCTCCTACTATCCCCATCCCACCCTCCCCTCCCATCCATTGTTCTCTATCCCTCTCTAATTATTCTCCCTCTACCTACGGCCTGTACTGCTGAATTGGGCTGACTGCTCCTCTATCCCTTAATTTGGGTTGTCTGCTCCTCTATCCCTGTCCATCTTGGTCTACCCCTGTACCCCCCCCCCTCTCTGTACCTCTCTCTCACTCTGCCCTTTGTACCTCTACCTTTCCCCTACACCTGACCATCTGGACCTCTTTTACACAGCTCTGTAAGGGAACAGGTAAAGTCGCTATAGTCCCAGATGACCATAGGCTGACTGGTGGTGATTTAACCTGAGGATCACCACACCTCCAGCAAGAGGCAAGGTTGAGAAGGCAGGGCTTTCATGAATAATCTCAGCCGGTATAGGAATTGAACCCACACTATTGGCATTACTCTGCATCATAAGCCAGCCAGCCATCCAGCCAACTGAGCGAATCAGCTTTGTCCAGCCCCATGTACCAGCAGTCACAAATTTTCCAACCGCATAAATGGGTCATCACAGAACAGATGGAAATTTACCAATTTTTCTCTTCCCGTCTTTGCTTTTTAAAATTTATCTGAATTGCTGTAGTGATTACCAGGATGATTTAGACAGACAATGGTCCTCCAAGTGGAGTCCTCTTAAAGTCATAATTGAGGTAGTCATTGTTTTTGTAGTCATTGTCTCTTCAGACCCGCCGAACATTGTCAGACACTATGGCATTGCACAGTTAAGTGAAGACAGCACAGTCTTCAGGTGGAGTCGGGTGAACAATCAGCCAGACTGCAACAGCTGGAGACCGGAGGACAGAGTTAAAGGGAAGCGGGAAGAGTGGGTGCTGGGGAGAGAAGATGGAGAGGGGAGAGTGGAGCAAGAATCTAAAGATATGTAAAGAGAGCTTGAATTAAAATTTAAAGCAATCAGAAATGTATTTTTGATTTGATTTGATTTATTATTGTCACATGTATTGGCATACAGTGAAAAGTATTGTTTCTTGCGCGTTATACAGACAAAGCATATCGTTCATAGAGTACATGGGGGAGAAGGAAAGGAGTAGGTGCAGGATATAGTGTTGCAGTTACACATAGGGCAAAGAGAAAGATCAGCTTAATATACATGCCAATGCAGACTCGATGTGCCAAATGTCATCCTCCATTCTTTGTGATTCTATATAGGTATGAAACAGGCTTCATTTAGAGAGTTATAATTGCCCCCTTGCCTCATGTAAGAACAACCAGGGTAGAGAGTACTCAGCCAATGATTGCCTACAAGGGGGCAAAAGAAAAACTAAACTATAACTATGCGATTGAAAATTAAAAGAATGGTCAAAATTCACCTCCACCAAGATGGCTGACACAATGTAGGTTGGCAGAAAATCTGCCGTGCAGAGTCACCTGGTGATCAAAGTGTGGAACTGCATTAAACAGTATCACTGATCATCAGAGATTGTCACATAACATTGGCAAATCTTATTAAACTAACATTAGCTACATAGGCCATTATTACATAATGTGGTAGGGCATGCACTAAATTTACTATAACTATCGGAATGAGCTGTTTCTAACGGGGATTTCTTCTCCAAGAAAATGTTTAGTTCAATTATAATGACAACCTATACACTAATTATGTTACATCTGTTTGTTCTTTTTTTGGCATCTCCTATCCAACAAGATAATGTGAAAATGTTAATGTCTATTTGAAAGGGGCTTAAAGGATAGGTACATGAAAACTCTCATTTTGACACATCAAGCTCCACCTACAGATCTTATATTGCTTCTCAGTTCAGCGACTTACAATTACAATTTTAAACCCATTTAAATTGTATATTCAATGGCATTTTGCGGTAAGCTTTCCCACAAGTCTATTCCCGTTGGTGCAAAAAGAAAACTTCGGATTTATTTTAAATCATTCTTCTCCCTCCAGCATTACAGCTTCAGGCCTTGGGAAGCATTTGCATATTTGATAAACCAAAGATCCACTGAAGTTCCTGAGAACATCTTTTCATGTCACGTGTCAATAAATCCCCTTATCTGCAGTCGGAATTGATAAAAAAAAATTAACTTGCAATTATAATTATTCATGTTGGTCTCCAGTACATTTTTATTAAGAAACATATCTTGTTTGTGCTCCAGAACGACCAGATTTTTAAAAATATCAAGCAGATCATATCTGTGAAAACACTGAAAAATGTGGCCAGTGTTAATATTATTCACCTCAAAAAAAGTAACGGGAATGCTTAGAATTGGTGCTCAGATTAGATGACAAACAGCATTGCTTAATGTCACCTTACATCTTTCATTACTATCTCACCCATGTTGACATTACCTCTCCCCGCCACCATCGACATCTACCACCACCCCCCTGCCACCTCCCCCACAATATCACCACCGCCCTCTGCCTTGCTTTGCTCAGGAGAACCCGCCATGTGCTTTACTTGCATGTTAAACCTTCCAGACGCTATTCCGTTCTGGTTACATCTTCCATATGCTCCATCAGCTCTGATTATTTCCTACTGGCTGTACCTGTTCTGATAACTTCTCCATAGTTTCTATCCATTCTGACAGCAAAGCACAAAATCAGATTGCTGCCAACAAGCTTATAAAGTAACAGTGTCTTGTTGGAAAACCAACTTGGGCGCTTATCCAAGAGGTCAGAAATGTCGAAGCTGGAAACGAATTTATTTTGTCTAGCTGACAGGGGGTCACAAAAATGTTAGTGGAAGTTAGTGTCCTTTTCTTTATTATCCCTCTCCCAACTACAATCAAAATATATTTTATTCCCCCTGCTGCCTTCATGTCTGCCTGCTCATGCACCACTCCAAGACCTTGAGCCCAAACTGTTTCAAAGCTTTCAAACCTAATGCTAAATGAAAAACAGCAGAATAGTGTTCCCTCTCATTCACTTCCCTCATTCTTTATTGAGCCCAAATCACTCTCATTAGGAACCTGATATCCATATTTCAGATATGTCAACATATATTTCCATCAGAGTCTTTTCTTCAGACCAACTAACTCAAAGGCTCCCGTTATTTGTCTTTCACTTTAACTGTCAACTCAACTCTCATATTTCATGTCATGGAAACTGGTTTATTTACCTCCATCTTCCATCTTGTCTGATCCCTGGTACACAAAACTGTTGCACTAGGTTTGCTCTTTCGTGTGATCTCCACTTCACTGTTCTGTACTTACACCACACTATTATCGTCATTGGGGTGGCACGGTGGCACAATGGTTAGCACTGCTGCCTCACAGCACTAGAGACCCGGGTTCAGTTCCCGGCTTGGGTCACTGTCTGTGTGGAGTCTATATGTTCTGCATGGGTTTCTTCTGGGTGCTCCAATTTCCTCCCGCAGTCCGTAAGACATGCTGGTTAGGTGCATTGGCCATGCTACATTCTCCTTCAGTGTACCCGAACAGGCGCTGGAGTGTGGCAACTCGGGGATTTTCACAGTAACTTCATTGCATGTTAATGTAAGCCTACTGGTGACACTAATAAATAAAACATAAAACTTTTCTTCGCATTGAGCTTTAGATTGCTGCTTTCTTTCTCAGTATTTGTCAGTCAACTTTGATTACGTTCCTACACAACAGGTATATCTTGGCAGCTCTTATGTTTGTTATAATTTCAACAGCACTTTCTTTTCTTCATGAGTAACTAGTCATAGAATTCCTACAGTGCAGAAGGAAGCCATTAAGCCCATCGAGTCTGCACTGACAACAACCCCACACAGGCCTATCCCCTTAACTCCACATATTTAGCCTGCTAATCCCCCTCACACTAAGGGACAATTTAGCATGGCCAATCAACCTAACCTGCACATCTTTGGAGTGTGGGAGGAAATCAGAGCACCCGGAGGAAATCCACGCAGACATGGGGAGAATGTGCAAACTCCACACAGACAGTGACCCGAGGCCGGAATTGAACCCGGGTCACTGGCGCTGTGAGGCAACAGTGCTAACCACTGTGCCACTGTGATGCCCCTTTCGTCGTATCTTCCAAAAGGAAAACCAAGATCCACAGATCTATTTAACTTATTTATGAATCATACATAAAATATTTCGAACTGATCCTCCTTCCACTGCATTATTGGTTCCAGGTATATGAAGAGTAATCTACTAGCGTAACCCTAGGAAAACCCATTTTAGCTGGTGCCTTAAAGAGCACGGAATTAAATGCTATAAATTATTAGTCTCTCCAATCTTTCAAATATAATCACTGCAACTTGATTCAATCACTTGGCTATTTTGTTTCTAATACCTAGATGGGGAGAGAAGGGATGAAATATTTTGCTTGTATGCTTCGATATGACTTGAAGACATTTCCATCGTCAGGATTTATCCATTTAATCTGCAATTTAGAATTCATCTTTTCATAGAATTGTAGAATCATACCGTGCAGAAGAGGTCCTTGGGCCCATTGAGTCTGCACCGACACCCACCTAAATCCATCTACCAGCACTTGGTCCATAGCCTTGATGTTATGACATGCCAAGTGCTCATCCAGTTACTTTTTAAAGGATGTGAGGCAACCTGGCTCTACCACTCTCCCAGGCAGCACATTCCAGACCATCACCGTCCTCTGGGTAAAAAAGATTTTCCTCACATTCCCCCTAAACCTCCTGCCCCACACCTTGAACCTGTGCCCCCTCATGACTGACCCATCAACTAAGGGGAACAGTTGTCCCCTATCCACTCTGTCTATGCCCCTCTTAAACACCTCGATCAGGTCACCCCTCAGTCTTCTCTGTTCCAACAAAAGCAATCCAAACCTATCCAAACTCTTCATAACTTAAACGTTCCATTCCAGGAAGCATCCTGGGGATTGGGGAACAATCAGTGAATTGTATCCTAAAATCAGAAAGCCTAACTATACACATCTAGAAATGTCACTAAAACTTGACAGAAAGTATACTGCAGTGTTTGAATTTTGTGTTATTCCAATATTTTGTTAAATCAGTTCCAATTAATTTAGAATCATAGAATACTACAGTGCAGAAGGAGCCCATTTGGCACATCGAGTCTACACTGACCACAATCCCACCCAGGTCCTATCCCCATAATGGGCTTATGATGAAAGTGAGGAGGTGTGGGATAGAGGGAAAGTTGGCCGATTGGATAGGCAACTGGCTGTCTGACCGAAGACAGAGGGTGGTGGTCGATGGAAAATTTTCGGATTGGAGGCAGGTTGCTAGCGGTGTGCCGCAGGGATCAGTGCTTGGTCCTCTGCTCTTTGTGATTTTTATTAATGACTTAGAGGAGGGGGCTGAAGGGTGGATCAGTAAATTTGCTGATGACACCAAGATTGGTGGAGTAGTGGATGAGGTGGAGGGCTGTTGTAGGCTGCAAAGAGACATAGATAGGATGCAAAGCTGGGCTGAAAAATGGCAAATGGAGTTTAACCCTGATAAATGTGAGGTGATTCATTTTGGTAGGACAAATTTAAATGTGGATTACAGGGTCAAAGGTAGGGTTCTGAAGACTGTGGAGGAACAGAGAGATCTTGGGGTCCGTATCCACAGATCTCTAAAGGTTGCCACTCAAGTGGATAGAGCTGTGAAGAAGGCCTGTAGTGTGTTAGCTTTTATTAACAGGGGGTTGGAGTTTAAGAGCCGTGGGGTTATGCTGCAACTGTACAGGACCTTGGTGAGACCACATTTGGAATATTGTGTGCAGTTCTGGTCACCTCACTATAGGAAGGATGTGGAAGCGCTGGAAGGAGTGCAGAGGAGATTTACCAGGATGCTGCCTGGTTTGGAGGGTAGGTCATATGAGGAAAGGTTGAGGGAGCTAGGGCTATTCTCTCTGGAGCGGAGGAGGCTGAGGGGAGACTTAATAGAGGTGTATAAAATGATGAAGGGGATAGATAGAGTGAACGTTCAAAGACTATTTCCTCGGGTGGATGGAGCTATTACAAGGGGGCATAACTATAGGGTTCGTGGTGGGAGATACAGGACGGATATCAGAGGTAGGTTCTTTACGCAGAGAGTGGTTGGGGTGTGGAATGGACTGCCTGCAGTGATAGTGGAGTCAGACACTTTAGAAACATTTAAGCGGTTATTGGATAGGCACATGGAGCACACCAGGATGATAGGGAGTGGGATAGCTTGATCTTGGTTTCAGATAAAGCTCGGCACAACATCGTGGGCCGAAGGGCCTGTTCTGTGCTGTACTGTTCTATGTTCTATGTTCTATGTTCTATAACCCCATGCATTTGCCCCAGCTAGTCCCCCTGACACTAAGGGTCAATTTAACATGGCCACTCCACCTAACCCGCACATCTTTGGACTGTGGGAGGAAACCGGAGAACCCGGAGGAAACCCCATGCAGACACGGGGAGAATGTGCAGACTCCACCGGGAATCGAACCCGGGTCCCTGGCGCTGTGAGACAGCAGTGCTAACCACTGTGCTACCGTGCCACCCTGTTATTTAGTTTTGACAGTTATTTAGTTATAGATATGCTATTTGATAATTAAGGATCAGATGACAGTTTGGTTCTATACTAAAACCCTTACTGGCAATTATACTCAGTACTCCTGTTGTGCAAAACTGTGTATCTTAGCCTCTAATCGCGAATAAAGACACTAAGCTGATTTTAAATGTTTAAACACAATTTTCTTTATTTTGTAGCAACTTATAAAATAGTCACTACCTCCTGCAATGCACAAACTAAATACTCACTATCCGTTACTTAACTTAAGGCTGATTTGAACTTGCACGTGAAATCTGGCCAAGATTTTGCTGCATGGCTTTCAGTCTCCTTCTTCCGGATGTTGTCTTTCTTTCTCGGTACTTTATTCCTAATCAAAAATGCCAATTAAGTCCAATCATGGTCCCCAAATGAGAGACAAACCAGATCTAAGCTGACACAACAAGGATCTTGCATCCCATCTTGGGCTTGATCAAACAAGATCCAAGCTGACAGTATGAGTCATTGCGCCTCCTCCAGGGTTTGATCTAACGCTTCATGTTAACCAAAAGGCCGAGATGGCTTTGAAAAATTGCATCAGGTGAAGCCTCGGTTTAATCCCATTGGCTACCCTGATCCCTTACTCTACCCAGGGAAAACCACAATCACAGGTGTCAGCACACCGCAAGTACAATGGGCTCGTCACATTCCCTGTTTGATCATGATTTCACCCCTGCCCAGGTAAGTCTCCTGGTTGCAGATCTCCAGATGTTGCCTTCTTCTGGTCCCAGGTTTTCACTGAACACAAGCTCTTTGAATTAGCATTCTCATATCCCAAAAGTTCTTTGGCAACCATCCAATGAATTGATCAGAAACCGATTGCATCATTCGATTAGGCCAATCAGATAGAGCCAGCACAGATAGGGTTGGAAGCCCCCAGACTCCATCATGTTTATACCTTTCTGCACATAGATCACATTTCAATGCCCATATAAGAAAACACTCGCATCACTAATTCTATAAACAACTCCTTCAGACCTTTGTTTGGGAACAAGCTGTTACCTGGTTGAAGACCTTGGGCAGAATTTTCCTGTCCCGCCCGCCACAGGAATCGTAGCAGGCAGGCCAGGATTATGCAAAGGTCCGTTGATCACAGGCTGGATTTTCCAGACTTGGGGCAAGCTCTTGTGTCCTTTGATAAGTCTCAGGCCAACTTGGCAACAGGAAATCCCAGCATGCTTAAAAAAAACTTTGGCCAAAAATCAGTTTTGCTTGATTGAAGATCTTTAGCATATTAAAAGTCTGCAGACTTTGCAGACCATTCAGCCACACTCCATTGCTGATATTGTAATTATTTTGTTCTTCAAGTTCCCCTCCAAGTCACACATCTTCCTGACTTGGAAACATATCACCATCTATTAATCGTCATTGGGTCAAAAACATGGATCTTCCTACCTAATAGCGCAGTGGGAGTGCTTCAACATACAGTTCAAGAAGGGTGTTCACCATCACCTTTTCAAGGTCAGCTAGAGTTGGACAATGGATGTTGGTCTTGCTCACAAAGCCTACATGATGAATAAATATAATGCACAAATAAACAAAGGAAAGGTTCAAAGTGAAATGATTGGATAATGGCATTTAGTTAATCAAATCTGAGGAATCTCTGAGTGCTTGACTTAACTCATCAGTAAAAGATTGAGGGAATTATGACTTAAGTGTTTAAAATTAAGAATGGAATTGATAAGGTAGAGTCTGAAAGGTCCTCAGAGAATCATAGATTCATAGAATCCCTACAGTACAGAAGGAGGCCATTCGGCCCATCGTGTCTGCACTGACCACAGTCCCACCCAGGCCCTATCCCCATAACCCCATTCATTTACCCTAGCTAGACCCCCTGACACTAAGCAGCAATTTAGCATGGCCAATCCACCTAACCCGCACATCTTTGGACTGTGGAAGGAAACTGGAGTACCCAAAGGAACCCTACACAGACACGGGGAGAACATGCAAACTCCACACAGATAGTTCCTCATAAGGAACTAACAAGATAAAAGGTAAGAAAAAAAGCATAGAACCAATAAGGGTATTGTGCCTTATCATGACACTGAGAAATGTCCCATAATGTTTCATACTGAATGGATACAGTTAAATTGTTTACAGGGTTCCGAAAATAAAAATGTGATGAATAATCATTGAATTGGTTTTTAGAGATCGTGGTAGAGCAAAGAATGCTCTTCCTCTTCAATTCAGCTCATATCACTATTCTATTTTCACAGAACAAGAACATATCCTGTCAGTTAACTCATTTTTTACAGGGACCCTGCTGTTCTTTGAATAGTGCCATGGATCTTTTCTTCTGAACTCATAGAACAAATATTATCAACATGAGTTTAAGAAAGCTAGATGTGACTTCAATCTTAATGTCTCCTTACCCAATTACCCCAATAAAATCCCACTAAGTGCTGTGCTTAATCTGTTGAATTTATTAAAAATTAGAAAATATCTCCATAAGAGAACACCATGTTTGATGTTGCTGCAGAATGGTATCCAAGCATATAGACTTGGTGCTCATTCAGCTTAATGATGGCTTCTTTTCTCCATTCATATATTCTGATCTGTTCACCACAGTGTGAAGCTAGACACTAATAGTGATGTCAAACAGCAAGGTTATTTAAAGGACTGATATTGTGTAATGCTTGACACTTTATGACAGCTGTAACTTTGTCCATAGACACCAGTGAAGATTGTGGGAGAAATGCCATTATCAAACATTTTACTAAGGTTCTTTCCCATGAGAATTTTCACCTCACTGTTGTGAGGATAATGATGGTAAATTCAGTGCCAGCAATTTATTGTTTAAAATGGATTGAAATGGCAGAGGGAGTGAAGCTTCACACACTTGACTCCATTAAAATATTAATTTTCCAAAAATACTTAAAAACAAGGTACACAAAAACAGAAAATGCTGGAAAATCTCAGCAGATTTGACAGCATCTGTGGAGAAAGAAGAGATCCAATGTTTTGAGTCAAAACACTGGCTCTATTCTCTCTCCACAGATGTTATCAGACCTGCTGAGATTTTCCAGCATTTTCTGTTTTTGTTTCAGATTCCAGCATCCGCAGTATTTTGCCTTTATATTGAAAAACAAGGTATTCTACATCTATAATCTGTCGAATTAAAACATTTGTAAATGTACCAGAGATATGTGGAGTGTGTGTCAGAGGTATTCCATTTTGCGGGAATCAGCCGCATCCTACTTGATAGTTGGATAACTGCAACTGGTCCTCAACACTCAGCCAGCTCTTACCTCTGATTCTACAAGACTGCTTGTGCACTGCAGCAACCACACCCTGGCAACTGTAGGTTCCTAGGGCAAACCAGGTGAAAGGAGCTCTGACGAAAGGTCATCCAGACTTGCCACTATTCTCCTCACAGATGCTGTCAGACCTGCTGAGATTTTCCAGCATTTTCTGTTTTGTGTTTCAGATTCCAGCATCTGCAATATTTTGCTTCTATGTGAGAGGAACATGTGGACTGGTTCCCACATGTCAGGGAAAACTCTCATCTCCAACCAGACCTCTTCGGTGCAAACAAAAGCCGCCTTGACGGATGGAGCAGAGGAAATGTTATTCCCTTACTGGTACTTAAAACATCGTAGCACAGCTGTCTGGACAGCTGTTAAGTTCATCGGCACGGATGCAGAAGTTGCTGCAGATGTTCCACCGCAATCACCCACATCTCCAGTCGCCTTGACTTGTCAAGCCACCGGGAACAGATGTGCAAGATCAGGAAAGTGTGGCTGGCCAAGCCCCATCCATCTCCAATGTAATCAACTCACATGCAGGTGTGTGTACACCTTACCGACTCCTTCACACACATTCCGTCATATTCCAAATGCACTCCTTTAGCTTTCACCATCACACTACAGTGCATTGTAGGTGAGGCAAAAAGAAGAAGACTACTTGATAACGACAAGAGCTCCAGATCCCAATGCAGAACTGCTCTGGCTTGGATCCTTGGGCCGCAGGTATTTACAATCCATATTAATGACTTGGATACAGGGATAGAAGACTCTGTCGCCAAATTTGCAGATGAGGCAAAAATAGGTGGGACAGTAAGTTGCAATGAGGAAATAAGAACTCTACAAATGGATATAGATAGATTAGGAGAGTGGGCCAAAATGTGCAGATGGAGTTTAATGTGTATAAGTGTGAGGTCATGCAATTTGGTCAGCAAAATGGGAAGGCGGGGGAAGAGGGGCTTTAATGCAAGAAAATTTGCTGACTATCAGGCTTGGGATGGTGTCCTGGGGAAAGCAAAGTGTGGAGAAATACAATAGCAATGGCACACTTCTCCAGAATGTTTGCAGCTGCTGGGATATCTAAATCATCAATACCACCACTATATTGAAGGCAAAGTACAAAAATACTTGGGTGCACCCAAACGCTGGCATCAGATTGACTTTATCATCAATGGCAGAGCAACATTAATGATGCTATGATTACCAGGGTTATGAGAGGAGTGAGGTGCTCAACAGACTACAAGATGCTATGCTCCAAAATGAAATTTACTACCTCACTATCTCACTGAAAAGAAGACCAACATGCACTAGACCATCCCCTTACCCACCCCCACCCCTCCCCCCCCCCGCCTTCCCCCTCCCTGCTTCCAGGACAGCTAGATCTGCAGAAATGGGCATCCACACAGAGCGTTGTGCACAATTCAGGCTTAACCCTGATGAACTGCTAGAATAGAGCCACCATTGCGAGTCAGGAAGACCCTTCATCACGAAGGATTATCCAGACTCGAAACATTGGCTCTATTCTCTCTCCACAGATGCTGTTCAAGCTGCTGAGTTTCTCCAGCATTTTCTCTTTTTGGTTTCAATTCCAGCATCCACAGTATTTCGGTCTTTATCCTGTTCTCCGAAGAATACCCAAGTGAGGATGTTGACGTGGCAGGGTCAACCTTCAAATCGACAGTGCTAGAAGCTGCCAATGATGTCCTGGGTCAGACTGGAAAGATATAGGTTCAATGAAAACAATGATCGAAGTAAGAAGCTGCTACAGGAGAAAAATGCAACATGGCCCCTCAGAAATCACTCCACCTATGCAAGAAACAACCATCTTCAATGGTGAAAGGAAACCGACGAGGACAACACGTTGTATCACATGGATACGCTGCTTAATGATGATTGCAGGGAACCACTCTCCCCCTACATGTCACAGTTTGCATGTTTGTTTTTTGTACATTGCTATCACAAAGAGTGCAGCCAGAGGCAACCGTTAACAAAGACAGATGTCTCACAAAAATTACACTGCTAGCTGCTGAGAGTGCAGGAAGCTTGGCGAATTAGTGCTGCTGTGCCAAGGAATGTCCCAGTGGATACCTCAAAATGACTAATTCAGCAACTAATAGTTAACTATCCGTTTGATCTTCCGAGCAGAATGGACAACGTCCCAGATCTTGACACAGTTTGGTTTGGGGGGAGGGGGTGCAGTTTCATGGGAAGCGAAAGCAGCGTTTCAGGTTTTTGGTACTGGTGTTTTATACAGAATTTTTCGATAATTTAATACATGGTGAAGTGCTGTTGTAGCAACTCTTGCCTTTCTAGCTGTGCTGAATTACTGGTCCTCATGCGCTGAAGATCAAGTCATGATGTTGTGGAAGATTCGTGATCCAGACAATGTTAAAAGGTAAATTCAAACAGGGCCCCTACTAAAAATAAAAATAAATCATAAATAATTGGTAAATAAATAAATATTATATAAATAAATAGCCAGATAAATAAATAAATAACTGGTTAGGTGCATTGACCCAAACAGACACCGGAGTGTGATGACTGGGGGAATTTCACAGTAACTGCATTGCAGTTTTAATGTAAGCCTTATTTGTGACTAATAAAAAAACTTTAACAAAACTTTTACTTTTAATTATGACTGTTATTGATTGTTTTTTTTAGCCTGAGTCCATGTGATCTGCTTGCTTGTCTCTATTGCAGTACTCTGATCTTGTTTAGTGGGCTCAATTATCCACTTCTCTGCTGGAAATCTTTCATTCGATGCTAAGCTAGTTTTGATCTCTTCCTGCTGATTCCCATCCTGCTTTCAATGCTGGTTTTCTGTTGTCGATTGAGCTCTGTTCCGCTGCAGGGTCACTGACTCTTCTCATTCCTCTTTTGTGCTTCACTGGTTGGACTGGCTCCTCAAGTTGCTACTGCTGCTCGCTACCGACCTTGTGTGTTCTTCACCTCCTTCCACCTGTATTTCAGACCATTCACAGCATTGTTACAGTGCTGGAGGAGGCCATTTGTCCCATCATGGTTTAGTGCCATACTCGTGCCCTTTCCCCGTACCTCTGCTCATTGTTTCTATTCAAGTAATCATCTAATGCCCTCTTCAATGTTTCTATTGAACCTGCCTCCCCTATACTTCTAGGCAGTGCATTCCAGACCCAAACCACCCATTGTGTAAAAGGGTTTTTTTCTCACATCACATCACACTGGGCGGCATGGTAGCACAGTGGTTAGCACTGCTGCTTCACAGCTCCAGGGACCTTGGTTCGATTCCCGGCTTGGGTCACTGTCTGTGTGGAGTTTGCACATTCTCCTCGTGTCTGTGTGGGTTTCCTCCGGGTGCTCCAGTTTCCTCCCACAGTCCAAAGATGTGTGGGTTAGGTTAATTGGCCATGCTAAATTTGCCCTTAGTGTCCTGAGATGCGTAGGTTAGAGGGATTAGTGGGTAAATATGTAGGGATATGGGGGAGGGCCTGGGTGGGATTGTGGCCGGTGCAGACTCGATGGGCCAAATGGCCTCTTTCTGTGCTGTAGGGTTTCTATGATTCTATGATTAACAAAGCATTACCCTGATTTCTAGTATTACTAGTCCAGTGAAAATGACACTACACCATCACTACCCACTCTCTCATCTACACTGATCCCCTTGAACTTACCTTTCATCTTCCCTGATTCACTCACATTCACTGTTCTTGGTGCTTGGATTTCACTCCCAATGTTCCCCACCTTTCTATTGCTATTGTCTACTGCTGCTCAGCTCTGCTGGACACCTAGTTTGACATTCCATTCCTCCCTTGCCTTCTGGTTCCACTGAACAACATCCAGCAATGTGTTCACTGATTGTCTGCCCAGAGGGCAGCTCCTGAATTCATTCCATGTCCAGAATCGTCTCCAAACCTTGACATTGGTTCAATCGATGCAACAAGCTGGTTTCCGTTCATGGACAAATCTGATTCATTCCACTACATGATCCTCCAAGCCCTCCAGTTTTGCTCAGGATGTGGTTCTCCTAATCTCTGGCACGCCTCTGTGTTCTGAATTCCTTCCAACCATTCACTGCCATTTCAGCAGCCACTCCAGACCAAAGTCCAGTACTTTTATCATCTCTTACTTTCTTCCCCTTGTTCAAGCCCTTCTCTCTTCTTCCTGTCACCCATTCATGCCATATTCCATCTCTCCCTTTTGGGCACTTTGCATCCCCAATCTATCACTATTCCTCCAGACACTATTGCCATTGTCCAAGCCTTGAATCCACCTCTGATAAGCCCGCACCTCCTCTGTGAAACTCTACATCCAATTGGGTGTCAGAGACCAATCTCTTTCCTGTCCTATTAACCCCTTGCACTGCTTTGCCCTCAAACATCACCAGGGATTCAACAATTACTGTTTTCTCCCTCAGAATGTCTACCCACTCTCAGAATGTCCATTTGCTCATAGCCTCTGGTTCTAACTTTGGGCTAATTTGTATCCTCCCTCTGTTTACAAAGTCTACAACCATCTAAGCACTATGTTCAGAAGTTCCCTGTCTAAATCCTTCTGCCTCCCACTTTCCTGCCACTTAAAATATTTAGTCATCCATCTCAATTAATATCTCCCTCTTTGACTCAGTGTCCATTTGTGACCTCTCTGTGAAGTATAGAATCATAGAATCCTACAGTGCAGAAGGAGGCCATTCGGCCCATTGAGTCTGCACTGATCACAATCCCACCCAGGCCCTATCCCCATAACCCCATATATTTACCCTAGCTATTCCCCCGACACTAAGGGGAAATTTAGCATGGTCAATCCACCTAACCCACATATCTTTGAACTGTGGGAGGAAACCGGAGCACCCGGAGGAAACCCATGCAAACATGGGGAAAATGTGCAAATTCCACACAGACAGTGATCTAAGCTGGGATTCGAACCCGGGTCCCTGGCATTGTGAGGCAACAATGCTAACCACTGTGCCATTGTGCCGCCCAACATTGCGTATTTCTATATTAAATGCTATATGTAAATGCAAGATCTTGTGTCCTAACTTAAAGATTAGTGACTAGGCTTTCAACTTTTTGAGTGTGAATCAATGGAGTTGATAATCAGATGGTTCTGTAGCAGTGGCCAATCTGAATCACAATGTTTGCTTTGTGGCCAGACCATTAATTGAAAATCTTCCATCTGCTAATGACATCATCGGTTCTTTGACAACAGTCTGCATGAGCTAATTGACATTAACAGATACAGTTATTAAACTCAGGAAACATCAGCATGTTTGCTACTTCAACCATTTATGTTGATAGACTGTCAGGTTTAATAAAATTTCAGTAACATAACAATATTCAGCCAACATAATGGAAGCAGAGAACATTATTTACTCTATTCACAAAGGCAAATGAGCAACCTTTCTATTATAAAGTCCAAAGGTGTGTGAGTTAGGTGGATTGGCCTTGCTAAATTATCCCTTAGTGTCAGGGGGACTAGCTAGGGTAAATGCATGGGGTTGTGGGGATAGGGCCTGGGTGGGATTGTGGTCGGTGCAGACTCGATGGGTCGAATGGCCTCCTTCTGCACTGTAGGATTCTATGATTAGACGAAAACATCGGTACTCAGCCCATGACTAGCCATCACAAGAAAAGCCGCACCCAAATGTTTAAAAATCAAACATTATTGTTAGGTTTTGGTGAAGGATTATGGATTGTCTATCTGGTGAATAACCAATAAAACCAGGAATTTTTCAGGAGTGATCGCCTAACTTAGTTAATATGAGAAGACAATATGAGTTAGATATGAGATATGAGAGCTTGTTTTCCCGGCTGGAAGTGCAAACATTGGACATCTGGTAAGGGCAGGAATGAAATAAGAACAGAAGATGCTGGAGGTTCTCAGCTGGCCTGCCAGCCTCTGTGGAGAGGGAATAGCAGAGTTAATGTTCCAGGTCCATCAGGATTGGGATTGCCTGTAATAGCCCCATAGAACCAAATGGTTTGTTCACCCTCACTGTGGAGGCACATAAATAATTGTCACTGGAAGGAAGTACCAGAGGAAAGTGGGACTGTGCCACAGCTCTGAATTTAGACTTTGGCAAGGGCAGTCAGATAAAATCATCAACACATCCTTAACCAGTGGTAAACCATGGCTGCAGTGTGTGCTGTCGACATGGTACACTGTGCAGCAAGTCACAAAGGCAATTCAGCACCTCCGCTCAAAGTCATGACCTCTACCACCTAGAAGGACAGGTATAGCAGGAGCATGGGAACGCCTTCACTTCCAAATTCCCCACAAAGTCATACATCATTAGCTCTGACAATGTGGAGTCTGTACGGGTAGAGTTGAGAAATACTAAAGGGCAAAAAACATTAGTGGATGTTATATATAAACCCCTAAACTGCAATGGTGATGTTGGGAATGGCATTAAACACAAAATTAGAGATGCGTGTGATAAGGGAATATCGGTGATTATGAGTGATTTTAATCTGCACATAGATTGGGCAAATCAAATTAGCCACAATGACGTAGAGGAGGAATTCCTGGAGTGTATATGGGATGGTTTGCTTGACCAATATGTGGAGGAACCAACTAGAGAGCAGGCCATCTTAGACTGGGTACTGTGTACTGAGAAGGGAATCATTGCCAATCTAGCTGTACGAGACCCTTGGGGATGAACGATCATAACATGGTATAATTTTTTATCAAGATGGAGAGTGAAGTAGTTGATTCGGAGACTAGGGTGCTGAATCTTAATAAAGGAAACTATAAAGATATGAAATGTGAGTTGGCCTTGATAGATTGGGGAAATTGGGAAAATTGATGGGATTGAAGGCGGATAAATCCCCAGCGCCTGATAACCTACATCCCAGAGTACTTAAGGAAGTGGGTCTAGAAATAGTGGATGCATTAGTGGTCATGTTCCAGGATTCTATAGACTCTGGAACTGTCCCTGCAGATTGGAGGGTAGCTAATGTCCCTTCAATATTCAAAAAGGAAGGTAGAGAGAAAAAAGGGAATTATAGACCAGTAAGCTTAACATCGGTAGTGGAGAAAACAAATCCATTATCAAGGACATTATAGTGGAGCATTTAGAAAGCAGTGGCAGGATCAGACAGAGTCAGCATGGGTTTATGAAGGGGAAATCATGCTTGACAAATCTGTTGGAATTCTTTGAAGATGTAACTAGTAGAGTTGACAAGGGGGAACCAGTCTATGTGGTATATTTGGACTTTGAGAAAATGTTTGACAAAGTCCCGCATAAGAGATTATCATGAAAGATTAAAGCACATGTGATTAGGGGAAGTGTATTGAGATGGATAGAAAACTGGTTGGCAGAGAGGAAACAAAGAGTAGGAATTAATGGGTCCTTTTCAAATTGGCAGGCAATAACTAGTGGGGTGCCACTGGGATCGGTGCTGGGACCCCAGCTATTCACAATATATAATAATGATATTGGTATCATCTGCAAACATCTCGAAGTTTGCAGATGATACCAATATCGGTGATCATGGGTGATTGTAATCTGCACATAGATTGGACAAATCTAATTAGCCACAATGACGTAGAGATACTTGACATACCAAGTTGTGTGGGAGGGTGAACTGTGACAAGAAAGCAGAGATCCTTCAGCATGATCTGGACAGGTTGGGTGAGTGGGCAAATCAATGGCAGATGCAGTATAATTTGTATAAGTGTGAGGTTATTCACTTGGAAACAAAAACATGAAGGCAGATTATTACCTGAATAGCTGTAAATTGGGAAAGGAGAGTGTGCAACAGGACCTGGGTGTCCTTGTGCGCCAGTCGCTGAATGTAAGCATGCAGATGCAGCAGGCGGTAACGAAGGCAAATGGTATGTTGGCCTTCATTGCGAGAGCTTATGAGTACGGGAGCAGGGATATTTTGTTGCAATTATGCAGGGCCTCAGTAAGGCCACACCTAGAATATTGTGTGCACTTTTGGTCTCCTTTTCTGAGGAACGATGTTCTTGCTCTTAAGGGAGTGCAGCGAAGGTTTACTAGGCTGATTCGTGGGATGGCGGGGCTGATGTATGAGGAGAGATTGACTAGGTTAGGACTGTTTTCGCTGGAGTTCAGATGAATGAGAGGTGATCTCATAGAGACTTATAAAATTCTAACAGGACTTGACAGGGTAGATGCAGAGAGGATATTCCCGATGGTGGAGGAGTCCAGAACCAGAGGTCATAGTCTGAGGGTTCAGGGTAGACCATTTAGGACGGAGGTGAGGAGACATTCCTTCACCCAAAGAGTGGTGAGATTGTGGAATTCATTACCACAGGAAGTAGTTGATGCCAAAACATTGAATGTATTCGAGAGATGGCTGGATATAGCTCTTGGGGCGAATGGGATCAAAGGTCATGGGGAGAAAGCAGGATTAGACTATTGAGTTGGATAATCAGCCATGATCGTGATGAGTGGTGGAGCAGGCTCGCAGGGCCAAATGGCCTCCTGCTGCTCCTATCTTCGATGTTTCTATATGTCATTCTGACTTGGATATATGTCCCTGTTCCTTCATGGAGGGATACAAACGAATGGTCTAGTTGGGCACATGAGCGGCGCAGGCTTGGAGGGCCGAAGGGCCTGTTCCTGTGCTGTATTGTTCTTTGTGCTTTGGTCAAAATGATGGCATTGTAGGAGTATCTACATCTCATGGATTGCAGTGGTTCCAGAAGATGGCAGACCACCACTTTGTCAAAGGTAATAAATTTGGTCTTATCAGTAATGCCCACATTGTAAAGAACGATTTAAAAATAGAGCACCCCCCAGTACACATTATCAATGCCTATGTCAGAAATTCTTAAGAATCTTTCCGAATGACATTTCAGTGCAGAATTTTGCACTATTTTATGCTGCAGGTCTTCAGCCATTTGGAACCGGTTGAAAGGATACAAACTCATTTCATTTATGTACCTTAAAGTTGACAGGTTGTCTTCCTAACGCTTTAGTCACTGTATGCTTCCTTGAGTGATTTTATCTGGAATAGTTTCAGATGGTTAATTTCCTGGGAGAATTTTTACTTAAAGAACAGAGTAAAAAATGAAAGTCTTGCACTTTAGAGCACCTTTCACCTTCACTAGGTGTGCCGAAGCACTTTACAGCTAATGAAATGTAAGTCACTGTTGTAACATAAGAACGATGTGGAGATGCCGGCGTTGGACTGGGGTAAACACAGTAAGAAGTCTAACAACACCAGGTTAAAGTCCAACAGGTTTATTTGGTAGCAAATGCCACTAGCTTTCGGAGCGTGCTGCTCCTTCATCAGGTGGAGTGGGAGATGTGCTCACAAACAGGGCAGACAGAGACACAAACTCAATTTACAGAATAATGATTGGAATGTTAATCAAGCTAATCAATGCTAATACAGCTAATCAAGTCTTAAAGGTACAGACAATGTGAGTGGAGAGAGCATTAAGCACAGGTTAAAGAGATGTGTCTTGTCTCCAGACAGGACTGTTACTGAGATTTTGCAAGTCCAGGCAATTTGTGGGGGTTACAGATATTGTGACATGAACCCAAGATCCCGGTTGAGGCCGTCCTCATGTGTGTGGAACTTGGCTATCAGTTTCTGCTCAGTGGCCCTGTGGTGTCGTGTGTCGTGAAGGCCGCCTTGGAGAACCCGAAGATCAGAGGCTGAATGCCCGTGACCGCTGAAGTGCTCCCCAACAGGAAGAGAACAGTCTTGCCTGGTGATTGTCGAGCAGCGTTCATTCATCCGTTGTCGTAGCGTCTGCGTGGTTTCCCCAATGTACCATGCCTCGGGACATCCTTTCCTGCAGCGTATCAGGTAGACAACGTTGGCCGAGCTGCAAGAGTAGGTACCGTGTACCTGGTAGATGGTGTTCTCATGTGAGATGATGGCATCCGTGTCGATGATCCGGCACGTTTTGCAGAGGTTGCTGTGGCAGGGTTGTGTGGTGTCGTGGTCACTGTTCTTCTGAAGGCTGGCCCTGATACGCTGCAGGAAAGGATGTCCCGAGGCATGGTACATTGGGGAAACCATGCAGACGCTACGACAACGGATGAATGAACACCACTCGACAATCACCAGGCAAGACTGTTCTCTTCCTGTTGGGGAGCACTTCAGCGGTCACGGGCATTCAGCCTCTGATCTTCGGGTTCTCCAAGGCGGCCTTCACGACACACGACACCACAGGGCCACTGAGCAGAAACTGATAGCCAAGTTCCGCACACATGAGGACGGCCTCAACCGGGATCTTGGGTTCATGTCACACTATCTGTAACCCCCACAACTTGCCTGGACTTGCAAAATCTCACTAGCTGTCCTGTCCGGAGACAATACACATCTCTTTAACCTGTGCTTGATGCTCTCTCCACTCTCATTGTCTGTACCTTTAAGACTTGATGAGCTGTATTAGCATTGATTAGCTTGATTAACATTCCAATCATTATTCTGTAAATTGAGTTTGTGTCTCTGTATGCCCCGTTTGTGAGCACATCTCCCACTCCACCTGACGAAGGAGCAGCACGCTCCGAAAGCTAGTGGCATTTACTACCAAATAAACCTGTTGGACATTAAGCTGGTGTTGTGAGACTTCTTACTGTAACATAGGAACTGCAGCAGATAACATGCTCCCTCAGCAAGTTCCGCATGCAAAAATGTGACAAAGGTAAGAAAACCTGTGATGTTGATTGATAAAGATAGGCCAGGACATAGGAATTATGAGCAGAAGTAGGCAATTTAGCCCTTCAAGCCTGCTCTGCCATTCAATGAGATCATTGCTGATCACTTCCTGGTCTCAAATCCACCTCCCTACCTGTTCCTCTTATCCCTTTAACTTATTTTTAAAAAATCAGAAACCTATCTATCTCCTTCTTGAAACCATTTAATGATTCACACTCCACCATGCTGGAGCAGTGAGTTCCACAAATTCACCACCTCATCTCAGTTTTAAACCTACTGCCTCTCAGCCAATACCCATGACCCCTTGTTCGAGATTGCCCCACAAGGGGGAACATTTGGCCTGTGTTTATTCTATCAATCCCCTTTAGTATTTTATATACCTCGATCCGATCCCCTCACATCCTTCTAAACTCCAGTGAGTGTAAGCCCAAACTATTTCATCTCTCCTCGTACGTCAACCATTTCATTCCTAGAATCAATCTGATGAATATCCTCTGAACTGCCTCCAATGCCACCACGTCCTTCCTCAAATAAGGAGACCAAAACTTGACAAAATACTCCAGATGTGGTCTCACCAATACTCTATATGATTGCCAACAACACTTCTCCATTTCTATACTCCCTCCTTTTGCAATAAATGCTAACATTCTATTTGCATTTTTAATTAAATGATGTACCTGGACACCAGGAATAATTTTCCTGCCCTTTTTTAAAATTGTGCTACAGGATCTCCCTGAGAGGGCAGGTGGGGGTCTCGGTTTAACATTCTCATTTGACAGTGGAGCACACCCTCAGTGCTGCACCAGGGTGTCAGTATAGCTTCTCACAATCAGACCCAGGACAGTTTTCTGGCTCAGAGCCGATTGTGCTACTAACTGAACCACAGCTGATATTAAATCCATGTTATCAAATCTATGTTTAAAAGGAGGGTAATTCCATATATTTACTTTGAGATCATTCCCAATTATTTCTTGCTAGATTATCGTCTGCAGAGTAACATTACCATATATTCACCACAAAATGTGTCAAGTTACTGCTAATAGTGACACTACACGTCCAGTGGGAACTGCAATTTGGCAAATTCCATGTCATTTTAAAAGAAAAATTTTAATTAATTTTTACCAACAGACTAATTTAACAATTCGGACAATTACTCTGCAGTGGCCAGTATTTTATAAGGTAGAATTGGCTTTTTTCTCTCTTCCCCATATTAAACATGCTGTTAAAATCACATTGAATGCAAGGTACCTCCAGCTGGCATACAATATAATTTACTTTTTGGCAGAACATTAATTTGCTATAAAATGAAGTATTGAACATCATTATCCTTTGATGGTACAATACTTGATGCAGTACCTTTTCTCACAATATGCAACAATTTTTTTCTATTTAGTTGGCTTCAGCCTAGTCACAGTAAGAAGTCTCACAACACCAGATTAAAGTCCAACAGGTTTATTTGGCAGCACACAAGCTTTTGGAGTCTCACTCCTTCGTCAGGTGAGTGAGGACTTGTATTCACAAACAGGGCATATACAGACACAACCCTGTTTGTGAACACAAGTTCTCCCTCACTTGATGAAGGAGCGAGACTCCGAAAGCTTGTGCTGCCATATAAACCTGTTGGACTTCAACCTGGTGTTGTGAGACTTCTTACTGTGCTTACCCCAGTCCAACGCCGGCATCTCCACATTTCAGCCTAGTCACCAGCCAAACTATGTGGCAATGTCTGATTTTGTTATCAATGTCCACTCATGTACCTCATACTCCCAAAAACTCCTCCAGGGGTCCCATGATCTTATTTCCTTCTGGACCAGATCTCTCCAGTGTCCACGATCCATCCTGGTTCCTCATGGATGTGTTCCCTGATTGACAAGGCACGGTGGCACAGTGGTTAGCACTGCTGCCTCACAGTGCCAGAGACCAGTTCAATTCTGGCCTGGAGTCACTGTCTGTGTGGAGTTTTCACATTTCCCCCATGTCTGTGTGGGTTTCTAAGACTAAGGAAATTTGGCTACGACTCCCACCAACTTTTACGAATGCACCGTAGAAAGCATTCTTTCTGGTTGTATCATAACTTGGTATGGTTCCTGCTCTGCCCAAGACCACAAGAAACTACAAAATGTCATGAATGAAGCCTAGTCCATCATGCAAACCAGCTTCCCATCCAATGACTCTGTCTACACTTCCCATTGCCTTGGAAAAGCAGCCAGCATAAATAAGGATCTCACACACCCCAGACATACTCTATTCCACCTTCTTCCATCGGGAAAAAGATACAAAAGTCTGAGGTCTCGTACCAACCGACTCAAGAACAGCTTCTTCCCTGCTGCCATCAGGCTTTTGAATGGACCTACCTCACACTCAGTTGAGCTTTTTCTACACCCTAGCTATGACTGTAACACTACATTCTGCACTTTCCTTTCCTTCTCTATGAACAGTATGCTTTGTCTGTATAGCACCCAAGAAGCAATACTTTTCACTGTATACCAATGTATGTGACAATAAATCAAATCATATCAAATCAAATCAAATCCTCCAGGTACTCTGGTTTCTACCCACAGTCCAAAGATGTGCAAGTTAGGTGGATTGGCCATGTTAAATTTCTTCTTAGTGTCCCAAGATGTGTAGGTTAGATGGAATAGCCATAGTTAATGTGTGGGATTATGGGGATAGGGAGGTGGAGAGGGCCTGGGTAAGATACTCTAAGAGAATTGGTGCAGCCTCAATGGGCTGAATGGCCTCCTTCTGCATTGTAAGGATTCTATGACTTCTACGTCACAATATTTTTGCTTCCTCCACTTTTCCCAAATGCAGCCTGGTGCTGAAGGGCGACCCATACATCCGCCAGCCAGCCAGCCTCACAATTCTGTTGGGAAATGAATATCAAAAATTATTCTGTGTTTCCCAAATGGCCAACTGCACCACCCAATTCCACTGCACCACCCCACCACCACTCCACCCAACCCCCACTCCCTCTCTCATCCCCATAAATATTGGTGACAATGCCCTAAGTTGTGGCTTGCAGATGAGAGATTTGAACAGTTTTCCGAAGATAGCCTCCAATTGCCAATCTATGACAGAGCTTAGGTTCCTATTTTAAACTTTTTAAATTTTGGCATTTTTGGTTTGAAGAATTGGGTATCTGGACAAGTGACTCAACCTGCCATCCCCATTGAACAACTTAGCTATGGGTGACGCCAATGAGCAGAGCCCTTGTTGATGAATGGACTGGCAATTTAATATTAAAATCTACCTGACAACATAAGGAAAATATGTATTTTATATTTTAACAGGAAAATGAACTCTTCACAGGTTTATAAAATCATAACATTGCAGGTGAGTTTGCCTCAGTAAAGCTGGGTCCTGGGTACATTACTGCTGTAGCCATGGTTACTGCAGATAACCGTTTAAGATACCAAGCTTGATATGCAATGCTTTTACAAGAGATATAAAACACTGTCACCCTCGTTCTCGCACATGATTCAGTACAACTTCTTAAATTAAAAATTTAGGTTTCATTGTACTTTCCTGAGACTTTATTTATTTCTTGCAATCTTTAAGGACCTTCCTCTGCCATTGGGAGCGATTTCCAGGCCACGCTCGTCATGAACACAAATACCATTATGGCCAGAAAGTCTCATGAGAGGGCCATAATGGGATTTGCCCCAGGGAGATCTCAGAATGAGTGCTATATAAATGCAAGTTTTGTTTTGAAATGCAGCTTCTGACACTGTTGACCACACCATCAAAGAACAAAGAAAATTACAGCACAGGAACAGGCCCTTCGGCCCTCCAAGCCTGCACCGACAATGCTGCCCGACTTAACTAAAACTAAAACATCCTCTCACAATGACTGTCTTTCATTGTCCAGTGGGTGATTTGCCATTCTTACCTATCTAAGTGTAATCAGAGAATCATCTGCCATGACTCCCTTCACACTCTCACTTTGGAACATTCCGAGGATTTATTCTTGGCCCAACATTCTATTTATATGGGTGCACAGTAATCCCAGTAGATACCGCATAGATCATTCACAAACTGTCTCGTTTAAGATAACAATTGTGTGCAGTTGCACGAAATAGTTTAAATCACCATGCATTGGAATGAACAGACCGTGTCCAACAAAGCAATATTAGAGGAGACGTTAGCTGGGTCTCTTCTATTTCTCATCTACACTGAATCCCTCAGTGAGATCATTCCAAAATATAACAGGTTTCGCATGAATAGCAATGGTACTCACCACTACCTGCTTGGATCACTCTACTGAGGTTACGGGAATAAGGCCTGAGTGAGATTGCGGTCAGTATAGACTCAATGGGCCAAATGGCCTCTTTCTGTATTGTAGGGATTCTATGACTCTGATTTGCCATACTGCATGTCCAATGTCCAATATTGGATGAGCAAAAATTTTAAAGTTTAAAAAAGTTTATTTATTAGTCACAAGTAAGACTTACATTAACACTACAATGAAGTTATTCGACTAAATATTGGAAAGACTGGAGTCATTGTCCAGAATTTTACTGCCTTGCCTGCCCTCGAATCGGGGCGGGTGAGCCTCACAGAACGGCATTCTCCATTGGCCTCAGGCACCATCTTACGAGCCTCAGGCGAGCAAGGCGGTAAAATTCCAGCAATTGTCTTTAGTCCATGCCAGAACCGCCATTGCCTGTCCACCATTTCCATCCCTCTTAACTATCTTAAGCTGAGTAAGACCATTTGCAATCTTGGGGTGGCGATTGGCTCAAGTTGAGTTTCCAACCACATTTCCATACCATTACCAAGGTGTCTACTTCCATCTTCATATCATTGCTTGACTCTGACCTTCCCTGAGCTCATCTGCGGCTGAAATCGTCATCAATTTTCTGGCCTTGTCTATTCGAATACTCCCATAGCCAACTTCCCCTCTTCATAAACTTGTCCTCAGCCAAGGCTCTGCTGTGCAGATTTTAACACACTCTGAATCTTATTCACCCATCACTTTTGTGCTAGCTGACCTTCACTGGCTCCCTGTCCAACAATTTGAATTTTAAATCTCTTATCCTTGTTTTTAACTCCCTCCAAAGCCTCATCCCTCCCTAACTGTGTTAGGGTTTTCCAACCCTACAAGCCTTTGCGATCTCTGTGTTCTACCAATTCTGGCCTCCAGCACACCATTATATGAATCACTCCACAACTGGCAGCCATGCTTCCTTGGTTTTAAAGTTCTGGCATTCATTCTCTAAACCTGTTTGTTTCTCTGCCTCTCTTGCCTCTTTTAAGATGCTGCTCTTTGATCAAGCTTTGTGTCATAGTCCTTGAATTCCCCTTTTATGTATTAGTGTCAAAAATATTTTTATTGATATCGCTCTAGCTCCTTGGGATATTTTATTACTTCGAATACAAATGTAAGTTGTTCTTAAACATTAATTATGTCAACGTTCATAATTAGTTGTTTTATGCAAAATTATAAGCCTCTCTGTGTTCTCAGATCTCATAGAATTAGAATAATAATATTTTGGTCACTAAGGTGGATTTCTACTTGTACGAGCATCTAGTATACTAGAGTGCTGCACTAACACAATGTGCTGTGGAGTGATAAGATGTAGATTTACATGTATGTGATGAATCCCCCGGGTCTTGGAAACGTTATCAGGGGAAGTGACAATAAACATTGCCTAACACTCATCAAGGAACACAAGCAGAACCAGCAAACAAGTTAATGTTTAGGCCATTTTTCTCGCATAATACAGAAGAGGAGAGCAGAGAATTTAACATCTAAGTTGCGAGATGATATGAACGTTAAAAGTGCATTTCTGAACATAGATTATGTAAGAATACTTCCAGAATTGAAAATGTTGTGGAGGGAAGATGTTTCCAGACAGACAAGCATTCAATCGGCATACAGATTATCCATTAACATTTCCCTCGATGGCTTACCTTTCTGCATTTGCTGTGAATTTCATAATAGAACAAACATTGTTGAGGGAAGGACAGCTAACATGACAGCAGTCAACTTTGATCCTCCCCGTCTATTTTAAGCTGTGCCAAAGGGACTCCTCCCTTCTTCCCGTTTAGAATATAAAACACAGATCAGTTGCAAAATGGTGTAAAGGTACTGACAATTTAATAGAGAGACATGTTTAATACAATAATAACTAGAAATTCCACAGCTTTTAGAGAGAAAGTGGCAAGGGACTTGATGGGAATGGCGCAAGACAAGGAGGAGGGTGGGGGAAACGGGGCAAGTCGGAAAGAGAAAAAAAATAGAAAATGTGAAAGCGAGGACAGAAATCTACCATGTGGTATTTCAACTGAGATTAGTACCATCACTCAGAAGGCTCAGGGGAATGGCTTATGTTATAAATATAGATGGAAGTATCATTCTGGCCAACTAGAACTGGTCTTCGTAGACTGGGTTGAACACAGGGAGTGTTAAGCTGAATATATACTGCACTATTCCTGACTTGGGAATTAAAACATTCCCAACTGTGCAAAAGATGAAACTAGTTTGAGCAGGTTTGTAACAACACGAATTCATCACACTTACAGCAGCTGAAATGATTTCCATCCTATCACAGACTGGGTGAGATTTAAACCTAGTGCCCAGAGATAAATTATAGTGTCCTAATGCATTACCACTTAGTCCCACATCATGAAACCAGCCATTGCTTTGGAAGGTTTATCTGTAGAATTAAAAGACCACCTAACATGTTGTACCTATGATTTCCGCCAACGTTAATTTCTTTACTTCTCCAACAAGGAAGTGGAATTTTATTATTCATTAACTTAAATGGCAAAGTGTTATTTAGGTAGATTGAGCTACTGAGAGATGGTTTTCAAACATCGGACAATAGCATGAGGCCAGAATCATTTTGAAGTTTAGGCCTCATTTGCATTGCATCATAGATAGGGTTGACAGTCAGAATCTTTTGCCCAGAGTTGAAATGTTTAATACTAAGGGGTATGCACTTAAGGTGAGAGGGAGAAAGTTCAAAGGAGATATGAGGGGCAAATCTTTTTACACAGTTAGTGATAGGTGTCTGGAATGCTCTGGCAATGGAGGCAGATATGATAGGGGCATTTAAGGGGCTTTTAGGTAAGCACCTAAATATGCAAGGAATAGAGGGATATGGACCAAGGGCAGGCAGAAGGGATTAATTTAATTTGGCATAATGTTCAGCACAATTTCATGGGCCGAAGGACCTGTCCCTGTGCTGTACTGTTCTATGTTCTATCAGCAGTCTGCAGAGCCTCAATGAGCACTGTCTGGGAGCTCATGGATCTAGGAGGAAAAGAATCTGATATTTCCACAGTGGAGCCAAGCTAGAAGCGAACTGCATTTTCCAGTGTAAGTGGGTTATGTGGCAGTTTAAAAAAATGCTCACCCAATGTGAACAGGCTGACCAATGTCAGTCCCATAATATGTAATTTGATTTTAGACCCAAAAAACCAGAGGATGGGAGTTTGCCTGGGGCAAAAAAGCTTGAGATATCTTATCCATAGTCCCAATTAAGCAATGTAGCACACGACATTCAAGAGGAAACTTGAAGAAGTAAACAGTCAACAAGACGATACAGTGCAACAGCAATCAGGTTCACCAAGCCCAAATGCACTCAGACTGAACATTTCCCACACCACCTTGTAAACTGCTGGGTCATTTAATAGTCCCATTTATCATGAAGGCTTGGCATACTGCCTGATACATAGATGTTGCTTTGATAAAAATGGTTCAGTGTCAACAGACCAGAAGTGTAGTTAAATACACATAAAATCTATCCACAGAGAGAAAGTCAGGAGAGAGAGCATGTACATTTTGCCTTGCCACTTGGGTGGTTACACCTGGTGACAAATAAAAATGGTGGAAATATTTCTAAAGGAACATTTTCACTTCTAAAAGCATGCTTTGCAAGAAATATTGAAATATTAGAAGAAATCTTCTTGCGTTAATTGTCTCTGTCCACAACAAATAGAGAAAGTCATTCCCATTAATGTCCCAACATTGCACTTTCCGGAATGTACTCTTGCAGTGGTTCCCAAACTTTTTGGTCGCATACCCTTATTCACATTTACCATGCTTTTGAGTACATTTACAGACAGTTTTTATTTTAAACTACTCCTCCAATGACCACACGTTTGGTGAAACATCATGCTTTCAAATTACAGAGAAGCAAATGTCTACAATAATAATAACATTTTACTTACCATTAATATTGTGGATGAGCTTGTTTAATGGAGCATAAGCTTGGGACGAATGGATGAAAATTTCAGCAGCAAACTTTTCAACGCACATATAGTGACAATACTTTGATTTCATTCCAGTGAGTGTCAAAAATCCTCTTTCATATATTACATTGTGGCAAATGACTTCAAAGCCTTGACAGCTCTGTCTGACAGCAGTGGATAGTCTGCCTGCATTTTAGGTCCAGCAATCTGCCAATTGCATTTGCTGGAACTCAGTCTTGAGTGGGTCATTAGTTGCCATGTCAAAGAGGTTCTCTTATTCTTTTACAGTCAGCTCTACTTGTGACATGGGAGTTGCAGGAATAATTGAGAAAGGATAGTGGATCCAGCTCTTTCTGTTGTCCATTTGGGGAAAGAAGGAACTACATTACTGCTGTGCCAGTTCTGTGATATGATACTTGACGTCACCTTTAATGCTATCCTGCAATTTAGCTCATTTGTCCTCCAGAATCTGTGCAAGGTTAGAAATATTTCATTGTTGTTTGCCTCCACACAACAAGTCCAAATTCCAGCTTTTTAATCACGGCCTCAATTTTGCATTGAATACTTAACATAAGAACGAGGAGCAGGAGTAGGCCATTCAATAAGATCATGGCTGATCTTTTTGTGGACTCAGCTCCACTTACCTGCCCACAAAATAAATTCCCAATGCATCGGCCGGGAATTGAACCCGGGTCAACTGCTTGGAAGGCAGCTGTGCTCACCACTATACCACCATCGCTCACTCTTAGCCCTTGGAGTCCTATGTTTAGTTCATTTAGGCAGGAGAAAATATGTGGCAAGTAGCCCAGACTTGGGAGTGGGCGATGTCATACAGATGTGCAGAGAAAGGGAATAGATGATCTGTGAAGAATAATTTCACCTTGGAATGCAGTTCAAAGAACCTGTTCAACACTTTGTCATGAGTAAGCCAGCGAACATCCATGTGGAACAACAGGCTGAGGTGTTCACTTCCCATTTTATTACATAGAGATGAGAAGATACATGAATTCAGATGATGAGCTTTTATAACCATTAATCTTCTTGTGGCACCGCTGCTAGGTGCCCCTGACTTCCTGGCCATCTGCTGTCAAAGTTTAGGAGGATGTTTCTTGAGGAACTTTTGGACAATGGCATCTCTTCTTGTTTCCTTCTCCCATTAAGGCACCCCAAGCTGCAGTCATGTTTTTCTGCTTTTTCTTAGCTTTAATTCACCCTCGTATGGCACCAATCAGTTATAAGGTATTGGCGGCATGGTGGCACAGTGGTTAGCACTGCTGCCTCACAGTGCCAGGGACCCGGGTACAATTCCGGCCTCGGGTCACTGTCTGTGTGGAGTTTGCACATTCTCCCTGTGTCTGTGTGTTTCCCCCAGGTGCTCAGGTTTCCTCCCAGCCTCCAAAGATGTGCTGGTTAGTTGGATTGGCCATGCTAAATTGTCCACTAGTATCAGGGGGATTAGCAAGGTGAATGACGGTTATGGGTATAGGGCCTTGGTGGGATTGTGGACGGTACAGACTCGATGGGTTAAATGGCCTCCTTCTGTACAGTAGGGATTCTATGATTCTAAGATACCATTAGTTTGTATGATGAGTAAGATGTAGATGACTCGGACATGGACCTCTTGCTTCCCACCTCACCCAACCTTATCCCATCCCAATCTTTCCCTTCAGACTTCTGGCTTTGAGGCATCCAAGAATGCTATCTGTCCAGCCACACTTAACCATTCTCCAAGCGTTGTCCAGCATTCCCCTGAAGTTGGCAGGCATGTTCCTCATGGTAAGTGCCTCCCTGTGTATGCTGTAATGCACCCACATTGTGCTTGGAATGACTACTTTCATATATGTCATCACCTCAATGCGTCTCCCTGTCATTGACTTAGTTCCATTGGTGCAAATTCCAACACGTTTTGACCATAAAATTCCATGTCCAGTAATGAAGCTGTCAAGCAACAAGAACATTTCCTCACATGCTGTTTGGTTAAGTAGTGGTTTGAAAAATAAAATGTCTGTTTTTATTGCCTCTTCGTATATGTAGTTCATGTAAACAAAGAGATGAGGCACATTTGCCACATCTGTAGACCTGTCCAATTGCAGAGCAGAACAGTGGCCGGTAATTATACGATTTAATAAATGAGTCAAAACACCATTGACCTTATCAGCAATGCACCAGTTCAAAATATTATCTGACAATGCTACAATTTGAATGGCTTTTCAATAATACAACTTTGCCTGTGAAGCACTTGGGGGTGTCCAGAATGTGCACCTAGAATTTGGGAAGGTGCCAAAATATATTATGAAAATACAGTTGTATGGCATTGCAATTAAGAGAGCAAGGAAGAAAATGGAATTAATTTATCTTTCAAAATTGTTATAGAATGAAAAGAAATGGTTGTAATGGAGACCACTGCAACTTTTAAGGGAAGATTAGATGAACATTTGAACCAAAGATGGAACACAATGAAGAGAGAGTTGCATTGTGTTATTATAATGATATAAAACCTTAGACTTATTTACTGTAAAAGGTACAAGCATCAATCGGTTATAAGGTATTGGGTAAACATACAGTGGGTTCATTTATTAAGACTAAGCACATGAGAACAGTTAAACATAAGTGTAAAGCCTGAAGGCATCCGAGCTGTGTATATGTGCTCTGCACGACACAAAATTGAAACTAAGACTGGATCGCAGCCCACATTTCTCTTCCAGTGGGGATATCATGCGGATATCCCTTAAAGGCTAATTACTACAAATTGGGCAATAGGATTATTTGGAACTGGCCTATCAATAAGCAAGTACAGACAACATTCATCATGTGGCCTCCTTCTGTGCTACGAATGTCTATTGCTCTGTACAGTGTATCAGCTTTAGAAATAATGGCCGGAATTCTCTGGCCGTTCATGCTCTGCCGCCGCTGTAAATGAAGATGGAGAATTTGGCACTCAGTCAAATCTCCATTTCCTGCAGCAGGACCAGAGAATCCTGTTGGTGTGAATGGCCAGAAAATCCCAACCAATATATATCATGTTTCTAATATTGATCTCAACGAATGTTCTCATCAAAGTTGTGTCTGATTGTTTTCCAATAGATAGATTTCATCGAGGCACTCCAGAAAAACAATCTAAAAAGCATTCTAAAATATTACTTACAAGTTTCAGGTACTTTGCGTATAAAATAAAACTCAGCTAACTTCTATCGTTCCAACTAATCATCCTACTTCATGTGGACTGCAATTATTTTGGAATAAAAATTATTTCCATCATAATAATAGGTAGGATGCATTCAAAAAGAATGTACTCCCAGTGTCATTATGCTTAGCAGAGTAATTGTTCCTCCCTTCATAGATAATTAACCTCTTATGTAATTATACCAGTGACATCACTGAACATTTCCAAGCTCAAATATTGCTGTTTGGCAAAATCGACCCTTCTATCTAATTTCCTCTTCAAACTAGCTCACTCGTGTCATCAATCTGCTGAGCAACTTTAGGGCTAAAAATTGGTTTGCATTGTTAATCTGGTGCAGGGGTTGCACCTTGCAACTTGCTCATGCTGCTTCAAGCAAAGTATAGGGCTAATCATCTGCCACACTCTGGCTGCCTCTTCACTCAACAAGAGGCCAGGCAGTCTTTGTTGATAGTGCCAGCCTTCCGCTCTTAAAGGCAGTCTATCCCTCTTCAAGGGAAGTTGGGCTAAATGGCAAGAACCTACTGCTGAATACTGTTGCTGTAATTCTAAACAAGGCAAATAAAACAGCAAGGAAGAAAAAGAGCTCCAGTTCCATGACTGCAGCATGGGGTGTCTTAATGGGAGAAGGAAACAAGAGAAAATAACATTGTCTACTGGAGTCCATAAGGCCCTCAAGAAACATCCTCCTAAAGCATTGGGAGCAGATGGCGGGGGAGTCAGGGGCACCTGGCAGCAGTGCTACGAGAAGATTAATGGCCATGTGCATGGGGGGGGTCCAGATCAGTCAGTGTAATTCCCACCCACCGCTCTGCCAGCCTCTCAGACTGTTCAATACACTGCACATCAATCATTGCCCAGCACCAGTCCCTGGTATTCAAGACACGTTTATCACACTCAGATACTCCACATCATCCTTACACTTCTACCAATAAGGCCAGCCTCACACCCATCTCTCGCTGCCCTCACATAACTTCAGCTATTCAGCTCTGGTAGGCACATCACCCCAACACACTGCCAATCACTGAGGTTCTTCCCTCTCTCCTGCAGAGGAGATGACACCCAACCAAAGGGAGCAGAGTAGAGATAAGAGTAAAGTAGAACAGAGTAAAGACAAGGATATCTGCATTTCCTCAGTCTTGGAGAGGAGATTGTCTTTTGCATAAGGGAACTGCAATGATGGAGCCCCTGGCATTCAGCATTCAGAGAACATTCAGGATGGCAGTGTTTTTCTGCCCCTTCTCAGATTTAAGTACATCCTCACACCATTATTTTGGATGATGAGCAAGCTGCGGATGACGTGGACATGCACCTCTTGCTTCTCACCACACCCAACCTTCTCTCATCCCAATCTTTTCCTTCATACTTCCGGCTTTCAGACACTCAAGAACTGCTATCTGTCCAGCCACAGCAATGCCAGGAGCAGGAGAGATAACAATGTCACGTACTATCACTTGATCTGGCACTCACTGCAACCAGCTCAGATAATGGCACTACACATGCCTTAAAAGCTAGTATAGGGTTGGGACTGGGCATTAGTGGGCTGGCACTAGGCCGGGGCTAATGGATGGTTTGAGTACCAGCTTACTGGAGAGGGAGGTCGCAGACCAGTCCTGCTACAAGGTACTTGGATAAAGACATTGACTGAGTGGCTTATGAAAGAAAATTGATGGGCGTGCACATTGAGACACTGGAGGCCTGACAGACAACCACCTGTCACTGTCAGAGAGCACGGAGCAGTCTATTCCAGGTGACCAGCAGAGCTTTCCCTCTCTGCAGCCTCTGCTCCATCTCAGCTGTTGTGTTGTGAACCCAGAGGCACTGCCACTGCAACTGCCATACCTGCTGCATGCATCCTTTGTGTGGACAGGTCACCGATTCCTCTGTCATCACTCCTGCCACATCAAGGAACTCGTTGCAACACCTCCAAAAACACACGAGAGTTCTTTCAAACACTTTTCAATCCCAGAGGTTCTTCTAAATGACCTTACTTGCAAGTTGGGTGCCTAATCCTTTAAATAATGCAAATTCATGGCCTCTCTTATAGCTGAACACTTAATTCTGATAAGTAAATTCATCGAATGGACCCACATGATCCAAATGAGAACAATAGGCACCACATCAGCGAATAGGGCGACATGACATTATGATACCGCCAGTTCAGTTGCTGACAGTGCTCACTGGTAAAGGTAAAAATTGCCATAATCAGAGATGATCATAGGTTGCTCTCCCCTATGAGCTCACTGGAGATGCCTGCACAAAAGCTCTTCTCACCCTGGGGAGGGTGAACGTCCGTTCCCAATTTCATGCCCAAGATCTTTTCATTTCCCACAGTTGACACAACTGTGCCACCAGGCGGCACGGTGGCACAATGGTTAGCACTGCTGCCTCACAGCGTCAGGGACCTGAGTTCGATTCCCAGCTTGGGTCACTGTCTGTGTGGAGTTTGCACATTCTCCCTGCGTCTGCGTGGCTCTCCTCCGGGGGGTGCTCCGGTTTCCTCTGTAGGTTAGCTGGATTGGCCATGCTAAATTGCCCCTTAGTGTCAGGGGGACGAGCTAAGATAAATGCATGGGGTTATGGGGAATAGGGCCTGGGATTGTGGTTGGTGCAAACTTGATGGGCCGAATTCCCTCCTTCTGCACTGTAGGATTCTATGGGTTGCACTTTTCTCACTTTTAGCTCAGCATCCTCTGAGTTAAGCTGCAACAGTAACAGGGTAGCAATCAGTAAGTTTGTTAAAATACCTTTGCGTTCTCCCCACAAGAGGAAGAGGTGCCATCTAATTGGATGAAAATGTTTTAAGTAGCTGGGAGAAATCATTCCTGATATGTGGTAAGACTGATCCTCTGGAGAGGTTTTTTTTTGCTTGAAGTATCAGGGAGAAATTTCATGGAATTTTCCTTTTTGACAGTTTCATCTGTGACAATGCACGATGAAGTTGGACAAATTGAGAAAAAGCTGCAACAATTCAAATTATACATCATGTTTTGCAAGAAGTGAAGTGAAAATGCTAAATTGCCTTTTTTCATTCTGTATTCTGTATTACCATGTGTATGACATGCTTGGGTTGATAAGTGGCGAGTAACATTCACGACACACAAGTACCAGACAATGACAATCTCCAGTGAGAGAAAATGTAATCATTCCCCCTTGCCATTCAATGGCACTACCATCACTGAATCCCCCACTATCAATATCCTGGGGGGTTGCCATTGACCAGAAACTTAATTGGCTCAACCCATAAATACGATGGGTACTAGAGCAGATCAGAAACTGGAAATTTTCAAAGCGTGTCCGACATCTGCAAGGCCCAAATCAGGAGTGTGATGGAATATTCTCCACTTGCCTGAACGAATGTAGCTCCAACACGAAGCTTGACATCATCCAGGACAAAGCAGCCTACTTGATTTGGCACACCTTCCACAGCCTTAGCCATTCACTCCCCCCTACTACTAATGCACCATGACTGCAGTGTGTAGATCAAAGGAAGTTACAGCACAGGAACAGGCCCTTCGGCCCTCCAAGCCTGCACTGACCATGCTGCCCTTGTGAAGTAAAATCCCCAACCCTTCCAGGGACCATACCACTCTATTCCCATCCTAGTCATGTATTTGTCCAGATGCCCCTTAAAAGTCACTATTGTATCTGCTTCCACTACTATGTCCAAGATGCAAGCAGGAACTCACCAGGACTCCTTTAACTGCATCTTTCAAACCCTCAAACCCTATGACCTAGAAGGACAAGGGCAGCATATGCACCACCACCTGCAAGTTGCCCTCCAAGCCACTCACCATCCTGACTTGGAAATATATCACGGTTCCTTCACTGTCGCTGAATCAAAATGCTGGAACTTCCTTCCTAACAGTAATGTTGGCATATCTGCACCAGATAGACTTCAATGATTGAAGAAGGAAGCTCACCACCACCTTCTCAGGGCAATAAAGGATGGGCAATTTATGTGAGCCTTGCCAGTGATGTCCACATCACATAACAGGATAAATAAAAGATACTAGATCCAGACAAGATGTTACTGTATCTCAAGCAGCAAGTAACCCATTAGTGAATGAATTTGAAGCTATAACCAATATTTTCTAAGTTGGAGTTTTACTTACAGTACACAGCATATAGATGTTGACACAGGCAAGTATGTCATACAGAGTATGTTCCTTTCATAGAGGAGATATGAACCATTTCCATCTCATCTCCTTGAGTGAACCAGGGTTGATCTAGTTTAGAAAATGTTACAATACATAGAAGAGAGGGAATTGGTCTTCAGACACATAGGAGTCACACATTTATTAGACATAAATACATTAACAGCTTTTATCCCATTGTGGTGTTAGTGTACCTTTAAGAGTTTTTTAAATTCATGCTCACAGCCTTTGCTGATGTCATTGTTGGGAGGAGAAAATAACTGTGGGCAGGTCAGGTGACAGGGATTCATTTTCAGTTTCAGTTTGGAGCTGCAGGTTTGAGTCTTTAGTTTTAGAAGGGACAGCAAGCTAAAAAGAAGTGTTTCCCTCTCTCCCTGCTATCTTGAAAATCCAGTTGGTTAGTTGAAAAGAAGATTTGGTTTCCCTGAAGGATGAAAACCTGCTGTTGTTGGGGGCTGGAGCAGAGTCTCTCTGGTGTTTTGGGAAGCTGTCTTGTCTTCAAACTGTTCTAAGTCTCAAGAGCATTTCACTGCAGAATTCAACTAACGGCCTCAATTCTGTTATCACGTGAGCAGTCGTCTATGCTGTATTGTACCTGTTTAAAGGGCTGTTAATGGAGGTTGGTTTGATTTGAACATTGTAGAAATCTTTGTTAAGGGTTATATGTTATCATGATTGTTTGTAATTGATAAAGATTCTTGCTAATTTTTTTACTATGCATGTTAACTATATTCTTAAATAAACTTTATTTGATAAAAGCTCCCTAGTGGGTCACTTGAATCATACCCGAAGTGAAACATCTCCAGCTTGTCCTAGCCAAATTCAAAATGCAAAACTTATGATTCAGGCAGGCTTCATAAAACATTTTGGAGTTTCTAACCTGAACTATAACAGCATACATACTGTCCATGTTGCTAATAATGCTAGAAGCTCACCCTGCATCTAGGGCAATAACTAGCACAAGCAGTTACAATTTATTGACTTGTACAAATATTTCAGGCAGTCTTGTATTACTGTCCAAAGCAAATATACATTCCAGTAACAAGCTTGACCAGAATCAATCTCATTTAGAGTTCTTAACTGCCAGGGGAAAGCATGATGTACAGAACTGTATCACATCTCAAAGTAGATTCAACAACTGGAATTTTATCAGCCCTTTGGAGATGGGCTGGGAAAGGTAGTAAAATGGTGGTGGGAGGCATTAGGAGCAAAGCTCAACGTGATCCTGCCATCTGGTTCATTGAAGGGGCCTCCCAGCAGGTTCCCAGGGCAGGGGTGGGTGGAGGACTAGAGGCTCTCGGAACCTTGGAGAGTCCCCTGGCAGCAACAGCCTCCTTCACACTTCCAATATCATCATTGGAAGATTCACCCCCTCCAAATACAGGGACATGCCTGGCTGCACCAGCCACCCCCCCCCCCCCCCCCCCCCCACACACACCAGGAGGTAGTGTTCAGGCAGTGCTGGGGGTTGCACGGTGGTGGAGGGAGGGGGGTTCCTGGTGGACTACTGTGCACTGGAGGGCCTTTAAAGTTGGTGCCCTAATCTTCAAAAATCTAAGTTATTGGTGGCGTAGGCTCCAGGGTGATGTTGTGGGACCCGTCCCTTGCTGCAGTTTTTTCTAAATCCAGGATGGTACAGCGAAGTAAGTTGCTGTTGATGCCAAGAGTTTCAACATCGCTTTTCCTGTCCACTATCGGCCTTTGCCGATATCTGGGAAAACTTCGCCCCATATGTTCATCACCTTTGTATTGTACACCAGAAATAGAAATCTCTGTCTGCTGATTTAAGAGCATTCCAGAAAGAACATGGAGAGCATACATCCTACACATTCTCTATGAGAGCTGAGAGCTCAGTTGGAGATTGACGCTGCCAGCACAAGTGACTGAAACGGAGGGAAAGTAGGATATATAAGTAGATAATGAGTAGTTTAATGAGTAGATTAAAAGACTTGGGGGATGATGCAGTGTAAAGGGTTAATAGCTATTCTGCTAATAGCTCATGTGCATTATCAGTAATGTCAGGTCATGTGTCTCTATAATTCAGGAAGAGATGCCTCTTGTGTTTATTGATCTGTGCACATAGTTGTCAGTAGTTAATAAATGTTTGGAAGTTTCTGAATGCCTTGTTTCCAATTGCCTCTATTAAATACACCCTGGGTCCATTTCTGATGTTACTTTAATATCCAATCAGGTTATTTGTCTTGAAAAAGATTAAACAAATATCACACCAATGCTTATTTGACTTGCTGCGTTAGAGGAGGTGATGGTCTACTGGTATTATCGCTAGACTATTAATGCAGAAACTCAGCTCATGTTCTGAGGACCCGGGTTCGAATCCCGCTATGGTGGAATTTGAATGCAATAAAAAATATCTGGAATTAAGAATCTACTGATGACCATGAAACCATTGTCAATTGTCGGAAAGACCCATCTAGTTCACTCATGTCCTTTAGAGAAGGAAATCTGACCTCCTTACATTGACTACAGAGCCACAGCAATGTGGTTGAGTCTCAACTGCCCTCCAAGGGCAACTAGGGATGGACAATAAATGCTGGCCCAGCCAGCGACTCCCATGAATGTATAAAAAAATGTAACTCTGGACAATGTGAGTGTATTGTGCAAATTCCATCAACTATTCTGTTTATACAGCAGCATCGTTGAAAAATGTCAGTCTATCATCCTGGTCATATTCTTCTGCATGGACCCTGGGGGAAAAGGTCATATTACTGCAGTAAATATCCATTAGGCTACAATCAATTTTCCAATGCTAAAATTTTCTCATTTCCATTTACCTCCTTTTAAAACTCACATCTTCCTTGATAGTTATAGGATCCACCTAGAGTAAATGCCAAAAGGGAATAAATAGAAAAACCACTAATGTTAACTTGAAGCTGACATTGAGAACCAGAGCACAATCCTCTGTACAAAATGGCAGTCACACCTTTTTAAAATTTAAGAACACTGTGCCTTGAAAATGTCTCTAACTCCGTGAACTCCCAAAACAAGGCCAAGTACTCTAACCCTAAAAATATTGACATCACAGGTCAAAGATATTGTTGATCCATTCCTGAACCTTCTCCCAAGATCCACAGCAGGAACACTCCAACAATGGTCTAGTTTTTTAGTTTTAGTTTATTCATTAGTGTCACAAGTAGGTTTACATTAACACTGCAATGAAGTTACCGTGAAAATCCCCAAGTCGCCCCACTCCGGCGCCTGTTCGGGTACACTGAGGGAGAATTTAGCATAGCCAATGCACCTAAGCAGCACATCTTTCAGGCGGTGGGAGGAAACCGGAGCACCCAGAGGAAACCCACGCAGACACGGGGAGAACATGCAGACTCCACACAGACAGTGACCCGAGGCCGGAATCGAACCCGGGTCCCTGGCGCTGTAAGGCAGCAGTGCGAGCCATTGTGCCACCGGGCCTCGCACACAAATCGTTCATGGAGCCCAGTATACTTACGGGGATTGAAAACAGCCCCTCCCTGCTGCACTGCACATTTCTGCACTGAATCTTTGGACCTGCTTTGAGGCCTACACTTTAAAAATCCCTAGCTTTGTAAGTCTGCTCTTCAATCTAGCATAACTTGGAGCTCTGAGGAGTGTTGTCCTCCAATAGATTGAGAACATTGTTGTTTCAGCGCTGTTACTGAGCACACCCAGTATTTTTTAAAAACAAGTTGCCACTTTGCTTCTTCCCTTCCTGACCCACTACTTGGTGCCTATCCCCCTCATCGACCCTCCCATTCACTGATTCTCCGACTTGCTGACTTCCTGACTGACACTTCCATCCCCAGCCCACCCACCCACTGCCAACCTTCCTTCTCAATGCTTCCTGACACCCGATTCTTCCTCCCACTCACAGACATTCCCTTCCACTTGCAGATATTCCCTCCCACTCGCAGACCTTCCCTCCCACTCGGAGGCCCTCCCTCCCACTCACAGACCCTCCCCCCCCCCACTCGCAGACCCTCCCCCCCCCCACTCGCAGACCCTCCCCCCCCACTTGCAGACCCTCCCCCCCCACTCGCAGACCCTCCCCCCCCACTCGCAGACCCTCCCCCCCCACTCGCAGACCCTCCCCCCCACTCGCAGACCCTCCCCCCCACTCGCAGACCCTCCCCCCCACACGCAGACCCTCCTCCCCCCCACTCGCAGACCCTCCCTCCCACTCGCAGACCCTCCCCCCCCACTCGCAGACCCTCCCCCCCACTCGCAGACCCTCCCCCCCCACTCGCAGACCCTCCCCCCCCACTCGCAGACCCTCCCCCCCCACTCGCAGACCCTCCCCCCCCACTCGCAGACCCTCCCCCCCCACTCGCAGACCCTCCCCCCCCACTCACAGACCCTCCCCCCCCACTCGCAGGCCCTCCCCCCCCACTCGCAGACCCTCCCCCCCCACTCGCAGACCCTCCCCCCCCACTCGCAGACCCTCCCCCCCCCCACTCGCAGACCCTCCTCCCCCCACTCGCAGACCCTCCTCCCCCCCACTCGCAGACCCTCCTCCCCCCACTCGCAGACCCTCCCTCCCCCCCCACTCGCAGACCCTCCCTCCCCCCCCACTCGCAGACCTTCCCTCCCCCCCCACTCACAGACCCTCCCCCCCCACTCGCAGACCCTCCCCCCCACTCGCAGACCCTCCCCCCCCACTCGCAGACCCTCCCCCCCACTCGCAGACCCTCCCCCCCCACTCGCAGACCCTCCCCCCCCTCGCAGACCCTCCTCCCCCCCCCACTCGCAGACCCTCCTCCCCTCCACTCGCAGACCCTCCTCCCCCCACTCGCAGACCCTCCCTCCCCCCCCCCGCTCGCAGACCCTCCCCCCCCCCCACTCGCAGACCCTCCCCCCCCACCCCCACTCGCAGACCCTCCCCCCACTCGCAGGCCCTCCATGTGCTCGCTCACTTCCTCCCTCTCACCATCCTTCTCCCAAGTTCTGGGTCATAGTGAGTTTTCAAGGGAGGAAAACAGTGCCCATGTGGGTCGGGGGCGAGCCGTGAGTGGGGGAGAAGTCAAATGAGAGAGTCAGGATAGGTGGCAAGTGAGGGGGTCAATGGGTGGGATGGACCACAGGCAAAATCTAATCCAGGAGGGAGATCAGGGGCGGGTAACTCTCAGTTGCCAACAGTGCTGCTGCCACTTGATTCTTCACCTGATCCCTGGAGAAAGGTGAGGGCAGCGTGGGGATCCCAGGGAGGGTGCCGCCAGCAAGAGGAGGGGGTTTGGAGATAAGGGCAGGAGTGTCTCCTAATGGGCAACCACCTTCCTACTGGCAGGTCCTTCAATTAGGTGCTAGATGGCGTTGAACAAGAGACACACCCCCTGCTTGGCTACAGGGACTTGGCTCTGACTGCACATCCCAGAGTAACCATCATTCTCAACAGTACACAGAATGGTTGGAGAGCAAGATGCACTCATGGGATTCCTGCCCTCCTCTGTCCTCTTTTCCCTTGAGATGATCACCCATTCTCTCTCGGTCTTTAAGATGCAGCTTAACCACCTCCTGAGAAGTACAATCTACAAAGCCCATTGCCTCATGGCAGCTACACAGTGATTCCATCTGCCGCTGAACTCCAGAGTTTGAGCTGTTCAAGCTGGTGACACTTCCAGCACATGTGGTCATCTGGGTCATGAAAAGGGGCCAAGACGTCCCGCATAGCACAGGGTGCACATTCTATTGGGATGAGATGCCCTGCCATATAACTTAACCTTCTAGACCATTAACTAGAAACACTTACCAGCCTCTTATCCACTTACCACCTACTCACAAATCAGCTCAGTGGCTGTGACATAATTCCAGCTGTTTGGCAGATGTTGGTAATTTCACTGGGAGCTCTCCCCCTGCTTTAATGCCTTGGTCACTGTACTCAGTCTTGACCTACTGTCTGCCTCCATTGCTGCTGCCAATGAGTCAAAGACAACACATTTTGGGAAAAAGAGCAAGGAATTGAAACATTCATTAAATAGACACTGAGGGATAGAGATGATAAAGAGATATAGTTCTTTCATTTATTGTTTTCTCAAGATATGCATGACTCTGGCAAGGCTGCATATATTGTCCGTGGTTGATTGCTCCAGGAATTAATTACATTTACAACTGAGTAACTATTTAGGTCACTTGTAAGGGCATTTAAGTGTCAAAGAGATAATGGAGAGTAAGGTGTAGGGTGACAGGTTGCTTTCTCAAAAGAGCATTAAAGCAGCATTCCTCCACAGAAATATCTGATTAGCCATAGGTGTGGCTACGAGTTCATTGTTTTAGCCAGAAAACACCTTACGTGCTCTCATATAATATAGATAAATGGACTTCACGTGTCTTTATTTACTTCACAAACACCCACCACCATTCAATGCAAAATATTGCAGTCTTCCTTTCTCACTAAAGTTTGGAATTCTGCCACAAAGTCATCAGACACAACACATCTTAGTGCAGCTTTTAGGTTTTTGGCTAAGCAGTGCCTTAATTTTCTCAGATTGAGGAGAAGTTTAATTGTACAATGCCAAATCTGTCCCATCGTCTCCATCCAAACTTTGATTGGATGCTCCTTGCCCTTTGCATGACTGGCCCTGTGCTCATTATTGGCTTTCATCTGTAGGCCTGATGTAGTTATTCTGACTCATCTTACAACCGTCACTCCCTTATGGCTATTCATGAAGGCCCACCTTCTCAACTTTGCCCCTTGCCTGAGGTGCGGTGATCACGACCAGTCAGCTCTCCCCCTCAAAGGGGAGAGCAGCCTTTAGTCATCTGAGACTATGGCAACTTTATTGCTGCTTATATATACTGGAACATCTGTGTGTACATAGAGAGTTCCTGATACCGGGACAAATACCAAATGGTTTTGCATAAGAAAGGGTGGAAAATCAAAGACCACACTCAATGTTGATTGTTGGTACAGAGAAAGATCGGTAAAAGCAGTTGACAAATGTGCGTGGTAGTTACGGAGATAGAAAAAAAAAGTTTTGATCCAAATTATTAGCATACTTGGAAGAGGCAAAAGGTACTTAACCCAGAATAAAATTTATTCACTGTAGTTTCAAAATTGGAATTACTGATTATTCCATAGGAACCTCCAAATGTAGCAAGTTTTTTAGAATATGATAGATCTGACCCAACAAACTCTAGGATGCCCTGAACATGGTGACTCACCAGAAACAAGACAAGGTGATAGAATGGAACAGGGGGCAGTTTTCTGGAGAGCGAGGTCACACCAGTCCCACCTAGGACTCAGATACTGACCTTGATGCCCCTGACTACTGAAGAAGATTGAAGGGCACTGCTTGCAAATGCAAGGTGCATTTGGCAACCTGTCAGAAAGCTTGTGTACAATGTCTCTGAGTATGAAGCCCAGTTCCAGCATCTCGAGGCTTAATGTAGCCCAATTGCTAGGCCAGTGTGCTTATGCCACTATCTTAGATTGCTTCTATTTTTTTTCCCAACGGCTATTCTCCTAATTTTGCCCTTATTGTTTATTGGAGAACTTTCCTCAATGTTAGGGCAGATATATGGACAAAAGACAAAATATACAAGTCCCTAATTTCAAAGAAATAGGTTTTATCTTCACCATGAGGTTAAAACTGAACAAAAATGATGTGACAAAAGTCATTTACTACAGTGGATGAGACTCAAGTACAAATCTGAAAAGACATAGGTGAAGTTGAATACGGAAAGCTGCTATCGAAACCAATTTCTACAAAAATTACGAGTGCCGTGAGGAAACAAAAATATCTTAAATTATGAATAATAAGTCAGCCACAATCCAGTTTCCCGTTACCAACACCCTTTATTGTGCACCAAAGGAAAAGGCCGCTCCTGTACCTTAGTCAGATAGTCTTCACCTCGGGACCCATAACTCCGGTCCAGGTAAAGTTACAGGATTTTAAAAAACCTGTTGGCTGCTTCCCAATGGGGGAGCCTTCACTCGCTCAATAAGGCAGCTTGTATACCACAAAATCCATGGATAGATCTATTGATGATCCCCCGTGGCCTTCGTTGTTGTCACAAAGGATGATTTGACGAATTGGGAATAAAGGGCAAATTATGAAGATCATGAAGAAAGCCATCCATAAGGTTCTAGTGATCACTGTGATGTGGATTTCACCTTTCCCAATGTTAATTTGAATCTGGTGCCAAGTTTCTGCCTCTGCTTTGGTCGTGTCGGCATCACAGACTCATGTCTGTATTCCACCGACATTTATGTGGGAGCACTAGCCAAGCCAGGCACCACCGGAAGAAATGATAATATTGATAATGAAAACTATTTAAGTGGAAATCGTCTAAAGATGGGTCCAACGTTAAGGGAATGTCCAAGTTTTCAACAACATTGATGTTTTCAATGAGGGTTAGCAACCAGTTACATTGAAGGATTCTCATAGTAAGTTAAAATCCCTCAACTTTTCATAAATTTTCCAGTAAACCGAAATAGAGGGCGGAGTGTTATGTCCCCATCAAGAAATGGGGTGAACCATTGAGAGGTCCATTGACTTCAGAGGGACTGGAAGATCCCGCTGGTGGGAGGGGCTGTAAAATTCTACCCTTTCAGACATGCACGTTAGAAGCTGAAATACGAAGCAAACTCCATTTTTCATTATGCTGCAACATAATGAAAAAAAATGACAATCCACAAATACAAAAATTATTTCCCAAGAACCAGCAGTTTTTCAGCACTTGTTTATGACTTTGTAATTGTGAAAACCCAGTCAAACCTCCTGAACAAAATGTAACCTCATTGATGGGTTTTTTTAAAGTAGCCTGAAAGGGAAAGTTCACATCAATACAGTGATTTCTAAGTGTAAGTTTATTTATTAGTGTCACAAGTAGGTTTACATTAACACCGCAATGAAGCTACTGTGAAAATCCCCTAGTCGCCACACTCTGGTGTCTGTTCGGGTACACTGAGGGAGAATTTAGCATGGTCAATGCACCTGACCAGCACGTCTTTCGGACTGTGGGAGGAAACCGGAGCACCCGGGGGAAACCCACGCAGACACGGGGAGAATGTGCAGACTCCGCACAGACAGTGACTCAAGCCGGGAATCGAAGCTGGGTCCCTGGCGCTGTGAGGCAGCAGTGCTAACCACTCTGCCACTGTGCCGGCCTTAAAGATTACCATCTGCAGGGCTGTCGACCATGCCCCCTGCAGAGGAGCAAGGATCAGCTGGCAGAAACTTTCAGTGTTTAACTGTGCTTGCGACGGTGCCAGATGTTGCTGTCAGTTTCACTTGATGTCGAGCACAAAGGGATTCTCCAGCATTACAACCACAAAATCTGGGTGCAGGAAATATATGGAAAAAGCGATGGATTTATGTGGGTGAGGGAACGGAGAAACGGATCGCAACAAGCGCACATCAGAGGGCAGCAGATTCCATTCCCGAAAAAGAAAATAGATGTTAGTGGATTTGTAATCCAGCGACCTGGATGAATGATCTGGAGTCATAATCTCACCACAGCAGCTGGGGAGTTTAAATAGCAGTCAATTAAATACATTTAGAATAACAAGCTAGTATCAGTAATGGTGAGAACAAAACACTCTTGAGCTGGCCCTTCCTTGCAAAAATGAACCAAAGAAGGCATGGAATCTGAGCCCAATAAGCAGGGGAAATGAGAGAGTGGCTGTATAACTACCAGGCTGTCAGCATGTACAATAAGGGAGTTCATTATTTTTTTAAAAAAGCAATTCAGAATATCTCATGGGATTGAAAATAATAAATGGAAGTATGTGTGGGATCATGAGAGGGAGTTCATGCCTAACAAATTGGTGGATGAAAAATGTTGGTGATATTATACATGCTGACTTTGATAAAAGTCCCTTATAAAAATACAGAGCAGAGGTGAAAGTTTATGGAATCAATGTGATAGCGACAAATTGGATAAAGAATTGGCTTGACAACTGGAAACATAGAGCAGTCAGCAATGATAAAAGTTCAAAGTGGTCAGCAATGATTCATGGAGTCCCAAAGGGATCATTTTGAAGACATCTACAGATTACAAATATTAATAACCTCAGCTATGGCATAATTGAAATGTTTTTTTTTCTGATCTTCGCAGATTGCGAGGGGAAAAGAACAAGAAATAACAGAGAGGCATAAAATCCACACACGTGAACAGTCGATGCAGATAAAAGTAAAACGATTTGACAGCAAATGCAAGTTCTCACATGAGTCCTCAACAGAAGATCTTCAATTTGCAAGGGATGGAAGCCAGTTTTGTTGAAGGTGGGTTGGGGTGGGTTTTGTGGAGATTTGATTTGATTTGATTTATTATTGTCACATGTATCAGAATGCAGTGAAAGATATTGTCTCTTGCATGCTATACAGACAAAGCATACCATTCATAGAGAAGTAAGGAGGAGAGTGCAGAATGTAGTGTTACAGTCATAGCTAGGATGTAGAGAAAGATCAACTAAATGTGAGGTAGATCCATTCAAAAGTCTGATGGCAGCAGAGAGGAAGCTGTTCTTGAGTCGGTTGGTATGTGATCTCAGACTTTTGTACCTTTTTCCCGACAGAAGGAGGTGGAAGAGAGTATGTCCGGGGTGCATGGGGTCCTTGATAATGCTGTCTGCTTTTTCGTGCAAAGGGAAGCATAGACAGAGTCAATGGATGGGCGGTTAGTTTGCGTGATGGGTTGGGCTTCATTCACGACCCTTTGTAGTTTCTTGCGGTCTTGGGCAGAGCAGGAGTCAAACCAAGCTGTGATACAACCAGAAAGAATGCTTTCTATGGTGCATCTGTAAAGGTTGGTGAGAGTCGTAGCGGATATGCCAAATTTCCTTAGTCTTCTGAGAAAGTAGAGGCATTGGTGGGCTTTCTTAACTATAATGCCAGCATGGGGGACCAGGACAGGTTGTTGGTGATCTGGACACCTAAAAACTTGAAGTTTTGACCATTTTTACTTCATCCCCATTGATGTAGATAGGGGCATGAGGGGAGGTGGGGTGGGTTTGTGGAGGGGAGGTGGGGGGGGGGGGGTGGGGGAGTGATTTTGGGGTGACAGGTGGAGCAGGATGACAAACAAGTCATTGGAAAATTTCCTTCCAATTATATGACCACAGGTTTTGGGCATTTAGTTGCTAAACTCTGAAGGGGACTTTGTCCCCATCTGATGGAACTAACATCCCATATCCTGATTTACTTTTGTGAGGAACGGTGATGGTAATATCAGCTGAAGAAAAAAAGAGTGAAACTTGGTTTCCAGTCGAACCAAACTGATTGAGCTGACAAGATGTCAAGAGACATTAAGGGCCCAATTTTACCATCAAGTTGTGCCCATTTTTGGACGTGTAAACTTGGTAAAGTTGGGTGTGAGGCGAGTAGTGCGATCTGCACTCGCCTCCACGCCGGTTCCCCCTTTACCAAGGCCCGAAAATGGCCGCGATCGGGACCGTGCCCAAAACGGGCCCGACAGCCATTTAAATGCATTTGCATGCATTGAAATTGACTTAATGGGCTGCACGCCCAACCTTACCAGCACTTCCCCCTTTACCACCAAATTTGCCCATCCAGAATCGGCACGAAACAGACATGCTCCACAAAAGTCAAATTTGGGCGCTCCAGTTAGTGAGGAGCTAAGTGCTGAGCGTCCGACGGCTCTCTGCTTGAGATGAGTGGGGGGTGGAGGGGGATCCACTGCCACTGTGCCTGAGATCAGTGGGGGCAAATGGGGCTGCCACTCTGCCTGAGATCAGTGGGGGGGAAGGAGGGGTCTGCTGCCACTCTGCCTGAGATCGGTGGGGGAAAAGTGGGGGAGGGCCCATGGTCGGTCTGGGTGGCGGAGGGTGTGGGGGGATAAGGGGGTCAGTAATGTTGGGGGGGTGGGCCAATGTCGGGGGGGAGGCATTATCCGGCCCGGGAGCGATGTGATAGGGGAGCCGCATTCTATCTTTTTTTTTCTGCGCATACGCAGCTGGAGGCGCCGATCGGAGCTGCAGAATCTCGGGCGCATTAAGCCCCGCCCACAGGCTTCTGCAGCGCAATTCGGAATTGCTGATATTTTTTTCAGGCAGAGTGCGTATGGGGGCGTCTGAGAACGGGTCTAAAAGTTGAATCTGAAACACTCCCTGTTTCAAGTCCGCCCAGCACTTAGAATCAAAATGGTAAAATAGGGTCCTAAGACTTCTGGGATTGGTCACGGACACCAGGTCTTTCACATTTCCAGTGTTAAATTAGTACTCCAACACTAACAAATATGTTTACTTGTCTTGTTAGACCATAAGCGAGAGACTGCTCCCAATTCCAAACACTGCTTTGTCCTTTCTTAGATTGTTTGCAACTCAGTGTCAATCCTTTCATAGAACATAGAACAGAGAACATTACAGAGCAGTACAGGCCCTTTGGCCCTCGATGTTGCGCCGACCTGTGAAACCAATCTAAAGCCCATCTAACCGACACTATTCCAATAACATCTATATGTTTATCCAATGACCATTTAAATGCCCTTAATGTTGGTGAGTCCACTACTGTTGCAGGCAGGGCATTCCACGCCCTTACTACTCTCTGAGTAAAGAACCTACCTCTGACATCTGTCCTATATCTATCACCCCTCAATTTAAAGCTATGTCCCCTCGTGCCAGCTATCACCATCCGAGGAAAAAGGCTCTCACTGTCCACCCTATCTAATCCTCTGATCATCTTCTATGCCTCTATTAAGTCACTTCTTAACCTTCTTCTCTCTAACGAAAACAGCCTCAAGTCCCTCAGCCTTTCCTCGTAAGACCTTCCCACCATACCAGGCAACATCCTGGTAAATCTCCTCTGCACTCTTTCCAATGCTTCCACATCTTTCCTATAACGCGGCGACCAGAACTGTACGCAATACTCCAAGTGCGGCCGCACCAGAGTTTTGTACAGCTGCAACATGACCTCATGGCTCCGAAACTCAATCCCTCTACCAATAAAAGCTAACACACCGTACGCCTTCTTAACAACCCTATCAACCTGGGTGCCAACTTTCAGGGATCTATGCACATGGACACCAAGATCTCTCTGCTCATCCACACTACCAAGTATCTTACCATTAGCCCAGTACTCTGTATTCCTGTTACTCCTTCCAAAGTGAATCACCTCACACTTTTCCGCATTAAACTCCATTTGTCACCTCTCAGCCCAGCTCTGCAGCTTATCTGTTTCCTCTGTAACCTGAAACATCCTTCCGCACTGTCCACAACTCCACTGACTTTAGTGTCATCCACAAATTTACTAACCCATCCTTCTACGCCCCCATCCAGGTCATTTATAAAAATGACAAACAGCAGTGGCCCCAAAACAGATCCTTGCGGTACACCACGAGTAACGGAACTCCAGGATGAACATTTCCCATCAACTATCACCCTCTGTCTTCTTACAGCTAGCCAATTTCTGATCCAAACCGCTAAATCACCCTCAATCCCATGCCTCCGTATCTTCTGCAATAGCTTACCGTGGGGAACTTTATCAAACGCTTTACTGAAATCAATATACACCACATCAACTGCTTTACCCTTATCCACCTCTTTGGTCACCTTCTCAAAGAACTCAATAAGGTTTGTGAGGCACGACCTACCCTTCACAAAACCGTGTTGACTATCCCTAATCAAATTATTCCTTACTAGATGATTATAAATCCTATCTCTTACAATCCTTTCCAAAACATTGCCCACAACAGAGGTAAGGCTCACTGGTCTATAATTACCAGGGTTGTCTCTACTCCCCTTCTTGAACAAGGGGACAACATTTGCTATCCTCCAGTCTTCTGGCACTATTCCTGTAGACAATGACGACATAAAGATCAGAGCCAAAGGCTCTGCAATCTCATCCCTAGCTTCCCAGAGAATCCTAGGATAAATCCCATCCGGCCCAGGGGACTTATCTATTTTCACACTTTCCAGAATTGCTAACATCTCCTCCTTATGAACCTCAATCCCGTCTAGTCTAATAGCCTGTATCTCAGTATTCTCCTCGACAACATTGTCTTTTTCCTGAGTGAATACTGACGAAAAATATTCATTTAGTGCCTCTCCTATCTCTTCGGATTCCACGCACAACTTCCCACTACTGTCCTTGACTGGCCCTAATCTTACCCTAGTCATTCTTTTATTCCTGACATACCTATAAAAAGCTTTAGGGTTTTATTTGATCCTACCTGCCAAAGACTTCTCATGTCCCCTCCTGGCTCTTCTTAGCTCTCTCTTTAGGTCCTTCCTGACTAACTTGTAACTCTCAAGCGCCCTAACTGAGCCTTCACGTCTCATCTTTACATAAGTCTCCTTCTTCCTCTTCACAAGAGATTCAACTTCTTTAGTAAACCACGGTTCCCTCGCTCGACCACTTCCTCCCTGCCTGCCAGGTATATAGTTATCAAGGACACGCAGTAACTGTTCCTTGAACAAGCTCCACATTTCAATTGGGCCCATCCCCCGCAGTTTCTTTCCACATCCTATGCATCCTAAATCACGCCTAATCGCATCATAATTTCCTTTCCCCCAGCTATAACTCTTGCCCTGCGGTATATACCTATCCCTTTCCATCGCTAAAGTAAACGTAACTGAATTGTGGTCACTATCACCAAAGTGTTCACCTACCTCCAAATCTAACACCTGGCCTGATTCACTACCCAGTACCAAATCCAATGTGGACTCGCCTCTTGTTGGCCTATCTACATACTGTGTCAGGAAACCTTCCTGCACACATTGGACACAAACTGACCCATCTAAAGTACTCGAACTATAGCTTTTCCAGTCAATATTTGTAAAGTTAAAGTCCCCCTTAACAACTACCCTGTTACTTTCGCTCCTATCCAGAATCATCTTTGCAATCCTTTCCTCTACATCTCTGGAACTTTTTGGAGGCCTATAGAAAACTCCCAACAGGGTGACCTCTCCTTTCCTGTTTCTAACCTCAGCCCAAACTACCTCAGTAGACGAGTCCTCATCAAACGTCCTTTCTGCCACCGTAATACTGTCCTTGACTAACAATGCCACACCTCCCCCTCTTTTACCACCTTCCCTGATCTTACTGAAACATCCAAACCCCGGAACCTGCAACAACCATTCCTGTCCCTGCTCTATCCATGTCTCCGAAATGGCCACAACATCGAAGTCCCAGGTACCAACCCATGCTGCAAGTTCACCCACCTTATTCCGGATGCTCCTTGCGTTGAAGTAGACACACTTCAAACCACCTTCCTGCCTGCCGGTACACTCCTGCGACCTTGAAACCTTATTCATGACCTCACTCCTCTCAATCTCCTTTACACTGGAGCTACAATTCAGGTTCCCATCCCCCTGTTGAATTAGTTTAAACCCTCCTGAAGAGCATTAGCAAATTTCCCCCCCCAGGATATTGGTACCCCTCTGGCTCAGGTGCAGACCATCCCGTTTGTAGAGGTCCCACTTACCCCAGAATGACCCCCAATTATCCAGGTATCTGAATCCCTCCCTCCTGCACCATCCCTGTAGCCACGTGTTCAACTGCTGTCTCTCCCTATTCCTCTCCTCGCTAGCACGTGGCACGAGTAACAAACCAGAGATAACAACTGTTTGTTCTAGCTCTGAGCTTCCACACTAACTCCCTTAATTTCTGCCTTACATCCCCATCCCTTTTCCTACCTATGTCTTTGGTGCCTATGTGGACCATGACTTGGGGCTGGTCCCCCTCCCCCTTAAGGATCCTGAAAACACGATCCGAGACATCATGGACCCCGGCACCTGGGAGGCAACACACCAACCGCGAGTCTCTGTCGTTCCCACAGAATCTCCTATCTGTCCCCCTAACTATGGAGTCCTCAATGACTAATGCTCTACTCCTCTCCCCCCCTTCCCTTCTGAGCAACAGGGACAGACTCTGTGCCAGAGACCTGTACCCCATGGCTTACCCCTGGTAAGTCGGCCCCCCAACAGTATCTAAAACGGTATACTTGTTTACAGAGGAACGGCCACAGGGAATCGTTGCACTGACTGCTTCTTACCCCCTCTAACAGTCATCCAAGTATTTTCATTTCTAGGAGTAACTACCTCCCTGTAGCTTCTATCTATAGCTGTCTCTGCCTCCCGAATGATCCTGAGTTCATCCAGTTCCAGCTCCAGATCCCTAACACGGTCTTCAAGGAGCTGGAATTGGGTGCACTTCCTGCAGGTGTACTCAACTGGGACACTACTGGTGTCCCTCACCTCAAACATCCCACAGGAGGAACATTGCACTGCCTGTACTGACATCCCTGCTAACTTCCCTTACTAAGAAACAAAAGAGAAAAAATAATACGGGAACAAAATCTATACCTGGTTATCCACTTGATTGAGTCAATTTTTTTAATACTGTAGATTCTGCATAAATATAGGTACTTTAATTTTTTTTCCACAGCATCACATTTGGAGCTGAAGGTTGTAGTATTTAAGAATTTGGAGTTTGCTTAATAATATCCAAAAGAAACAGAGGCTGTACTCTGAGGGAATGTACAAACACAACATGGAATTTAACTACCCTGGTGGAGGTGAGTTTGGAGTTGGGAGAGGGGGGCCGTGTGAGCGGATGGGAGAGTGTGGGATGGAGATTCTGCTGCCTTCCTGCCTCCTTCCAGTTGATTCCACGTGGGGAGACTTGCGGTGCCTACTTAAGGGCCTCACACCACTGCTGCTGGTATTCAACTACGGACAGGTGAACGCAGCATCTGGGCAGCCTTCCAGGGAACCCTGGAGAGTTTGCCTGCAGCCCGCTAGGCAGGTCCCTTGTTCAAAGTCACTCTTTGCCCAGATGGGGCACTTGGCATCAGGAAGTGGAGCTGGTGGTTGGAGGGGGGTGGGGAGAATGCATACCCAGGAAGCCATCCTCTGCTCTTGCTATTGACACCCGTATCCCACCACCGAGTCCCCCCAACACCCTTCACCCCCACCCTGGTGTGAACCCATTCCACCCCACTGGACGTGACTGCAAGCAGAGGCATAAAGGAGTACCTAGGTTCACAGATGTGATGATGGAAGTCAACAGGGGGAGAGACATTGTGTGTTTCCTGACACTGGGAAGCAAGGTCGATTCTCGGTCTGGGCCTGAGAACATGTAGCGCTGAAACAACATGACAACATGACACAAAATCAAAGGGAGCAGACCAGAACCGTCACGGGGACAGCTGCACCCATTAGCCAAGCATTGTAGAGGAGATGGTGCTCTCCACATTAGGGAGCCGGCTGTATCATAACCTCTTGAATCCAACATCCATGAGAACATTGAGGACAAATAGTATCCTGCTGCCTTTGATTTGATTTGATTTGATTTATTATTATCACATGTATTAGCATACAGTCACAAGTATTGTTTCTTGCGCACTATACAAAGCATACCGTTCATTGAGAAGGAAAGGAGAGAGTGCAGAATGTAGTGTTACAGTTATATCTAGGGTGTAGAGAAAGAACAACTTAATGCAAGGTAGGGTCCATTCAAAAGTCTGACAGCAGCAGGGAAGAAGCTGTTCTTGAGTCGGTTGGTACATGTCCTCAGACTTTTGTATCTTTTTCCCGACGGAAGACAGTGGAAGAGAGAATGTCCGGGGATCCTTAATTATGCTGGCTGCTTTGCTGAAGTGGGAAGTGTAGACAGAGTCAATGGATGGGAGGCTGGTTTGTCCCTTATGTCCCTTCTGATACCCCACCAAACCCTAGTCCTGCTGTCAATCAGACACAACCCCACCCTGCGTCCCTCGCCATCACTCCACTCCCTCCTTCTAATACGAGAAAGAAAATGTTGGGAACACTCAGCAGGTCTGGCAGTGTATGCGGAGAATCAGAATTCTCTTGAAAGGGTCATTGATCTGAAATGTTACACTCACTTTCACTCACTCTCCACAGCTGCTGCCAGAACTGCTGAGGATTTCTCACACTTACTGTTATTTCAGATACCCACTCGAGTGGTCCTGTGGAGCACAACCTGCTGTCCTGTCTCAGAATGAATGTATTAATGTTCCCACCACTGCCACTCCAGCAGTGTCCTCGCAGTTGTCCATCTGTCAGCCAGTCCAAGCTACTGCCGCCCATGCCAAGGTGGTACAGTCCAAAGCTGGGCTCAGCCCTTAAGGCCAAGAGCTGTTCAAGGTTGGCCTGCAGACCACCTCAGTGAAAGTCTAAGATCTTCCATAAGCACTATGGTAATACAACGTAGGAGCCGCAGGACAGGTACTCCGCCTGTCTGACACTGAGGGAATACGTAAGAGTGACTAGTTCATTTATGTTTGTATAATTGAATGGTAAAGATGTTATAGGTAGGTTTTTGTCGGTGTCTTTTCTTGTAGGATCTTGGCCACAGGACACCGATAAGTGGAAGGTGGGGCAGTAGTGAAATATGATGGTGAAAGGATGAACTTCTTTGGGAAGCAGAGTCTGAGTCGGTGCATCTGGACAGCCCCTCTTGGCTTCCTCCTTTTCCTTTTCTTCTCTTGCCCTTCCTCCTGCTCCTTCTGAGATGACTACAGTTGCTGCTGGAATAGTGGGCATTCACTAACATAATGATTTGTGTATGGCTTCACACCAACCACACATTAATGAAACGACAGCCCTTGCAGGCCCTGTACCTCTCCCCATTGACATGGGGGGCCTGCAAAGCTGTGTATGTGCATTGGAGAGTCTGGAGTTACATGTAGGCTAGACCAAGTAAGGATGGCAGATTTCCTTCCCTAAAGGGCATTAGTGAAGCAGATGGGTTTTTAACAACAATTGACAATAGTTTCATGGTCATCAGTAGATTCTTAATTCCAGATTTTTTACTGAATTCAAATTTCACCATTTGCCATGGTGGGATTCGAACCTGGGTCCCCAGAGAACGACCCCGGATCACAAGTAGGCTTGCATTAACACTGCAATGAAGTTGCTGTGAAAATCCCCTAGAGGCACTGCACTGCAGTCCTCATACCTGTGTCAGACCTGGTGTAGACAGGTGACCAGATCCTCTGCCCTCACTGAACGTATCCAAAAACTTACCAAAGCAGCTCCAAAAACAAACTACAGTACTCCCACAAACATTACTATGACAGAAGTCAAAAGCACATCATCTGCAAGTTGAATGCCTGTCCCTCAAAAGAACAATAGAGTTGAGGGGAGAGGCTGGCTCTGAATGATCTGAACACTCCTAACATTCCTGACTCCTGCGCTAGTGCCCTCTCTTGCAATGGGTCACCATACAAACTGTGCCAGAAGTGACTGCAAGCGTGTGACTGTGTGGCCATTTTGAGAGTTTGGAGCTGTTGCAGTGCCAACATCAGCAGGACTGTGGAGCCCAACTGCGCAGCCAAAGTCTTTATTTAACAAAACACACAAGATGATGAAGCAGGTATGAGATGTCATAGAATCATAGAATCCTTAAAGTGTGTGGTAAACCACTGTTGTGCCTTCGGCACGGTTGAGCTGTATATATTGTTGCCACTACTGTTCGTATATGAGGCACTCCCTGACACCTTTAATTCGGCTGCACCTTCAACTGGAGGCTCCGCCCTCAGGGTATAAAGGCTGCAGCCCTTCCCCTCCGGCCTCAGTCGGGAGATCCTCATGCCCAATATTGTTCTGTTTATTGTCTGTTCCACATCGTTCCTTTTTAGCGAATAAAAGCCTTCTGTTCCTGGCAACATCAGCCTTGTCTATTTATCAGTCACGCCTCAAAGTGCAGAAGGAGGCTATTCGGCCCATCGAGTCTGCACCGACAACAATCCCAATCCCCGAAACCCCATGTATTTACCCTACGAATCCCCCTCCAATGTGCCCAGTTATTAAATCACCTCCACGGTCTAAACCAGAGTTTCTCAAAACCAGCAGAATGTAAGAGTAGGCTGAAGTGCGACAGGCACAGAGAACTCAACGTGTGCTTTATCAGAGAAAAAAGATTGAAAGGAGCTGTAATAAAAAAAAGTTCAAAATGATGGTGATTGAAACGACAAGGCACAGCGAGTGGAGAGGAGCACTCTGCTTAGTTACAGATCTGAACCGCATTTCTGTGTGAGATGTCGAGCAAAAATTAGAGTCAGTGTCAGGCCACCATCACAGGTTTCCCTGTGGCTAATTTAAAACCAGCACTCACAGGAAGCTGATAACAAGATAGCACCTTGCCCTCTCACATTCAGGAGGGTTAAGGACCAGTGGGATCTATATTTTTTTATAAAGCTGAAAGATATCATATTCTCTAAGATAAAAATAAATTTATTAAGAGAACAGAACAGATTGGACCTGACAAGTTACAGACCCCAGGATCGTTATTATATACTCAGGAAACTACAGGTTACACATCAGAAAATGTAAAGTCTATTTTTCAAAGCAGCTTCACTGGCACACCAAAATTAACTGGTTTCTACAGATCCTTGTGATCCTGGCTTCTCAGGATTGAATTTCTGCCGAGTTTATCTAGTCATCCACTGTTTACATCATTTATCTAGGGCTTCTGCAGACCTTGCAGGAGAGAGTCAGGCAAACACTTGTGGAAATTCAATCCCTTGATATCTTACTGAGCCAGGCATTCCCTTTGTTGCTTCTGTAACCTATCATTGCACCATTCATCAGCCTGTGTTAATGTCATGGAATGGATTGATGCAATACATCTCTCTCTTTGTGTAGAAGCTCTGGAAAGATGATAATCTCATATTTAAAAAAATCATTACATTGCCAAAGCAGAAATGTTCGCAGTGTAATCAAACTTGAGTCCATCTCAAAACAATGGGTGGAAGCTTCCACCCTGAAGCGTAGGTTCAGGTAGGGAAGTCAGAGTGATTCCTGCTGGGTGACAGAATGGCTGTACATGTGCGATCTTCGGGTGTTTAGCCCATTAGTTAGGCATTCACCAGGAATCTCATGGCGGATTGGGCAGGAAATCACCTGCGCCACCAGTACCTCATGGGGTCAAAGAACTTGCCACCATACTTAAAGAGCACCTCCAACCACTCATCCCCCGCTGGCCAGGAGTTCCGGATCTGTGTGGGCAATCACGTCCAGGAGAACAAAGCCCCATAGCTCCTCAAAGTTTTCCGCCAAGCCATCCAGGAAAGGCAGAAGGTGCTGTTTCCTCAGGATGGCAGCAGAAGACCCTGCCATGGTGGCCGAGGAGAAGGTTGCAGGGTTGGCAGAGCCCGTGGGGATCCAAAGAATGACCAGGCTGCAGTGCAGGAAAAGGATGAATGATCTACTGCCCTCCACCAGGGTAAGTGAATCATCTACTCATCGCAAACTCTCATTCTCATAAGGGCATCAGGCAGCTAAGGGTTAGAGTGCACAGAGATGTCACATAGAGTCATAGAGGTTTACAGCATGGAAACAGGCCCTTCGGCTCAACTTGTCCATGTCGCCCCTTTTTTAATCACTAAGCTAGTCCCATTTGTTTGGCCCATATCCCTCTATACCCATCTTACCCATGTAACTGTCTAAACCTTTTTTAAAAGACAAAATTGTACCCGCCTCTACCACTACCTCTGGCAGCTTGTTCCAGACACTCACCACCCTCTGTGTGACCAGCAGATGGAACATCAGCACTGAATGTGTGCTGGCCACTTTAAGCTCTCTATCTCATTGCAGTTCCAAGACAAATAGCTTCTTAATCACTTAATATCATTCAGCAGAGGCAATAGGCATGCTTGCTTCTGAACTGCTCATTCAACCAATTGCCACCCTCAGGCAATTCTTCTGTCTTTTTTGCAGGGACAAGATAGCACAGAATGGGCCAAGATTGGAAGTGCTACACCTGAAATTTGTCCCCCCAGAAGTTTTGAGGAGCAGGCTGATGAACTTACAAGAGAGGAGCACGGCTATGTCTGCACGGAAAGTGAGATCAGCTTCCCCTAACAACACAGTGAGGATACATCCCTAGGCATTGACTGTAAGTGATCTTTAATTGTGAGTCAATCACTAAATCACTCTGCTCTATTCCAGTACCAGCAAGAAAAGGGGGAGGACAGTAGCCAGGACACACCACAGCTCCAGCCCCCAGGCCACCGCTGAAAAGGATGCCTCAGTATCCTCCGAGAAGCACAGGCACACCATTCCCCTGCACCTTCCACCAGCGCAGATACACACACCTCAGTGAGTTCTAGTTCTAGGCTAGGATCAGGGTCACAATCTGGTAATCAGCTCATGGACCTGGCTCCACAGTTGGTGGAGGCAAAGGCAGCTGAGGTCTGTGACACATGGAGGACTGGAAGAAGCCAGGTCACTGCTGGTGAGCTTGCCAGGTGAGCACCACTCATATTCATCATAAAACTGAATGTTGTAATTACCCGCTGAACGGGGAACTTAATTTGGAGCAAGAACGTGATTCCACCGAGTTGGTCTATTAATGAACATTGATGGCATGTTAATCCATGTAAATAAGGTTCCCGACATTGCTCGTCAGGGAGCCTCAAAGGCAGGAGAACAAAATTCCAACATTTCTTCCCACCATTGGAAAACAGGTTTGTTGAATAACGCCAAGTTCGCCATAAATCGTGATACTGGTGGAAGTGAATGATTCTACCCAACATCTTTGACGAGTTTCCTGAATTTAGGATTTTATATCCATTTGGTCATCATTATGGTGATTCCTCACTGAATTGTAGAGAATATTATCAAGTGTTTTTTCCAGGCGGGTTCTGAAATTGGGCACTTTCACCTAATCATCACACGTCACCCCATTCGATGTCAATGGGTGCTGTCCCTTAACTTTGAATTGTGTTAAACATCAAGTGTGGGATTTTCTGGCAATGCTCACCCTAATGCCAGAAAATCCTGCCCGAGGTCAGCGGACCGTCGCATAGTCCATGTCCTGCCTGCTACAATTCCTGAGGCGGGTGGGACGGGACAATTCCGGCCCAAGTGTGCAAGGTCATATTTGAAATATGCAAACCAGAGAACAATGTCATAGCTAGGCCTGAGTCACCATGGCTTTGCCTCCATGCCAATGAGAATTGAGACTTGCCAGGAAGAAGAGGGCAAAACAGGAAAGGTTTATGCTTACCTTTGTGGGACTATGAGGGCAGGAGTACACTTCCAGGCTCCACAAGGACATTTTAGGCCTCTCGTGCTTTGGGCATCCTCTCCTTACCACCCCCCACTCACCCAAACCTGTGTGAATCTACCTCCATCTCCACAGTTATCCAAGTGCTGATGGGTGTCCATGGGAGTGCTTCCAGTCCACTTCTTGCTTGTTGCAGTTAGAGGTTGGAGCCAGCAATATGTTAAAATAGCTTGATTCCTGCACTAGTATCATCCATCTGCCCGAAACCCACTTGGAGTTAAAATGGGGACAATCAGTCCCTGTTAGAGGGAATAAATGAACTGAGTCTTCCAAGACCATATAGAACTTCAACAAAACTAGCTTTATTCAACATGCATGAGGGAGAGCAGTATTCAGAGCTGTAATTCCAGCTTGCTCCCAAGCTACTCTGCTAATTATAGATGCTTACAAATTCTTACACATTTTCATGTTACAAAATGCTACATTTCGATTAAGTCATTATATTGTTACTTCAAATTTGTTGAAGTTCTGTTTTGATCACATTATGCTGATCCATTGTCCTGTGTACTTTATCTTTAATCATTTTCTGAACATATCCTGTCTTGCCATATCAAAGCACTGTAGTTAATAGAACATAGAACAGTACAGCACAGAACAGGCCCTTCGGCCCACGATGTTGTGCCGAGCTTTATCTGAAACCAAGATCAAGCTATCCCACTCCCTATCATCCTGGTGTGCTCCATGTGCCTATCCAATAACCGCTTAAATGTTTCTAAAGTGTCTGACTCCACTATCACTGCAGGCAGTCCATTCCACACCCCAACCACTCTCTGCGTAAAGAACCTACCTCTGATATCCGTCCTGTATCTCCCACCACGAACCCTATAGTTATGCCCCCTTGTAATAGCTCCATCCACCCGAGGAAATAGTCTTTGAACGTTCACTCGATCTATCCCCTTCATCATTTTATACACCTCTATTAAGTCTCCCCTCAGCCTCCTCCGCTCCAGAGAGAATAGCCCTAGCTCCCTCAACCTTTCCTCATATGACCTACCCTCCAAACCAGGCAGCATCCTGGTAAATCTCCTCTGCACTCCTTCCAGCGCTTCCACATCCTTCCTATAGTGAGGTGACCAGAACTGCACACAATATTCCAAATGTGGTCTCACCAAGGTCCTGTACAGTTGCAGCATAACCCCACGGCTCTTAAACTCCAACCCCCTGTTAATAAAAGCTAACACACTACAGGCCTTCTTCACAGCTCTATCCACTTGAGTGGCAACCTTTAGAGATCTGTGGATATGGACCCCAAGATCTCTCTGTTCCTCCACAGTCTTCAGAACCCTACCTTTGACCCTGTAATCCACATTTAAATTTGTCCTACCAAAATGAATCACCTCACATTTATCAGGGTTAAACTCCATTTGCCATTTTTCAGCCCAGCTTTGCATCCTATCTATGTCCCTTTGCAGCCTACAACAGCCCTCCACCTCATCCACTACTCCACCAATCTTGGTGTCATCAGCAAATTTACTGATCCACCCTTCAGCCCCCTCCTCTAAGTCATTAATAAAAATCACAAAGAGCAGAGGACCAAGCACTGATCCCTGCGGCACACCGCTAGCAACCTGCCTCCAATCCGAAAATTTTCCATCGACCACCACCCTCTGTCTTCGGTCAGACAGCCAGTTGCCTATCCAATCGGCCAACTTTCCCTCTATCCCACACCTCCTCACTTTCATCATAAGCCGACCATGGGGGACCTTATCAAACGCCTTACTAAAATCCATGTATATGACATCAACTGCCCTACCTTCATCAACACACTTAGTTACCTCCTCAAAAAATTCTATCAAATTTGTGAGGCACGACTTGCCCTTCACGAATCCGTGCTGACTATCTCGGATTAATCCGCATCTTTCTAAATGGTCGTAAATCCCATCCCTAAGGACCCTTTCCATCAATTTACCAACCACCGAAGTAAGACTAACCGGTCTATAATTACCAGGGTCATTTCTATTCCCTTTCTTAAACAGAGGAACAACATTCGCCATTCTCCAGTCCTCTGGCACCATCCCCGTGGACAGCGAGGACCCAAAGATCAACGCCAAAGGCTCTGCAATCTCATCCCTTGCCTCCCAAAGAATCCTAGGATACATTTCATCAGGCCCAGGGGACTTCTCGACCTTCAGTTTATTCAAAACTGCCAAGACATCCTCCCTCCGAACATCTATTTCCTCCAGCCTATTAGCCTGTAACACCTTCTCTTCCTCAAAAACATGGCCCCTCTCCTTGGTGAACACTGAAGAAAAGTATTCATTCATCACCTCTCCTATCTCTACTGACTCCATACACAAGTTCCCACTACTGTCCTTGACCGGCCCTAACCTCACCCTGGTCATTCTTTTATTCCTCACATAAGAGTAAAAAGCCTTGGGGTTTTCCTTGATCCGACCCGCCAAGGACTTCTCATGTCCCCTCCTAGCTCTCCTAAGCCCCTTTTTCAGCTCATTCTTTGCTAACTTGTAACCCTCAATCGAGCCATCTGAACCTTGTTTCCTCATCCCGACATAAGCTTCCCTCTTCCTTTTCACAAGACATTCCACCTCTTTTGTGAACCATGGTTCCCTCACTCGGCCATTTCCTCCCTGCCTGACAGGAACATACCTATCAAGGACATCCAGTATTTGTTCCTTGAAAAAATTCCACTTTTCATTAGTTCCTTTCTCTGACAGTTTCTGTTCCCAACTTATGCCCCCTAATTCTTGCCTAATCGCATCATAATTACCCCTCCCCCAATTGTAAACCTTGCCCTGCCGTACGGCCCTATCCCTCTCCATTGCAATAACAAAAGACACCGAATTGTGGTCACTATCTCCAAATTGCTCTCCCACAACCAATGTATCCTAGGATTCTTTGCTCTCCCACAACCAAGCTGATTTCAATGGTGTGTTAATTCTTCCCATTTCTCTGATATTTGATTAGTTTTCCAGAGGCACAGTGGCTCCTCTAGACATTGTGGAGTCTCGATAAGTGGTATCGCTTCTCTTATTGTTGCCGTAACCTCGGAAAGATCTCACCTGGGGTGTGACTGTTTAGTGCTGTCTGGGATGTAGTTATTTGTAATTTCTCCAGTGTTTGCCTGTAGTGAGTGTGGATACTACAGTCAGGCTGTCTGTTTAACCCTTTCCATTCTTTCCTCTCCTGCTGCAGCTCACACTTCCTGGGTTTGCCCTATTACCATCCCTAATGAACGCATCACCAGCCTAATGTTGAAAGAAAAGTATTTAATATTTAAACAAAAATAGATAAAGCCAAAAGGGTTTTCATTGGGTACTGATGGCAAGACTTTCCTTTGAGCTTTAGAACGGAACAGTAATGAAATAGCAAGACTCTCAAATGTATATATAAAACAGAATACTAAATACAATTTAATACTAAAATATATTCAAAATAAATATTTACAGCAGTTGTGAATTAACATTTAACATTTTACAGTTCTTGTATTTTAAGGGATTAATATTCATGAATTTTCAGATGCTAATTTCACTTGCCTCCAACAATACTTGTGGGAGCTGCATTGAGTTTGAACCTTTGAGAGAAGTTCCAGTACTTACATTAATTATCTTCAGCTTATGCACTAACATAATTGTCAAGAAAAATATGAAGACAGCTCCTATATATCATATGCAGCGTCCATGTGAGATTACTGCAAATTCAGTTTGCAGGCTTTCTCATTTTACCTATCTTTTGTCTTCTCATCTCACCTCTCTGGGGTAGCAATGCACATTAGGTGCACTGGGTAAAACCAGCCTGGGAATTAATTTTATTTAACCTTTTTGCATTTCGAATTACGAAGCAGAATGAGCCTCATTGCTTAATGGTAATTTATGTGGTCACATGAAAAAGCCCATTTATTGCGTATGAACATGGTCAACACAACTGGACCAATCTCCACATCCCAGTTTGTAATTAGCAAGTTCTCCAATCCTCTGCTAAAGCATTTGCAGCATCTGTAATAGCTATCGGACTTTTGCAATGTCCTCCTACACAACCGCTCTCCATATTGCAACCTACACGTTGACAAATGCAGCAAAGGTACTCCCTCAAGCCCATCTGCTGAAACATTTCTGGAATGTTTACAGCCATGTACACCCATACAGCCAAAGAAGTGAAATATAGACCAGAAGAGATGATTATCGAAAGCTATTGTGCTCTAATCCAGCTACACCTTGAATACCTCAGCTCTGGTCCCCAAGAGGGCAGGAAACTGAGACAGCAAGCCGATAACTTCACATCATCATCCAGTGCTGACACCATCTCAACGCTGAGCCATATGGGGAAGGCTGGATCAGAGACAGGGTTGACTACCTGTCCGCTAGTGGCGAATAGCTAGTTAACTTCAAAGTTAAAGTTTATTTATTGGTCACAAGTAAGGCTTACATTAACACTGCAATGAAGTTACTGTGAAATTCCCCTAGTCGCCACACTCTGGCGCCTGTCCGGGTCTATGAACCTTACCAGCCCGTCTTTCAGACTGTGGGAGGGAACCGGAGCACCCGGAGGAAAACCACGCAGACACGGGGAGAACATGCAAATTCCACACAGACAGTGACCCATGCCAGGCATTGTGAGGCAGCAGTGCTAACCACTGTGCCACCGTGCTGCCTCATTGGCCTCATTCATAGGCCAACTAAGGCCATAGATCAGTAGCCAACTCACAGACACAACAGTGCCTGAATGTGACCTCCCAGCAGCAGAGGAGAGGCTTCCCCTCAACTGTGACCTTTCTTTCAGTCTGAAGGCCTCAAGATTGAGGTGCCCTCCTTCTCCCTTAATTAGAATGGATACAGGGCCTCCTGTTTACCTTAGGTTGACATACAGCCTGGAGATTCAAGGACTTTTTAAGTTTGCCCCCTCTCTTTCTCATCTTCCTTCATCTAGCAGCTCGTCCTGCTCCATGTGTCCTCTGTACGTTCTCCCAGCCATACTCAGATCCGAAGGGAAGGTAAAGACTGGCAGAGACTGCTTTTGTGCAGAAGCCTTGAAGTCAGTAAAAGAGTCCTTCAGCTTCACACCATTCCCTGACAATCTGAAACAAAATTGCAAAGCATAGAGTAATATTTATAGAATCACACAGCCACAAGCACGGTAGCACAGTGGTTAGCACTGCTGCTTCACAGCTCCAGGGTCCCGGGTTCGATTCCCGGCTCAGGTCACTGTCTGTGTGGAGTTTGCACATTCTCCTCGTGTCTGCGTGGGTTTCCTCTGGGTGCTCCGGTTTCCTCCCACAGTCCAAAGATGTGTGGGTTAGGTTGATTGGCCAGGTTAAAATTGCCCTGAGATTCGTAGGTTAGCGGGATTAGTGGGTAAATATGTGGGGGTAGGGCCTGGGTGGGATGGTGGTCGGTGCAGACTCGATGGGCCGAATGGCCTCCTTCTGCACTGTAGGGTTTCTATGATTCTATGAATCAGCAAGAAACTCAACTTGTTGTAGTTGATGTTCCCTTCAAAGAGCACCAGTGGTGTGGTCCTCCCTGCTGCTTATCACTACTTAGCTGTGCAAGGTTAGGACAGGGCATGAGATACAGTGTTCAGCCACCCCTGACATCAAATCAGTATTGCAGACTGTACGTGCTGTACCTACTTTTGGTACACTTTCACTGCATGCATGCTAATACCTCCACCAAAATAACATCCAGTGTGATTCATGGTGGAACTGTGTACATGCACATCTGACACCATTTTGGTTCCTAAACATCTCTTAGGATCAACAAGCTGAGTTTCTTGCTGATTCCTTCTGGCTGTGGCTGTGCGATTCTACAAATATTACTCTATGCTTTGCAATTTTGTTTCAGATTGACAGGAAATGGTGTGAAGCTGAATGGCGGAGCAGGCTTGAGGGGCTAGATGGCCTACTCCTGCTCCTATTTCTTACGTCCTTATGAAGGAGCTGAAGGACTCTTTTACTGACTTCAAGGCTTCTGCATAAAAGCAGTCTCTGCCAGTCTTTACCTTCCCTTCGGAACTGAGTATGGCTGGGAGAACGTACAGAGGACACATGGAGCAGGACAAGCTGCAAGTAGAAGAAGGAAGATGAGGAAGAGGAGAAAGAGAGGGAGCAAATTTAAATAATCCCTGAATCCCTAGGCTGTATGTGAACCTAAGGTAATCATCACTGTTAGCACCAGAATAATAGATACAGCAAGGCCACGTTTGTGCCTTAGTTGTCTATTCCACTTTTTTTCATCACCATTTCCATTTGTGATCTAACAGTTAAAATGAGGTGAGGAAAACAATAATAATTAGTGTTTTCAGATTCAGCAACTGCTCACAGCAGGCAGATTACTTCACTCCTTCCTGTTGCCAAGCCAACCCCATTGATTCAAGCAATAAAATATTTGTTTTTATTCAGTTTTCCTCCTCCCTTTGCATCTCCTTGTACCAAGTATAATTTCCCAGCCAAGACGGCACGCAAGTAACCAGATTCTAATGTGACGGCCGTGTGATGTGATTCTAACCATGGCAGAGTGGTGGCACAGTGGTTAGCACTGCTGCCTCACAACACCAGGGACCCGGGTTTGATTCCCGGTTGGGTCACTGCCTGTGCAGAGTCTGCACAATCTCCCTACATCTGCGTGGGTTTCCTCCGGGTGCTCCTGTTTCCTCCCACAGTCCGAAAGACGTGCTGGTTAGGTGCATTGTCCATGCTAAATTCTCCCTCAGTGTACCCAAACAGGAGTGTCGCGACTCGGGGATTTTCACAGCAACTTCATTGCAGTGTTAATGTAAGCATACTTGTGACACGAATAAATAAATAATGAACACAGATGTTGATCAGACCGTGATCTAAGAAAGGACAAGGCTGATAATGTTTCTGGCATTTCTAATTGTTGAGCTATGATTCTGTGTCTTTTCTGTCATGGTGGTTGCGCCAGGTATCCAGCCTATCAGTGAAACCTGGTGGACTGGTTTCCAAGCAAGGGGGTTTTCTGCCTTTTCAGGCCCAATCCCCTGTGGCCGAGGAAATTCTCTCCCCTGGGTTTCCCCTCCCTTGAAGATTTTTTGATGTGGCCCCAGAGGCCTTAGGGTTGGAGGTGGGAAGAAAGAAAGACACCATTTCCAGTGGGGACTGGGAAACGTTTCCTGAGAAGGGAATGGGAGAAGATGGCTGGACGAGTCAACTCCAGAGTTTGGCCCTGACTTGTTGACTGCACTATCAGAAACAGTCCAATTACCTCACAAGAATTGTCAAGGTCAGTAAATACATCTTTGAAGGACATCGCCTACCATTCACACCACACAAGCACAAAGCAATGATCTTCTCCAACAAGAGAGACTTTTACCGCATCACCTTGACATTCCATAACAATCGTCCACCAACGACATGCTGTTGGTTACCACTGGACAAAATATTGACTGGACCAGTCACATAATTACTGTGGTTGCAAGAACAAGTTAAAAGCTGGATATTTTGCGTAGGTGGCTTACCTAGTCACTTCCGAAATAATTTCACCATCACAAGTCAAGGGTGTCATGGAATGCTCTGTGCTTGCTTAGATGAGGACAGTTGCAACAAAACTCTGATACCACCCAGGACAAAGAAACCAGTTGATTGGCAGGCCGTAAGCATTCAGTCCTCCCACAATCTACAAGATGCACTGCAGCAACTCGCCAAGCCTACTTTGACTGCACCTCCTGAATCCATGACCTCTATTCTTCGAGAGACAAGGGCAGTAATCACATGGGAACATCATATACTCGCAAACACTCCTCTGAATCACACACCAAACTGCCCTGGAAGTATATCACCGTTCCTTCATTGTTGCTGAGTTAAAATCCTGGAACTCCCTCCCTAACAGCACTGTGGCTGTACCATCACCACATGGACTGCGGCTATTCAAGAAGGCAGATCACCATCATCTTCTAAGGGCAATGAAACATGGGTAATAAATGCTGGCCAGTGATACCCACACCACTGAATTTTTTAAAAGTTCCAAATCACTGAACTAGTAAGCTTCAAGAAAGTATTATGCATGTCCATGGGTTAAATGGAAGTAACCAACACCAGGGCTGGAATTTTCCAGCTGTTTATTCCAGCCGGATCTTCCAGAACCACCGACAGTGCACCCCCAGCTGCGGGTTTCCAGGCAGCAAGGAGTGCATTCAACAGGAAACTCTATTGGTAACGGCGGGAACAGAAGATCCCATTGCTGGCCAATGGTTGTCCGCCCGCACCACCCAGGTTTAGTTAAACTGCAAGAGGCAAAGAGAGAGGAACCGATTTCAAAATGTGAACAAAGGTGGCTAGCACTCCCTCTAGTGGATGCAGTTGTGCAATCACCTCCGCTCGGAAAATCCAAGACAAGGTCGGTTGTCCTCTGCTCAATTTAGAGGGAATGCCTTCATTTGTGTGAGGATTCAAAACTAGGGCCCTAACTTACAAGATGGTTACTAATAAATCCAATAGGGGAATAAGGAAAAATTTCTTTACACAGAGAGTAGATGGTGGTTTGTACTGCTGCCACATAGCGCCAAGGATCCGGGTTCGATTCCGGGTTGGGTCACTGTCTGTGCGGAGTCCGTATGTTCTCCCTGTGTCTGCGTGGGTTTCCTCCGGGTGCTCCAGTCTCCTCCCACAGTCTGAAAGACGTGCTGGTTAGGTGAATTGGCCATGCTAAATTCTCCCCCCAGTGTACCCAAACAGGTGCCAAAGTGTGACGACTTGGGGATTTTCACAGTAACTTGATTGCAGTGTTAATGTAAGTCTACTTGTGGCACTAATAAATAAATTAATAAACTTAGATTGAATGTGTAACTCGTTAGCACAGGAAATGGTTAATGATGTCAAATCATTTAAATGCTTTCAAAAGAAAACTCGACAAATACACGAGGGAGAAAGAAAATAAAGATATGCTGAAAGGCTGAGACGAAGTAGATAGAATGAAAGGAGACTTGTGTACAGTATAAACTGCAGCACAGATATTGGGCTGAGTGGCCTGTTCCTGCATTGTATATTCGATGTAAAATCAGACTCTCGGCTCCAAAACTCACTGCTTGCATAAAGCCCTGACAATTAAAGTTCTTGATGGCCAATAGCATTCAAATCAGCAGCCCAGTTAGGTTGACACTGCAGTGCAGTACTGAGGGAGTGCTGACCTGTCAGCGGTGCTGTTATTTGGAGAAAACAACATTCTCAGGTAGATGTGAAAGATCCCTTGGCAGTGGTTGAAAAACAGCAAGGTAATTCCTCCTGGTGTTCTGATTAAACATATCCCCCCCCACCAACGTCACAGAAACAAAGGAGCTGGTCATTATCTCATCACTGGTTGTGGCACCTTCCTGTGTGCAAATTGACCACCTCATTTTACAACAGTGATTACACATCAAATGTGATTAATTTGCTGTAAAGCATTGTGGGATGCCCTGAGAAAGGGTCTGTATACTACATGCAAACTCTATTCTTCTTTCAAATGGACAAGCGCCCACTCAAAGGTATTCCTAACCCTGGGTTTGATACAAAGGAAATCTTATAGCTGATCCTGAAAGTTACTGTAGAATCATAGAATCCCTACAGTTCAGAAAGAGGCCATTCAGCCCATTGAGTCTGTATCGACTCTCCAAAAGAACATCCCACCTATAGTGGGCAGGTACCTGATTTGCATGCATTTCAATATTATTAACCCGTCCCCATCCCCACCTTCAACATATATTGACCTCCCCTTCCCCTGCCCCCAACCGCTGTATGTTGACACCACGCTGATGTGACATCAGGTCAGAAGGGGCCGATGATCACCGGGAAGTGGGGGGGGGGAGGGGGGGGGGGATGTTGGCTTTGTTCATGGGTGGGGAAGGGAGCCCCTGAGGCTTCGATTGTGGGATGGGGGAGGTTTATTGGAGTGCTGATTGGGGCATCCTTTACAGATGGCACCTCGATCTCTGAGCAGCAATGTTTTGATGGTATTTTTATGCCCTCCCATCCCCCACCCCATTTCTCTGATTGCATGAGTTATGCCCTCTTGATTTGTTTTTTTGACAGGGCGTGGTAGAATCTGGAGAAAAGCACGTCGGTTTCTTGGCAGAAACAACACTGTGCCATTTTTTGGTAAGATTTTGCCCAATGTGTTATTTGTAGGTATGCCAGTCTCATCCAAGTACAATTTCTGTCTTTAATATTTAGGGGGAAAATGGCCTTTTCTTTATTTCTGCTTGGTCACATAGATTCTTGCTAGGGTGAGACTTCTCATAGAAATCATAGAAACCCTACAGTGCAGAAGGAGGCCATTCGGCCCATCGAGTCTGCACCGACCACAATCCCACCCAGGCCCTACCCCCACATATTTACCTGCTAATCCCTCTAACCTACTCATCTCAGGACTCTAAGGGGCAATTTTTTTTTTAACCTGGCCAATCAACCTAACCCGCACATCTTTGGACTGTGGGAGGAAACCGGAGCACCCGGAGGAAACCCACGCAGACACGAGGAGAATGTGCAAACTCCACACAGACAGTGACCCGAGCCGGGAATCGAACCCGGGACCCTGGAGCTGTGAAGCAGCAGTGCTAACCACTGTGCTACCGTGCTGCCCGTTCTTTTCAAGGTATCTTCTTTGTTCCCTCCTTCTTCCATCCAAGTTCACCACGAACCATCCTAGTCAAGAAGGTAAGTCAGTGTATGACATGCATGTTTGCATTTGAATGGCAATGTTAGCCAAAGGCTAGGCACCTGGAGGTGCAGGGTGTTACTAAGCGTAATTAGATTTTCCCTAATTCCTCCCACGTGTGACCTCCATACAGCAGCACAACCCCCTTTGAAATTCAACATGTGAAGCATCATGGCCTCAAATCTAACCACGATTCCATTGTTTTTATGAATCATGAGTTATTCTTGAATTCTACCGTTCACATCCAGATAGTGCTGCAACCACAAAGTCTCCAAGTCACATGGAGATTTCATTGCTAGCAAAAGGGTCACCTGAAACTTACCATATATTTTTGTTATCAACTGATGGCTGCTGAGTTCACCTAAATCTATGAAGGCAAATGTCAAAACATACAAATGGATTTTAGTGTGACAAGCTCTTAACTGTGTTTATTTCCTGACCTATAGGGCAAATTTAATGTCAGATCCTTTCCCAACTTGTCACAATGGATGAAGAAAAGGTTGTCACTACATGAGTTACAGTAAATCAGTTATGTTTTACTTGGTCTCCCATGCCACATTCCACCTGTGGTTGAGTAAGTAGTTAGGAATTGCGGTGTCGGTACCACTCTGAAGGCAGTCACTCAGAGATATGACAGAATGATCAAAGATTCTCTCCATCCAATATTTCCTCCTCCTCCACTGGAAGTTTGTATATGTTTAACATTATCTTCAGCAGGACAACTAAGATTCGAACTCAACCCCTCTTGATCACAATTATGAATTGACACCTCACTGCTCTGTGATAAGACCGTAAGATATCGGAGCAGAATTAGGCCATTCAGCCCATTGATTCTGCTCTGCCATTTGATCATCTATCATATGTTTCTCAACCCCATTTTCCCGCTAATGTTCCAAAATGTTACCAACAGCTCAATACTCCATTGGCGTGTACTTTGAAAACAAGGGCAGCATGGTAGCACAGTGGTTGGCACTGCTGCCTCACAGCGCCAAGGACCCGGGTTCAATTCTGGCCTCGGGTCACTGTCCGTGTGGAGTTTGCACGTTCTCCCTGTGTCTGTGTGGGTTTCCTCCGGGTGCTCCGCTTTCCTCCCACAGTCCAAAGATGTGTCGGTTAGGTTGATTAGCCATGCTAAATTGACCCTAGTGTCTGGAGGAATAGCAGGGTAAATCTGTGGGATTACAGGAATAGGGCCTGGGTGGGATTGTGGTCGGTGCAGACTTGATGGACAGAATGGCCTCCTGCACTGTAGGGATTCTATGATTCTATGACGGATGGCATAGATATTTGGGGCAGGATTTTCCGGCCACGCTCCCCCCAAAACCGGAAAATCCTACTCGAGGTCAATGGACCTTTGCATGGTCCACCTCCACCACCACCCCCCTTCCCCTCCCGCACCCCCCCCTCCCCCCCCCCTCGCTACGATTTCTATAGTGGGTGGGACGGGAAAATTCCGCTATTGGTCTCTCAGGGAGTCAGATACATGGGGGCAGGCATGAGGGTGGAGTTGTGGCAGAAGGTCAGCCGATGATTGTATTGAATAATGAAGCAGACTCCAGGGGGCCGTATTGTCTACATCTGCCCCATTTCAAATATTCTTATGGTCTTACGATAAGATCAGAAGGAACTGTGAGGATGATATGGGATCTGGGTCTCGTAAATCGCTTAGAGATGAGTTAAGCTCCACTAACTCATCCGACTTCCTTTAAAACCATACACTTGCTTCTCTGTCAGGGAGAAGAGAATGAATGTTTACAGAGCTTTTTAATTTCTATCAGTAAATCTTTCATGGTGCTGTTCATAGTGAGGGAGGAATGCAAGCTGACTAGTGGTTAGCAGTGGTTAGCATTGCTGCCTCACAGCGCCAGGGACCTGGGTTCGATACCCAGCTTGGGTCACTGTCTGTGCGGAGTCTGCATGTTCTCCCCGTGTCTGCGTGGGTTTCCTCCGGGTGCTCTGGTTTCCTCCCACAGTCTGAAAGATATGTTGGTTAGGTGGATTGGCCATGCAAAATTCTCCCTCAGTGTACCTAAACAGGCGCCGGAGTGTGGTGACAGGGGCATTTTCACAGTAACTTCATTGCAGTGTTAATGTAAGCCTACTTGTGACACTAAAAGATTTTAAAAGAAATAGGGGGATGTGGAGGTGACATGTCTATGTAATGCAGAACACTCATTTTGGGGAAAAAACATCCGCAAAAAATGATTTGTTTAAGTATTAGCGTCACAAATAGGTTTACATTAACACTGCAATGAAGTTACTGTGAAAATTCCCTAGTTGCCACACTCTAGTGCCTGTTTGGGTATGACCAGGAATTGAACCCAGGTCCCTGGCGCTGTGAGACAGCAGTGGTAACCACTGTGCCACCGTGCCACCCCATTTGTTTGATAGTGTTTACTAGTTCAATGTGAGCAGTTGAAGCTTTGGTGGTCTCTACAATGTAGTATCACAATAGAAAGACACAGATTTGCACAGACACAGGAAATTTTAAATGGCAATTTGCTTTAATTGGTCTGTGTTCGTTCCAGAGATAATTTTGAGATGTTGCACTGCAAATGTGAAGCACAAACAGTACAGAGAGCTATAATAGAGCTGTTTCCAGTTCCCACGCCCCCAGCTAGTGAGGTTCTGTGCCTGAAGAACTTTCTTGTTCTTCTTTGAATAGTGCAAAGGGATCTTCCACATCCAACTGAAAAGGCGGACAGGGGTCTTTTTTAACATATCATCCGAAAGACATTAACAACGCAATAATTAACTTTAGTCCAGAAATTTTAAAAACTCATTAATTCACTGGATATTGTATTTGTTTGATTTCAGTTTAAGTTAGATCTGGACTAAACTGTAAAATATCCATTAAAAACGGCAACACCACTGTGTTGGTTGATACCCCATGAAAGAACATTGATATTTAACATAGCCCAACTTATTGATGGGTGTTGAAAGAAGAATTGTAGCTGGAGAAATAACAACAAGGTATAATAGCTGCTTTAATTTGTTTTAAGGTTGAAGCGTTTTATTTTGCCAATGGTCAGACGGAAGTAGAGACAAAGGCCAGGATTTTACCGGCGTGAGGAAACAAGATGGGAGACAGAAGGGCTGTTAACCTCAGGAAACCTGGATGGATGAGCTCCCCCCACTCAATGTGGACCCATCATCACTACATTTAAAAAGTGTTGAGAGGCTGTCCGAAGCAAGGGGATGCGAGAAGCCGATTTACACAATTAAAGGCCCAATAAGGGACCATTTGATGGTGCCTTTGACATTTTGCCAACAGCAGGATGATAGCTGGGGAATCATCATCAGAGAGGGTAAGTGGAGGCAGTCTCCCTGTCGCATATCTTGTGTGCAAAGCTCCATGGGCCAAAGACGGAGCCGTGGGCAGAGCAGCATCTGCAGTCCCAATAGCCTCCACTGTGGGATTTGCCCTCCCGCCCTTGGCACGGTGAAATTGTATTTCTTGTAACACACCTCTTGGAGGGTTCAGATCTCCTCCATTCCTCAACAGTGACCACCTGTCCCAGAGTCCACCCTCCTCAGGTGGTGGCCAATTAGTGGTAACATTACCTAGCACATCCCACTGCCATCAAGTGCAGATCCAGAACCAACTTTTTAACCCCAAATCAGACTCCCAGTGGCCTCGTAAGGTTCCGCCCAAAAGGTGAATTCCCTGCTATTCTATAGGAGCTTTCATAGAAATCATAGAAACCCTACAGTACAGAAAGAGGCCATTCGACCCATCGAGTCTGCACTGACCACAATCCCACCCAGGCCCTACCCCCATATCCCTACATATTTTACCCACTAATCCTTCTAACCTACGCATCTCAGGACACTAAGGGGCAATTTTAGCATGGCCAATCAACCTAACCCGCACATCTTTGGACTGTAACTATTGTAACTTTGTTACAATATTTCCTCCCCCTTATCCCTTAATTCCTTTAGGTAACTGTAATGACTTCAACTGTAATGACTGATTGAAGTCAATCAGGCCATTGAGGTTAGCTTATTGGAATATGAACTCCCTGACTAAAGAGTCAATTGACGTGCCAATCAGGGAGTCTTTTGTTTGTATCTAACTGGGACTGTCAGTTCCTCTGGTACTTCCGAAGGTAGACTGCTGACTGCTAACACTCTGTGTACTGCTGTTGGAATTGTAAATAAAGGGATTTTGGTGAAGGGACTTCTGCCTCCGAAGACTTATTACAGTAACAAAACACTCAAATCTAAAATTTAGAATTGAGCGAGCATCAATTGTCATTTATGGTATGGAAGAGACTTCCAAACTTCCACTATCCTTTCTGTGAAGAAGGGTTTCCTAATCTTGCACCAGAAAGGAATAACTCTAATTTTTAGCTTCTGTCCTTTCATCCTTGACTGACCAAGGAGCAGAAACATGTTTTCTCTATCTATCCCAACTTTCCCCCTTTATATTTTGGAAACTTAGGGTGAGGTTTCCAGTTCGCTCCAAAACCGGAAAACCCCGCCTGAGGTCAATGGGCCTTTTCATGGTTCGCCCCCCCTCCCCAACCTCCAACCTGCTGTGATTCCCATGGCGCGCAGGGTGGGAAAATTCCCCCATTAAATAGATCAGCCCATAGCTTTCCAAATTCCAAGGATTAATGTCCTACTTTGTTTAGCCTCTTCTTGGAACTTAACTCTTGTGGTCCAAGAGTTGTGGTCTGCTGCACTTCCTCCAAAGTTAATATATCCTTCCTAAGGTACATTGCCCAGAAATATACATAGTAGCAAGATCCACATTCTCTCCGCTGAATTCATTATTGAATTTCTGAATGACTGTCATGAGCGAGATTCTCCGGCCTCCCAGCCGTGTGTTCCCCTGCAGTAGAAGGCGGCGTGCTGCTTGCTAGCGGCGGGATCCTCTGGTTCTGCCACTGTCAATGAGATTTCCCATTGATATCACCCCACGCCTCTGCGAAACCCGCAGGCAGGGGTGTGCTCCTGGCGGGACTGCGGAATCATAGGAACTACATGTTGGCCTCTGTTATTCTCGCACTGAGTAAGCCCACGGACACTTGCTGTTTAAAGCCAGAGTTCAGTGAAATTGTGCTAAAATGAGGAAAGAGGCAGTCCAGTGAATGAAGGTGACCAATGCAATGACAGCCCTGGGGATCGCTGATGATGAGTAAGAGCAGAAGAAGCGATTCATTTAAAAACCAACTGTACCAAACAACTCACACCCATACATTTCTAAATTCTGAACCTACGCAGCTGTCTGGAAGTTTGAGATCTCTTTGAAGTCATTTTTCATAATATACTATTTACAGTCTTTTTGAATAATCTTGTCTAATATTTTAATATTTAAAAATACTCGTCTCAGTAAAGGTGACAATGAAACCACTAAATTGTTGCAAAATTCCACCTACTCAGTAATATCCAGTAGGGGAGGAAGTCTACCAGCCTCACTTGGTCTGGCCTGCATATGTCTCCAGATCCATTTTAATATGACTAACTCACACCTGAAAGAAGTGGCCTAGCAAGCCACTCAGTCGTATCAAAATGCCACAAAAAGATTGAATGTTGTTCTTTGGGGCGTCTTGACAAATACATGAATAGGATGGGAATAGAGGGATATGGTCCCCAGAAGTGTAGGGGTTTTTAGTTAAGTCGGGCAGCATGGTCGGTGCAGGGTTGGAGGGCCGAAGGGCCTGTTCCTGTGCTGTAATTTTCTTTGTTCATTGAAAATGAAGCTGGACAAGGCGCCAGAAATGGCAAAGGCGCCTCAGGAACATATGGGGACTTGTGCCAAAATTGGCAGAGCTATCCCACAGACTAATCAAGCTACAGCCTAACATAGTCATACTCACTGAAGCAGCCCTTACAACCAAACTCCTAGACGCTTCCATTATCATCTGTGGGCATGTCCTCTTTGACCAGCAGGACACACCAAGCAAAGGTGGCAGAAGGCACTTTGGTATAGGGTCAAGAAGGAGTTGTCCCAAGAGTCCCTCAACTTTGACTCTCAACTCCATGAAGTCACATAGCATCAAGTAAAACACGAGCAAGGAAATCTCCTGCAGATGACCACCTCCCGCTATCCCCCCACCCCTCTGCTGAACAATTAGTACTCTTCCATGTTGAACACCACTCAGAAGAAGCATTGAGGTCAGCAAAAGCACAAACTGTTCTCTGGGTGGGGGAACTTCAACCTCCATCACAGCTGACTGAATCAGCTGAGTCCTGAAGGATCTATCTGTCAGACTGATCCTGTGGCAGGTGTGACAGAACAGGAGTAAAAAATTACTTTTGATCTTATCCTCAACAATCTACCCATTCCGTCTTCACAAGGACATTCTCCTTCATGTTGTGTGGCGTTACCATCATGCTGAATGGGATAGATTCAGAACAGATCTATCAACTCAGAAGTGGAAATCTATGAGGCACTGCACTTAATCAGCAGCAACAGAATTGTACTCAACTGCAATCCATAACCTCATAGCTCAGCGTATCTCTCACTCCACAATTACCAGCAAGCCAGTATATCACCCTGGTTCAACGAGGAGTGCAGGACAGCACAACAGGAGAACAAGAGCAGTATCAGGCATGCCTACCAATAGGGTGCCAACCTGGTGAAGCTACAACATTGGACTATATACATGCCAAACAGCAGAAGCAGCATACAATAGACTTGACCAACCACAGATCAAATCAAAGCCCTGCAGTCCCATCACATCCAGTTATGAATAATAGTGGACAGTTAAATGGAGGAACAGGTCCCACAAACATCCCCATCCTCAATGAGGGCAGGGGGTGGGTGGGGGGGGCAACACAATGGTGCAAAAGTGTTTGCAATCACCATCAGCCAGATGTTCTGAGTGGATGATCCATCTCAATCTCTTCTTTAGGCCGCAGCATCACAAGATCCAACTCTTCAGCCAATTCCATTCACTTCATGTCAAAAATCAGTTGAGTTCGCTGGGTACAGCAAAGAGTGTTGGCCCTGACAACATCCTGGCTGTGATACGAAGGCTTGAACTATCCATGCATCTAGCCCAGGTGTATCATTGCAACTACATCACTGGCACCTACCTGGCAATATGGAAAATTGCCCAAGTATGGCCTCTTCATAAAAGTCTCAGCAATAGACATCTCCAACACATGATCTCTACTTGACTTTCAACACCAATATCATCACTGAATCCCACATCACCAACATGGTTGGGATCACCATTAACTAGAATCTGAATTGATTCATCCACATAAAAACTGTGACTGCTGGAGCAGGTCAGAGAGTGGAAATTGTGTTGTCGGGAACATAGAAACATAGAAGATAGGAGCAAGAGGAGGCCATTTGGCCCTTCGAACCTGCTCCGCCGTTCAGTAAAATCATGGCTGATCGTCCAACTCAATTGCCGAATCCTGCTTTTTCCCCATAACCTTTGATCCCATTCACCCCAAGTGCTATATCCAGCCGCCTCTTGAATGCATTCAATGTTTTGGCATCAACCACTTCTTGTGGTAATGAATTCCACAGGCTCGCCACTCTTTGGGTGAAGAAATGTCTCCTCACCTCTGTCCTAAATCATCTACTCTGAATCCTCAGACTGTGACCCCTGGTTCTAGACTCCCCCACCATCGGGAACATCCTTCTTGCATCTATCCTGTCTAGACCTGTTAGAATTTTATAAGTCTCTATGAGATCCCCACGTCATTCGTCTGAACTCCAGCGAAAACAATCCTAACTTAATCAATCTCTCCTTATACATCGGTCCCGCCATCCCCGGAATCAGCCTGGTAAACCTTCGCTGCACTCCCTTGAGAGCAAGAACATCTTTCCTCAGAAAAGACCAAAACTGTACACAATACTCTAGGTGTGGCCTCACCAAGGCCCTGTATAATTGCAACAACACATCTCTGCTCCTGTACTCGAAACCTCTCGCAATGAAGGTCAATATACCATTTGCCTTATTTACCACCTGCTGCACCTGCATGCTTACCTTCAGTGACTGGTGCACAAGGACACCCAGGTCCTGCTGCACACTCCCCTCTCCCAATTTACAGCCATTCAGGTAGTAATCTGCCTTCTTGTTTTTGCTTCCAAAGTGAATAACCTCACATTTATCCAAATTATACTGCATCTGCCATTGATTAGCCCACTCACCCAACCTGTCCAGATCATGCTGAAGGATCTCTGCATTCTCATCACAGTTCACCCTCCCACCCAACTTGGTATCATCTACAAACTTTGAGGTGTTACATTTTGTTCCCTCATCCAAATAATTAATATATATTATGAATAGCTAGGGTCCCAGCACTGATCCCTGTAGCACCCCACGAGTTACTGCCTGCCAATTTGAAAAGCACCCATTAATTCCTACAGTTTGTTTCCTCTCTGCCAACCAGTTTTCTTTCCATCTCAAAACACTTCCTCCAATCCCATGCGCTTTAATCTTGCACGATAATCTCTTGTCCAGGACTTTGTCAAATGCTTTCTGAAAGTCCAAATATATCACATCTACTGGCTCCCCCTTGTCAACTCTACTAGTTACATCTTCAAAGAATTCCAACAGATTTGTCAAGCATGATTCCCCCTTCATAAATCCATGCTGACTCTGTCTGATCCTGCCACTGCTTTCGGGTAACTTATCTTCTGACTGCCCAAACTCCATTCACATTTACACGGCACTAGTCAGGTGTGTGATGGAATACTCTCCACTTGCCTGGATGGGTGTACTTCCAACAACACTCAAGAAGCTTGTCACGATCCAGGACATCCATCCACCACCCTCAACATTTACTCCCTCTATCATTGTCGCACAGTGACATCAGTGTGCACCATTTACAAGATGCACTGCAGCAATTTCCCAAGATTCTTCAACAGCAACTTTCAAACCCACGACCTTTACACCCTAGAAGGACAAGGACACCTAGGAAGGCACTAACTGAAAGTTCCCCTCCAAACCACACAACGTCCTGACTTGAACATATATCACTCTTCACCATTGCTGTCTCAATATCCTGGAACAACCTTTCTAACAGTACTGTGGGTAAACCTGCACAGGTTGACTAGAATGGTTCAAGAAGGCAGCTCACCACCGCCTTCTCAAGGACAATTAGGGAATGGCACTAAATGCTAGCCCCACCTGCTCCAGCAGCCACAGTGGCTGAACCAATTAAGATTAAGATACCCACATCCCATGACTGAATATAAACCAAAAGTAGATCTTTTTCTTCATTCTTGGTGTTTTGTGGGCTTTTTATTTGTGTCTCTTCACCGAAGCAACCTGACCTATTTAGAGTTTCTGGCATTTTCTGTTTTGCTCCTTGTTTCCAGTCTTTGATGAACAGCACTTTTCCTTGAGGAGATAATGGGGTAGATTTTCAACTTGCTGCTTTAGCATAAATCCGGTGTTGAGTTCAATGAAAATGAAAATCAGTGACTTCTATAACAAGTAACTGATCCACAACATCAGTTTATGCCTGGGCAGGATTGAAAATCTATGCCAATGTGTGCACTCAAGTGACTGATGTTCGAATTATTACAAATCCATTCATCTTGTATTCCAATTTCAGGCATCGATTAGCCCAGCAATACTAACAGCCTCATTAGATGGGCACATTACTGAGGCAAATAACTGTATTTTTTACTGTTGTATATACTATCAATAAAAGTCCAAGCAAACACTTTCAGAACATATTTTTTGCATTAAAGCCAGATCTGGCCTAGAGGGCTTGAGTTGCAAAATACTACCCTAAAAATTACAGTAATAAACCTAACTATATTATAGAGACGCCGGCAATGGAAGACTGTGCACACTCGCTCAAGGTTAAAAGGACATGAAGCCAAGGTAAAAGGTGGAAGCAACTACATCAAGGACACAAAAACATGAATGAAAAATGCAGCACCGAAAATGTGAATGAGAGGATCAAGATTGAGATGCTAATCTGCTAATCTGATAATTAGTCAAACCTTTTCAAAAAAACACTTTAATTATGCTTTGTTTTTTTTTTAAATTACGCACAAATTCACACCAAATTTAGAATGATGCTTGATTGCAATAGCTTGAATGATAATTATAACATTGAAAATTATTTCACACACACAGACTAAAGTAAAATCAAACTGATAAAAGATGTTGTGCCTTGCACACACATACGCATGGGTACCTCAACATGAATAGAATTTCAATATGTTTTGCGGCACAAAATTCAAATTAGAGTTGGGGGGGGGGCGGGTGGAATTTGGATTGAAAACTAATGACAATTAGTCCATGTCACAGATAAACAAACATTAAAACTGTTTTCTGAAATACATCGCACTACATTGGAACTTGCCAAGAGTTTGATTGAATAGATTTCTCAGCCTTCTCCGCAATACTGGACAGTTAGTTTCACTTCAACTGTCTTGTCTTGTGCTTCCTCATTTTGACCAAGCTTACAGGTACCCATCACCCTTCATAACCTCTCCCTTCCTGGCTTGGCATCTGTTTCCTTTCCCTATTTGTGAAGGGCCTTGAGACATTCCTTTGGAATAAAAACAGGAGTTCTCCAGGTCATTCAAGCACCGCCACTGCTGCCAGTGAGGATGGAAAATTTGGCGCTCAGCCAAATCTCCATTAACTGCAGTAGGACAGGAGAATCCCAGCTGCCAGTGAGGTCGGAGAATTCGGCCCCAGATAGAGATGCATGCCTGGAAATAAGTACAATATCAAATACAAATACAAAGAAGGGATCTCAGCAGTTTCAGTTATGAATGAATTACTCCTGTGCTATATCTCTGCAATTATTGCCCCTGAGATATACATGGTGCATATCCGATGAAATTTCCAATGTGAACTGTGGATTTAACACATAACTGCATTGCAAGATGATTTAGACATTACCTTTCATCTAGTATGCATTGTATACAAAATAATTGATATTGTAACACACAAAAGTCAGATGTTACCACACATAAAAGTTGTTCCTCATCAACTAGTGTATACTATAGGGGTTGAAATTGTCATAGACTAGTCAGACAATAGTAGAATTGAAAGAAATGCTACTTGTTAGCTGATGGCTAACAGTAAAACAATGTCAGTAGTGTAGATTGAGTTCCTCAGGATAGTGTCCTGGGCCCAACAATCTTCAGCTGCTTCAGCAATGACCTTCCCTCCGTCATAAGGTCAGAAGTGGGGACGTTCACTGATGACTGCACAATGTTCAGCACCATTCGCGACTCCTCAGATACTGAAACAGTCCATGTTCAAATGCATCAAGGTCTGGTCAATATTCAGGTTTGGGCTGACAAGTGGCAAGTTACATTCGCACCACACAAATGCCAGGCAATGGCCATCACCAATAAGAGACACTCTAACCACCGCCCCTTAACATTCAATAGTGTAACCATCACTGAATCCCCCACTGTCAACATCCTCGGGGTTACCAATGACCAGAAACTCAACTGGACTCACCACATAAACACAGTGGCTACAAGAGCAGGTCAGAGGTTAGCAATACTGTGGTGAGTAACTCACCTCCTGACTCCCCAAAGCGTATCCACCATCTACAAGGCACAGGTCAGGAGTGTGATGGAACATTCCCCATTTGCCTAGATGGGTGCAGATTCAACAACACTCAAGATGCTTGACACCATCAAGCAGCCCATCTGATTGGCACCGCATCTACAAACATTCAAACCTTCCACCTCAATAGCAGCAGTGTGTACTATCTACAAGATGAACTGCAGCAATTCATCAAAGATCCTTAAACAGCACCTTCCAAACCCATGACCACTTCCATCCAGAAGGACAAGGGTAGCAGATACATGGAAACACCACCACCTGCAAGTTCCCCTCCAAGCCTCTCACCATCCTGACTTGGAAATATATCGCCATTCCGTCGCAGTCGCTGGGTCAAAATCCTGGAATTCCCTCCCTAACAGTACTGTGCATCAACCCACAGAACATGGACTGCAGCGATTCAAGAAGGCAGGTAACCACACCTTCTCAAGGGCAACTAGGGATGGGCAATAAATGCTGGCCAGCCAGCAACACCCATGTCCCACGAATGAATAAAAAAAAACCCAGAACAAATTAATCAAAGGAATCAAGTGTGCAATTGGTGTAGATTTAAATCTCTGCGAGTGAAGAAAGAGCCTTCCCACTCATTGCAAGACTCTTCAGCACATACAACTGAAGAATAATAACTTTAATAATTCAATTACATTCAGAAAAGCATTTCATTAATGTCTTTGTGTATCCGACTTTTATAGATAAATGAAAACTTGCCCTCAAACTCATGAATCTCTCATGTTCAGACAACCTTGCCCAGCAGGGAAATTGCAACAGTGGCAAAGAGCATCTGTGCACATCAACTTCAACAAGGCTTTGTCTGTGCACATCTATCCTAATGATTATTTATGACTTGACAATGTTCAGTTACATTTGTTCCTGTTCTGAAATAATTCATACGTAAAGCTATCGGTAAAAAGGTTGTTGGGTGACAAAAGTGATTCATGAGGGGTAAGTTCAACTTGTGACAAATTACTGCCACAAAGTGGGTGGCACGATCCAAATGAGTGCCCAGTGATAACATTGGGAGCTGAATTTGGCAGCAGGCTTTTGTTTTTGAGTGAAACAGGTTGACCACGGCTGCCAATTGAATCACCTGGAGTATCTCACAAATCAGGGTCCGATGGTTTCAGACGCTGAGCTAGTTTTATGTGGAGTCACAAGTGCACTCCTGTGCAGACCCTTCCCCTTCCATGATTTTATCTGTATCGACACATGTTCTTGTGAGAATGGGTGATGGTAGATACCTGTTTGAGTTCTCTCACTTCTGTTACTGTGTTCGCAAACAAATGGGACAGGATTGTGTGTTTTAGAATGCTGGCAGAAATGGTTGGAGCGGATATTTAGTGAAAGACACTCTGAAAAAAGCCCAGCAGAAACCGGACGCAGGGAATGATCCATGGGCTGGAATGGATAGGCCAGAGACCTATGCAATATCGGGCCTCAGGCCTCATTTACAACAGACCCAGAAAGCTGCAGGAAGCTGCTAGGCACCCACAACCAGCCCATCATTCAAGGCAACTTTGATATCTGGCTCAAAACAGAAAATGCTGGAAAATCTCAGCAAGTCTGACAGCATCTGTGGAGAGAGAATAGAGCCAAAGTTTCGAGTCATGATGACCCTTTGTCAGAGCTGGTCATCCTGAATTGAAACATTGCGTAGCCTCAGAGCTCTGGGCATCAAAATGGTTGGTTAGAAATGCTGATGATCATCTATTAATTTTCCCTGTCAATTTGCACTCAGTTGGCAGGGCAAGGAATGGATACATTATCTGAAGTCAATTTTTGCATTGTGCATTTTAAATAAACACATTGGGCCAGATTGACAGAGTGTCTTTCACTAAATATCTGCTCCAACCATTTCTGCCAGCATTCTAAAACACACAATCCTGTCCCATTTGTTTGCGAACACAGTAACAGAAGTGAGAGAACTCAAACAGGTATCTACCATCACCCATTCTCACAAGATCTGACGAAGGAGCTCTGCTCCGAAAGCTTATGGTATTTGCTACCAAATAAACCTGTTGGACTTTAACCTGGTGTTGTGAGACTTCTTACTGTGCTTACCCCAGTCCAACGCCGGCATCTCCACATCATGTTGTGTTGATGGCAGCAGAGGTGCTGGGAGAAATCAAGCTTGGAAGGGGAATGATTTGGAGGAAAGCAAGCAGGGGCAGGAAGCAGAGGAGAGTTGGGAGGAACAGCTCTGCACATTTCAACCCTGCATTCGGGTAAGTTTTCTTTTAAACTTATGTCCTGCAAATGGTCCCTTTATTGGCCACTGCTTTGGTTGCATATAGATCTGGTTTCATGAATAATTTTAAAAATCAGCAGAGGTAGGTGAAAAGTCCTGCCCCTCTCTGTTAGGAATACACCTTTACAGTTTTAAGTAGAGTTTTAAATTAATGCGTAACCTCAGAGCTCTGGGCATCAAAATGGTTGGTTAGAAATGCTGATGATCATCTATTAATTTTCCCTGTCAATTTGCACTCAGTTGGCAGGGCAAGGAGTGGATACATTTTCTGAAGTCAATTTTTGCATTGTGCATTTTAAATAAACACATTGGGCCAGATTGACAGCAGCAACTTGAAACGAGGAAGATAATTGGCTGATGTGCATTGCGCCACTGCTAGATTGGCAAAAACAATATCGTGTATGGATAAAGGGGAACCAGTAGATTTACTGTACTTAGATTTCCAGAAGGCATTTGATAAGGTGCCATATCAACAGTTATAGAACATAGAACATCGAAAAGCTACAGCACAAACAGGCCCTTCGGCCCACAACTTGCGCTGCACATGTCCCTACCTACTAGGCTTACCTATAACCCTCTATCTTACTAACTTCCATGAACTTATCCAAAAGTCTCTTGAAAGACCCTATCGAATCCGCCTCCACCAACACTACCGGCAGCCGATTCCACGCACCCACCACCCTCTGAGTGAAAAACTTACCCCTAACATCTCCTCTGTACCTACTCCCCAGCACCCTAAACTTGTGACCTCTTGTGGCAACCATTTCAGCCCTGGGTAAAAGCCTCTGAGAATCCACTCTATCAATACCCCTCAACATCTTATACACCTCTATCAGGTCACCTCTCATCCTTCGCCTCTCCAAGGAGAAAAGACCTAGCTCTCTCAACCTATCCTCATAAGGCATGCCACCTAATCCAGGCAACATCCTTGTAAATCTCCTCTGCACCCTTTCTATGGCTTCCACATCCTTTCTGTAATGAGGCGACCAGAACTGGGCACAGTACTCCAGGTGGGGTCTGACCAGGGTCCTATACAGCTGCAGCATTATCTCCCGATTTCTAAACTCAATTCCTTGATTGATGAAGGCCAGTATTCCATACGCCTTCTTAACCACAGCCTCCACCTGCGACGCAGTTAGAGCGTCCTATGAACCCGGATCCCAAGATCCTTCTGATCTTCCACACTGCCAAGCGTCTTACCCTTAATACTATATTCTTTCATCCTATTCGACCTGCCAAAATGAACCACCACACACTTATCTGGGTTGAAGTCCATCTGCCACTTCTCCGCCCGGTCTTGCTTCTTATCTATGTCTCGTTGCAACTGCTGACATCCCTCTACACTATTCACAAACCCACCAACCTTTGTGTCATCAACAAACTTGCCAACCCATCCTTCCACTTCCTCATCCAGGTCATTTATAAAAATCACAAAGAGCAAGAGTCCCAGAACAGATCCCTGGGGCACTCCACAGGTGACTGACCTCCATGCTGAAAAAGACCCATCTACAACCACTCTTTGCCTTCTCTGGGCAAGCCAGTTCTGAATCCACAAAGCAATGTCCCCTTGTATCCCATGCCCCTTCACTTTCTCAATAAGCCTTGCATGGGGCACCTTATCAAACACCTTGCTGAAATCCATATAAACTACATCTACCACTCTTCCCTCATCTATGTGTCTAGTTACATCTTCAAAAAATTCAATTAGGCTCGTAAGCATGATCTGCCTTGGACAAAGCCGTGCTGGCTTTTTCTGATCATACTATTCCTCCCCAGATGTTCTTAAATCCTCCCTCTCAGGATCTTCTCCATCAACTTACCAACCACTGAGGTTAGACTCACTGGTCTATAATTTCCCGGGCTATCTCTTCTCCCTTTCTTGAATAACGGAACCATATTTGCAATCCTCCAATCCTCCGGAACCTCTCCCATCTCCATTGATGATGCAAAGATCATTGCCAGAGGCTCAGCAATCTCTTCCCTTGCCTCCCACATTAACCTGGGGTACATCCCATCCGGTCCCGGCGATTTATCTAACTTGATGCTTTTCAGAAGTTCCAACACATCCTCTTTCCTAATGTCCACATGCTCAATCTTCTCAGTCCACTGCAAGTCTGCACTGCAACTACCAAGATCCCTTTCCACTGTGAATACTGAAGTAAAGTATTCGTTGAGTACCTCTGCTATTTCTACCGGTTCTATACAGACTTTCCCACCATCACATTTGATAGGTCCTACTGCTTCACATCTTATCTTCTTGCTCTTAACATACTTGTAGAATGCCTTGGGGTTTTCCTTTTTCCTGTCTGCCAAGGCCTTCTCATGACCCCTTCTTGCTCTTCTAATTTCCCTCTTAAGCTCCTTCCTACTAGTCGTATACTCTTCTAGATTTCTAAAACTACCTAGCTCTCTGAACCTTTTGTAAGCTTTTCTTTTCTTCTTGACTAAGTTCATTACAGCTTTCGTGCACCATGGTTCCTATAACCTACCATAACTCCCCTGTCTCATTGGAACGTTGCTGAGCAGATCTCCAGACAAATTTTCCTTGAAAACTTGCCACATTTCTTCTGTACATTTCCCTGAGAAAACCTCCTTCCAATTTATGCCTCTAATTTCCTGCCTAATAGCCTCATAATTGCCCTTACTCCAAATAAACACTTTCCTAGCTTGACTGATCCTATCTCTCTCCAATGCTAATGTAAAGGAGATAGAGTTATGATCACTATCCCCAAAATGCTGAGAGATCTGACACCTGCCCAGGTTCATTCCCTAATATCAAATCAAGTACAATCTCTCCTCTTGTATCCACATACTGTGTCAGGAAGCCCTCCTGAACTCACCTAACAAACTCCTCCCCATCTAAACCCCTTACCCCAGGGATATTCCAATCGATATTAGGGAAGTTAAAATCTCCCATCATGACCACTCTGTTATTATCACATCTCTCCAGGATCTGCTTCCCAATCTGCTCCTCCACATCCCTGCTACTATTGGGCGGCCTATAGAAAACACCCAGTAAAGTTATTGACCCCTTCCTGTTGTGAACCTCCACCCACAGAGATTCCGTAGACAATCCCTTTGTGGCGTCCATCTTTACACTATCCCTGATCAACAGTGCCACTCCCCCACCTCTTTTGCCTCCTTCCCTGTCCCTCCCGAAACATCTGAAACCCGGCACTTGAAGTATCCAGTCCTGTCCCTGAGATAACCAAGTCTCTGTAACGGCCACCACATCACACTTCCAAGTAGTGATCCACGCTCTAAGCTCATCCATTTTGTTCACTACACTCCTTGCGTTAAAATACACACATCTCAACCCTTCGGTCTGAGCGCTCCCCTTCTCTGTCACCTGCGTATCCTCCCTCTGACACTGTCTTCAAGCTCCTTTTATTTTTAAGCTAACCTCCTCTCTCCCAGTCACCTCATTTTGATTCCCACCCCCCAACCATTTTAGTTTAAACAATCCCCAGTAGCCTTAGCAAACCTTCCCGCCAGGATATTGGTCCCCCTGGGATTTAAGTGAAACCCGTCCTTTTTGTACAGGTCGCACCTGCCCCTAAAGAGGTCCCAATGATCCAGGAACCTGAATCCCTGACCCCTGCTCCAATCCCTCAGCCACGCATTGATCCTCCACCTTATTCCGTTCCTTCCCTCACTGTCTCGTGGCACAGGCAGCAATCCCGAGATTACTACCTTTGAGTTCCTTCTTCTTAGCTCCCTACCTAACTTCCTATATTCTCTGTTCATAACCCTTTCCCCTTTCCTGCCTTTGTCAGAGGTACCAGTTTGCACCCCGACCTCTGGCTCCTCTCCCTCCCACTTCAGGATTTCTTGGATACGGTCAGAAACATCCCTGATCCCGGCACCAGGGAGGCAAACCACCATCCGCGTTTCTCGACTTCCTCCACAGAAACGCCTGTCTGACCCCCTCACTGTAGAGTCTCCTATCACCACCGCCTTCCTCCTCCTTTCCTTACCCTTCTGTGCTACAAGGCTGGACTCCGGGGTTGGGGTGGACAGCCCACCAGTACTCAAACAAGAGTACCTATTTTTAAGGGGCACAACCACTGGGGTACTCTCTACCACCTGACTCTTCCCTTTCCTGACTGTGACCCACTTGCCTGCTTCTTGTAGCCCCGGTGTGACCACCTGCCTATAACTCCTATCTATCACCTCCTCGCTTTCCCTGACCAGACGAATGTCCTCGAGCTGCAGCTCCAGTTCCCTAACTCGGTCCCTTAGGAGCCGCAGCTCGACCCACCCAGCGCAGATATGCACCTCTGGGAGGCTAGGAGACTCCACGACCTCCCACATCCGGCACTGAGAACAACAAACTGGCTTCACATTCATAATGCCCCTTTTCCTCAGATTCCACAGGGAAAGAGCAAAGATTCAAAAGTTGAAAAAAAAATTTTTTTTTCTTTAAACCTACCCTCCCTCGCCCGTTTCCGCCGAAGCCCGCTGAGCCAAAGCCCTTCAGCTCTCACTCTGCTACCTGCTCACTACGCTGCCCGCTACAATGCTCCCCGCTGGATAGTGCCTTTTAAACCTCCCGCGAGCTTAACAAAAAAACAATCCCTTCCCAGGTCACCCCTCGCCCGGCCTACTTCCATTTTTCCCTTAAACTAGGAAAAAAGAAACCCCGCGAAAAAGTAAGTAAATAAAGTCAATCCCTTACCGTTTTTACTCGAAACACAAATCGCTCCTCTCTGCCTTTATTGCAGAAAATAAAACTCGTGGTGTGGGGGTGGTGGGTGGGGTAACATGTTGACATGGATAGAAGATTGGCTAGCTGACAGAAAACATAAATAGGTCTTTTTCTTGTTGGCAAGATGTAATGATTGGTGTGCCACAGGGATCAGTGCTGGGGCCTCAAGCTTTTACAATTTATATAAATAACTTGGATGAAGGGGCCAAAGGTATGGTTGCTAAATTTGCTGATGACACAGTAGGAAAATGAATTGGGAAGCGGACATAAGGAGGCTACAAAAAGGTACATAGACAGATTAAGTGATCGGGCAAAGATCTAGCGAATGCAATATAATGTGGGAAAATGTGAAATTGTCCATTTTAGAATCATAGAATCCCTACAGTGCAGAAGGAGGCCATTTGGCCCATCGTGTCTGCACTGATCACAATCCCAGCCGGGCCCTATCCCTGTAACCCCATGCATTTATCCAGCTAGTCCCTCTGACACTAAAGGACAATTTAGCATGACCAATCCATCTAACCCACACATCTTTAGATTGTGGGAAGAAACCGGAGCACCCGGAGGAAGCCCACACAGACACGGGGAGAATGTGCAAACTCCACACAGACAGTGACCCAAGCTGGGAATCGAACTCAGGTCCCATGGCGCTGTGAAGCAGCAGTGCTAACCACTGTGCTACCGTGCCGCCCAAAACAAATGGCAGGAAGAATAAAAAAGAAGCATATTATCTAAATGGTGAGAGATTGCATAGCCCTGAGATGTAGAGAGGTCTCGGTGTCCTAGTGCATGAATGGCAAAATATATAATATGCAGGTACAGCAAGCAATTAGGAAAGCTAATGGAATGCTATTGTTTGTTGCAAGGATAACGGAACACAAAAATAAGGAGGTTCAGTTATACAGGGCATTGGTCAGACTCACATCTGGGGTGCTGTGTATAGAGTTGGTCTCCTTATTTGAGGAAAGATGTAAATGCAATGGAAGCAGTTCAGAGAAGGTTTACTAGACTAAATACTGGGTTGTCTTATGAGTAAAGGTTGGACTGGCTAGGCCTAGAGGTTAGAGCAGTAAGAGGCATCTTGATTGAACCTTATAAAATTCTGAGAGAGTTTGACGTGATGGATATGGGAAGGATGTTTCCACTTGAGGGAGAATCTAGAACTAGGTGTTACCCATTTAAGACAGAAGTGAGGAGGAACCATTCCTCTTGGAGGGTTATGAGCCTTTGGAACTCTCTTCCTCAAAAGGTGGTGGGAGCAGGAGCCAGAAAAAGTGGAGACTTCCCCGTCCGCCAAAGTCAGGATGTTTGAGTAGCTCGCCACATCTGCCACGGGAGAACCCACCAGAAAATTCCAACCAGAGTCTTTGAGTATTTTTAGGGCATTGGTAGGTATAGTCTTGGCGAGCAAGGGGATGAAAGGTTATCAGGGGTAGGCAAGATGATGGAGTTGACATTACAATCAGATCAGCCATGATATTATTGATTGGCAGAGCAGCCTCAAGGGGCCGAGTGGCCTACTCCTGCTCCTATTTCCTATGTTTTTATGTTTGAAGCACGCTGTACGTGGCATTCTAATGGTACGATAAAACACTGAGGTGGCAGTCTTTTATTAAGACAACACTTCATGTATTACAAGAATACGCCGCCCTAATGTGGCTAAAACCTTTGGTTCAGACAGTTCCCTTGAAAAGGCATCAATACCCATCGAAACTGCTGTATTGGTACATTCAAGTGATGGTGTTGTAGAAACATCCCAAGGCAGTTTTCTTCTGCTTGATAGAGTGATGCAATTTATTTTATTGATAGACTAAGCTTAATCCAGAGAGAGAAAAATCAGCAAACAGGAGCCAGTAGGTATGAACCAGTTTCCTCATTGATTCCAGTGCCATGATTCAACTTAATATTCAAGATCCTAACATTGGAGTCAGCATAACTGGGCAGCCTCCAGCAATTTTAGATTATGTAACTCCTAATATACAACTGATTCATAAAAAGGGTCAAGCAAGGATAGAATGCAATCAGCCTATCCTTTGCTGACACTGAATTTAAAGGGATTGTATGTGTTTCAAAATAAATTTATTATTGTTTAATGCCTTTAAAATAGATAGGAAACATATCCATAATTCACCTCATTTTGCAAGTTGCCTGAGTCAGGTGATTTGTTGATGTGTTGCTATACCTATCATTCTATATCACTGAACCTTGAGCACTAAGAGAGCTGGGCAAGGGTGGAAATTTTGATCTGATTTATTATTGTCACACGTATTGGGATACAGTAAAAAGTATTGTTTCTTGTGTGCTATACAGACAAAGACTATCATTCATGGAGAAGGGCAAGAGAGGGTGCAGAATGTAGTGTTACAGTCATAGCTCGGGTGTAGAGAAAGATCAATTTAATATAAGGTAGGTCCATTCACAAAGTCTGACGGCAGCAGGGAAGAAACTGTTCTTGAGTCGGTTGGTACGTGACTGCAGACTTTTGTACCTTTATTCCCAACAGAAGAAGGTGGAAGAGAGGATGTCTAGGGTGCGTGGACTCCTTGATTGTGACTTTGAAAATGGAACTTAATGAACTGTTCAGATCGCTGCCAAAAGGGTCAAGTGACCTTTTCACACCTGCTATTGTTGAAGCTTACTCCAAGAAACAGAGGCAATAGACAGACTATAATCTCAGGTTTGTGACGGAACAAAGGAAAGCTTGTCCACAAGTGAAGTGTGAAGGAACGCTATCAAATAAGAATAGCCTTTGACCATGTGACTGAAAATAATTTTTTACTACTGAAAGGCCATTATTTGCCTTAGAAACCATAGAAACCATAGAAAACCTACAGTGCCGAAGGAGGCCATTCGGTCCATCGAGCCTGCACTGACAACAATCCCACCTAGACCCTATCCCCGTCTATTGTGTATCAATGGCCATCAATCATGTGATTAAAATTGTTCTCTGCTACTGAAAACTTTTTATTCTAAAACCCAGAAGAGACTTGGGCATTTTTCAGACCAATATTAAAATATCACAGTCGCAGAGAAAGGCTGTGCCATTGTGCCTTTCAAGAACTGTGAGGCTTAAAACTATTTTTAACAGCCTCCTCTGGCCTGTTTCTGAACAGCTTCAAGTTCACCTGTAAAGGAATTGGACCTCTGCATAACAGCCACTGGTACCTCTTGACATGACCCGCTCACTGAACAGTCTTCTATTTGAAGAAACAAGAAACTCTGCAGTTATTCCAGATCTGACCCCAAGAACTTACCTGAACTACAATTCTAGAATGGGAAAAGCTTCTTCATTCACTGTACTCTGAAAGACATGGGAACTGCTAACTACTCCGTTTGGTTCTTTAATTGTATCTCTCTTGAGTGTGTGATAAGTGATTGACGTAACGTTAGACTTTCCAGGGTGAGTGTGGTGAATAAACAACCCTCCTTGTTTAAACCCATGAAGTTCTGCTGCTGGTGACTTTTGAATTGAAGGCACATTAACAGGGGTTTAGGAATGCACATACGTTAACCTTTTCAAAAATAAATGACACTGATTACGGACAGAAAGGACTAGAAATTGGGGGTTTCACTTTATCTCTCCGCCCTGCCTGTAAAAGGCATAACAAGAACATCACTTAATTTAAATTCCTCAGGTCTGTGCTTAATCTACACCATTACAATACTTTGTGAAAACCAGTGCAAACTATTTATATCTCTGCAACATCTTCATGGTCCACAATTTCTCGCCTACCCTCTCTTTAATTAGTTTTCTTTCCTCCCATATTTATAGAATCACTTACTATTTCCTTTCATCTTATTCACAAGTTTTTTATCGTATTCATTTTTAGCCCTTCAAGTGTATCTTTTCACATGCCCACTACATTTTCGACAGTTTTGTAAAGTCGATAAAATTGAAAGAAGACTAAGGGTACATGAGTTTTCTGTCTCAAAGAGGCTGCAAAATGAGACCAATTCAGGTTCCAGGGGCCTGGTGGGGGGTAGGGGAGAGAGGGGAAGAAGAAATAAATAAGTGGGAACTCTCACCAACTTTTACAGATGCACCATAGAAAGCATCCTTTCCAGATGTATCACAGCTTGGTATGGTTCCTACTCCAATCAAGACTGCAAGAAACTACAAAGGCTCGTGAACAAAGCCCAGTCCATCATGCAAACCAGCCTCCCATCCATTGACACTGTCTACACTTCCCACTGCCTCGGTAAAGCAGCCAGCATAATCAAGAACCCCAAGCAACCCGGACATTCTCTCTTCCACCTTCTTCCGTCAGGAAAAAGATACAAAAGTCTGAGGTCACGTACCAACTGACTCAAGAACAGCTTCTTCTCTGTTGCCATCAGATTTTTGAATGGTCCTACCTTATATTAAGCTGATCTTTCTCTACGCACTAGCTATGACTGTAACATTATATTCTGCATCTTCTCCTTTCCTTCTCTATGAATGGTATGCTTTGTCTGTATAGCACACAAGGAACAATATTTTTCACTATATACTACAAGTGACGATAATAAATCAAATCAAATCAAACCCAAGTTTCTCCACAGGGTGAGCCTCTGCTAGCTATGCCAGAATAAGACATGATCAGCTGAGATATATACTTCCCCATTTTCTAGCTTACTATGAGCCCGTTTCACTAGACGTCAACACCCATTGGGCTCCATATCTTCTGGCCTTTGCATAGGTGAATGGTATCAATCAATGATGTTACATCTGCCCATCTCAACCTATTGCATCACACCTAATCGCAGTACCTTAACTAGTCTAAGTTATAGGACAAACATAGGGATGCTTAGGGATGCTTAGGGATCTTCTAATGGATCTCCCAACAGCTGGCGGAAGTCACTGAGCAGCTCTGCAATATGTGAAGGAAGATGATTCTGCGGGAAGAGCCTTGGGAAGAAAGAAAGGAGAGAGGGAAAATGTCTGTAGCCAGTCATGAAAAATTAAATAGAAAATTAAATTTGCATTCCATGGAAGAACAGTAAAGACACTATCCAGTCAAGCTGTGTGTTCAGCAGGAGGTTTGAACAAACACTGTACTGTAATGGTACCAGCTGTGGTTGAGGATGACAGGTCGTCAGTGTATACCTATCTCATTCCCTGCTGCTTCTAACTGACAACAGATGTTACTATCTGAACTTGTTTTACCATGCCTGTGCCACCATGAGATGCACTTACAAAACAAATAATGGGCATCCCCAGATGATGCAGAGAAACAACTGGTTCTGACAGGAAGAAAAAAAAATTGATAAACTTAAGGGAGAAATCAAATTAAGAATGGCAGCAGGAAAATCAATGTCATAACTAGAAGAAAAGTAAAATGACAATTTCTATCGCAGGTTTTTGAAGTCTAAATGGTTATGGCAGTCTATTAGAGTTAGTTCATTCTGCCTATTCTTATTTACTTGACTCTGGGTACTGCAAATTGCTTCACTTTTAATCTTTAACTGTGACCTTGATGGAATGCCTTTGAGCTGATTTTAAAGTTGCATGCCTCTTAAAAAAAAACAAAATCAATGTAAACTTCAGGTTCAGTGTAAATGCTGGCAAGGTGCCAAAGTCTGCATCCCAATTCAAGGAGCTGGTTGGAGGCGATGGAAAAAAGTGGAAATAAAACTTTCTATCATTCTTCAAATCCAACCAAACCCCATTTGTTGATTGTGTTTCCTGTCCGCCAGCCAATTTTGGGCAGTGATGCGCTATCAATAAGGCAAAAGACTACCGGTGTGCCAATACAAGTGTAGGCTTTTATTCACAACAGAATCAGGAGCACATCCCAACAAATAACCGACCTGGACTGAACAAGGGGGAGGAGACAGCCACCTTTATATTAGGTGCCGAGGGGAGGAACCAAACTGGAAGGGGATGTGTCCAGGTATGACAAACACACACAACGGTGGTCCATATAGGACAAAGGCACAACTGAGGTCCACCACAGGCAGGATTTTCCTGGCCCTGGGGTAATGGACTGGGAGGCAGGTGGGGGTGGGAAAATAGTGAGGATCCAAGTCAAAATGGCTCCCTGGTGCAGTCCCGCCAGCAGGGAGGTTTCCCAGCAGCCTGGACCAGATGCAGATTGGGTGACCGCCAAATGGCGACTGGGGGGCAAGTTGAAATGATCAAAGGCACTACTAAAACCAACTTTTCTGGGCCAGTGGCATTTGAGAGGTTCCCCCACCTCCTGTGGGGAGGCCACAAACTTGATGAAGGAACCGTGGATAGGGAAGTCCACCCCTCCAGTCCAAGTGGGTTATCAGGAAGGGCCTACCTGCCAGGCCCTGTTGATTTTAATTCTGTCACTGAGGAAGCTTGTTGAGGTGCCCTATTGATCTCTGACCTGCTTCCGCAGCATCAACTGTCCCTGTGGGTCTCCTGAGGTTACAGAGCTGCCAGCCCTCTGACTGGGCCAGCAGGGTCCACCTCCGCCCGCTGACCTTAATTGGATGGTGAGCCCAGAAACAACCTATTAGGAAGCTAAACTGGTCTCGCTGCCAGCAAGGTCGGGCTCAGGATTTCCCAATTGATCCTGATGTCACAGGGAAACCCAACACAATGTTGCTACATTTCCATCTTGCAACATTCTTGGATTTTTCAAACAAGCCTTTTATGAGACGGCATGAAGATCACCTGCTCTTAATCCATGTAAACATTATGTTACTCATCCAAATGGTCACATCTTCAAAATAATCTGTTACATTTATTAAGCACAACTTGTCATTAACAAATCAATGTTTGCAATGTTTGATTAGTCCAAGAATTTCTAACTGCTCACAATGTTATGTCAAATTATGGATCTGAGACTGTCCAAAGTTAATGCTACTGGTCGATGGTCACCTGGTTTGTCTCTGCCTCCTTTCTTGAATGAAGGGTTTTTTTAAATTCATTCGTGGGACATGGGCATCACTGGCCGGCCAGCATTTATTGTCCATCCCTTGTTGCCGAGGGCAGTCCAGAGTCAACCACATTGCTGGGCTGTGGAGTCAGATACAGGCCAGAGCAGGTAAGGACGGCAGATTTCCTTCCCTAAGGGACATTAGTGAACCAGATGGGTTAAAGATGTTATATTGGTTGCTTATGAGTCCCAAGCATCACTTGCATATTTAAAGAGAATGAAGAAAATATACACAGTACAAAAACAGAAAATGCTGGAAAATCTCAGCAGGTCTGACAACCTCTGTGGAGAGAGAATAGAGCCAACGTCTCAAATCTGGATGACTCTTCATCAGCATTTCCTGTTTTGTTTCAGATTTTGACATCTGCAGTAATTAGATTTTATCAAAATGTAAGCAAAGGTTTTTTTCTACGTCCACTTTATATTTCCTATGATTTTCTTTAATTACTGTTGGTCCTTTTACATTTTAATTTCTCTATCTATCCTTGAACTCCATCTATTTAGTATTAGAGGTGTTACAGGGGATTAATTTAAACAGCTTTCATTTCTCCTCTCACTACCCATCTGTAAAGGTGTTTTTGATTAGTTTGATTCCCTGCTTTATAAATGTCTCTTCGCCAACACTTAAATTTGGAGTGCTCCAATCCTTGATTAAACCGGAGATCTAACAAAGTGAAAGGGTTGATTTATTTCACACACACAGAATGCAGAAAAGGAGTTTTGCAACATTTTCCCCTTTTTGCACTCATGCAATAAAAGAGGGAAAAGGGAAAGAAAGGGTTACAGGGCCAGACCACCATCACACCCCCAACCCCTACCCCATGTGGCCCACAACTTCAGTACCCCAGGTGCACTGACATAGCCCTCAAAGAACATTTAAAAAGAACAGACAGTGGACTTCAGGACCATCCACACCAACTGCAACCCCATCCCAGTAACCCCAAATCCCCCACAACCCCTGCTGATAGCCCCAAACCGCACCCACCCCACCACCACCTTCCCCATCGCTTCACCACCTTCCCCACCGCCCTCTCCAGAGCAGGCCAGTGGGCTCTGCCCCCTAGTGCTCAGTGGAAATAGTGGTCCTCCCTCTCGGAGGTCATGGCGCCCAGTTTCCTTTATTAAAAAGCAGCAGTGATTCACACTGGCCTGACGTCATGCCCAGTAGGTGGGAAGATCAGTGAGTGCTGAAGATGCGCGTTAACCACGCTCAGTGTATTATAATGGATTCAGGTTGATGCAAGTCAGCTTCATGCCCTTCCTGAGTGGGATTCTGACTGTTTGGCTCCTGTAGATACTCTGCTCCTGCCTGCCACCGCACCCAGGCAGTATGGGAGAATTACGCCTGTTGTCATGCTGGATATTAAATTCGAAGTCCTTTCCAAATCTAAGTCAAATCTCCTTTCTAACTAGCAGACCACACTCCTCACCAATTCTATCTCTCCAATTCTGTTTTGAATGGTTTGTATATTTTGCCCATAAAGTTCCACTGGACAGACTAACAGGACAGACTGCACATTTCAGTTAGGAACATAGGGGCCAGAGTGGACAATTCGGCCCCTCAAGTCTACTGAACACTTTAACTCGATCTTCCATCTCAGTGCCTTCTTCCCGCATAATCCTCACATTCCTTGATGTCACTGGTATCTAGAAGATCTAGAAATGGAATTGTAGTACAGCAGGTTGCCTTTTGTTCAATAACAATTGACAAGAAAGTGAACCTTTCTTATCATTCGTGGCATCCATGCCATAGCAAAATTCATGGTAGAAATCTTCCAGCAGTTTGGATCATACTGCCAACTATTGACTGCTTCTTGTTGTACATCGGTCACAATGGTTGATGTGTAAACATTGGCGCTTTGGAAAAATTTCAGTAGAAACAAAGATCTTGAACAAATCTCAGCAAAAGTCTAAGAGCATCCATGACATTATCCATGGAGATAAAGTTTTAAAGTGCTGTTGTAGGCTGCAAAGAGACATTGATAGGACGCAGAGCTGGGCCAAAAAATGGCAGATGGAGTTTAACCCTGATAAGTGCGAGGTGATTCATTTTGGTAGAACAAATTTGAATGTGGATTAATTTGGGTCAAAGGTAGGGTTCTGAGGAATGTGGAGGAACAGAGAGATCTTGGGGTTCATATCCACAGATCTCTGAAGGTTGCCACTCAAGTGGACAGAGCCGTGAAAAAGGCCTATAGTGTGTTAGTGTTTATTAACAGAGGGTTTGAGTTTAAGAGTCGTGGGGTTATGCTGCAACTGTACAGGACCTTGGTGAGACCACATTTGGAATATTGTGTGCAGTTCTGGTCACCTCACTATAAGAAAGATGTGGAAGCACTGGAAAGAGTGCAAAGGAGATTTACCAGGACACTGCCTGGTTTGGAGGGTAGGTCTTATGAGGAAAGGATAAGGGAGCTAGGGCTTTTCTCTTTAGAGCGGAGGCGGTTGAGAGGTGACTTAATAGAGGTTTATAAGATGATGAGGGGAATAGATAGAGTGGACGTTCAGAGATTACTTCCTCGGGTGGATGTAGCTGTTACTAGGGGGCATAACTATAAGGTTCGTGGTGGAAGAAAAAGGAGGGATGTACGAGGTAGGTTCTTTACTCAGAGAGTGGTTGGGGTGTGGAATGGACTGCTTGCAGTGATAGTGGAGTCAGACACTTTAGGAACTTTCAAGCGGTTATTGGATAGGCACATAGAGGTCAACAAAATTATGGAAGGTGTAGACAGAGTGGACAGTCAAAGGCTTTTTCCCAGGGTGGAAATGTCAATTACAAGGGGGCACCGATTCAAGGTGAGAGGGGGGAAACTTTAAGGGATGTGTGCGGGAGAAGTTTTACACGCAGAGAATGGTGGGTGCCAGGAAAGTGCTGCCAGAGGATATGGTGGAAGCAGGCACAATAGAAGTATTTAAGGGGCATCTGGATGGGTACATGAATAGGGAGGGAATAGAGGGATGTGGACCGAGTAAAGGCAGAAGGTTTTCTTTTAGTTTAGTTAGGGCATCATGATCACCACGGGCTTGGAGGACCAAAGGGCCTGTTCCTCTGTTGCACTTTTCCTCATTCTTTGTTCTTTGTCTCCGTATTCAAAATAAGTTATCATGTGTATACACAAATCTCCACAATGTCATTTTGCATGAAAGTAATATTAAAAATGTATTTAACTGTCATCATTTGGCATTTTGAGAGGACAATTTGTTTGCGACAGGCTCTGGAGCAGCAGTGAAGATGTTATTTATTTTTTAATACTTTTCACAGCTGGTGGTTCACTGGGACAATAAGAGGAGGAGATTCCTCGTGGTAGGTAGTTCTTGCTAGTCTGTCAGCATAGTTTATGCATGAATCCCAGAGAGATAACATGCTGGTACGGTAAGCAATCGGGAAGGTGATTGGTCTGTTTGCCTTTATTACAAATGAATTAGAAAATAAGAGCAAATGAGTCTCACAACTAATGATATAGCACCTTGGCAAGACTGCACCTAGAATGATGCATGCAGCTTTGGTCTCCTTACCTGAGAAACAAGTATACTTGCTTTAGAGGGAGTGCAATGAAAGTTCACTTTACTGATTCCAGGAATGAGGGGATTGTCCTTTTTATTAATAATTTACTTTTCTCTGTGTACCTTGGAAGAAAGGGTGAAATATGAGTGTTAAGCCAGTGTGTTGCTCGCAGTGCAGTATGTGGGAGATCCTGGAGGCACCTGGCCTCCTGGACATCCACATCTGTGAGGGGTGTGTCGAGCTGCGGTTCCTGAGGGCCCGTGTTAGGGAGCTGGAACTGCAGCTTGACGATCTTAGGCAGGTGAGGGAGAATGAGGTGATAGACAAGAGCTATCATCAGGTGGTCACACCAGGGCCACGGGAGGAGGCCAAGTGGGTGACAGCCAGGAAGGGTAAAACACGGGTGATTGAGAGCACCCCGGTGGAAGTGCCCCTACATAACAAGTACTCCTGTCTGAGTACTGTTGGGGGGGACAGCCCATCTGGGGGAAGCAGCAGTGGCCGTGTCTCCGGGGTGGAGTCCGGCCCTGTAACTCAGAGGGCTAAGGAAAGGAGGAGGAAGGCGGTATTAATCGGGGACTCGACAGTCAGGGGGACGGACAGGCGATTTTGCGGAGGCAGGCAGGGGTCTCGCATGGTGGTCTGCCTCCCTGGGGCTGGGATCCAGGATGTCGCTGGGCGAGTCCCAGAAATCCTGAGGTGGGAGGGAGAGGAGCCGGAGGTAGCGGTACATATTGGTACCGCTGATGTGGGTAAGAAGGGGGAAGGGAACATGAAAAAAGAGTATAGGGAATTAGGGAGACAGCTGAGAAGGAGGAAAGCAAAGGTAGTAATCTCGGGATTGCTGCCTGTGCCACGGGAAGGTGAGGAAAGGAATGGAGTGAGGTGGAGGATGAATGTGTGGCTGAGGGAATGGTGCAGGGGGCAAGGATTCAGGTTCCTGGACCATTGGGACCTCTTTAGGGGCAGGTGTGACCTGTATACTAAAAACGGGTGGCACTTGAATCCCAGGGGGACCAATATCCTGGCAGGAAGGTTGGCTAAGGCTACTGGGGAGAGTTTAAACTAGATAGGTTGGGGGGAGGGGATCAAAGTGACGTGACTGAGAGTGAAGAAGGTAGCTCGCAAACAGAGAAGGGTTATAGGCAGTGCAAGAGGGCAGGTGGACTGGGAACAGAGAAGGGGAGAGGTCAGACCATAGGATTGAGATGTGTCTACTCTAATGCCAGGAGTATAGTGAATAAACAACTAGCTAAAGGAGGAGAGGGCTTGGGAGATGTTAGTAGCGCTTCAACAAACCGGGTCCAGATAAAGGCTGGCATAAAGACACTTTGCCTGAATGCACGAAGCATTCGAAACAAAGTAAATGAGTTGATGGCACAAATCCATACAAATGAATATGATCTAGTGTCCATCACAGAAACGTGGTTGCAGGGTGACCGGGACTGGGAACTGAATATACAGGGTTATCAGGCATTTAGGAAGGATAGACAGGTAGAAAAAGGAGGTGGGGTAGCTTTGTTAATAAAGGATAATATCAGGACGGTAGTGAGAGACGACATAGGCTCTAAGGAGCAAAACGTGGAATCGTTGTGGGTGGAGATAAGGAATAGTAGGGGGAGAAAGACACTGGTAGGCGTGGTCTATAGGCCCCCAAATAATAACTTAGAGGTGGGGAGGGCTATAAACAAGCAAATAATGGATGCGTGCAAAAGTGGAACGGCAATAATCATGGGGGATTTTAACCTACATATTGATTGGTCAACTCAAATTGGACGTGGAGGGCTTGAGGAAGAGTTCTTGGAATGCTGTCGGGATTGTTTCATTGAACAGTATGTTACAGAACCTACGAGAGAGCGAGCTATCTTGGATCTGGTTCTGTGCAATGAGACAGGTAGGATTAACGATCTTCTTGTGAAGGATCCTCTTGGGATGAGTGATCATAATATGGTGGAATTTCTGATACATATGGAGGGTGAGAAAGTAGGGTCCCAAACCAGTGTCCTCTGCTTGAACAGAGGGGAGTACGATAGGATGAGGGTGGAATTGGCTAATGTAGACTGGGCGAGCAGACTGGTAGGTAGGACAGCTGAGGAACAGTGGGGGATTTTTAAGGAGATTTTTTTAAGTACTCAGCAAAAATATATTCCGGTGATAAAGAAGGACTGTAAGAAAAAGGATAACCGGACGTGGATAACGAAGGAAATAAAGGAGAGTATTAAAATAAAATCAGATGCGTACAGAGTGGCCAAAAATAGTGGAGAATTAGTGGATTGGGAAAGCTTTAAAGAAAAACAAAGAACGACTAAGAAAGCGATTAAGAAAGGAAAGATAGGTTATGAAACTAAACTAGCTCAAAATATAAAAAATGATAGTAAAAGTTTTTACAAGTATATAAAAAGGAATAGAGTGGCTAGAGTGAATGTTGGACCCTTGGAAGATGAGAGGGGGGATTTAATAGTGGAAAATGAGGAAATGGCTGAGACTTTAAATAAGTTCTTTGTGTCGGTCTTCACGGTGGAAGACACAAATAGTTTGCCGAATATTAGAGATCGAGAGTTGGTGGGAGGGGAGGTCCTTAATACAATTACTGTTACTAAGGAGATGGTGCTTGGTAGACTAATAGGACTGAAGGTAGACAAGTCCCCGGGCCCGGATGGAATGCATCCCAGGGTACTGAAAGAAATGGCTGAGGTAATAGCAGATGCGTTAGTAGTAATTTATCAAAATTCGCTGGACTCTGGGGTAGTGCCGGCTGACTGGAAAACAGCTACTGTTACGCCGCTGTTTAAAAAAGGAAGTAGACAAAAGGCGGTTAACTACAGGCCGGTTAGCTTAACGTCCGTAGTTGGGAAGATGCTAGAGTCCATTATTAAAGAGGAAATAACAGAGCACCTGAGTAAGAATGGTTCAATCAAGCAGACGCAGCATGGATTCATGAAGGGAAAGTCGTGTTTGACGAATCTACTGGACTTTTATGAAGATGTCACTAGTGCGGTTGACAGAGGGGAACCGGTGGATGTGGTGTTTTTGGATTTCCAGAAGGCGTTCGATAAAGAACAAAGAACAAAGAACAAATAACAGTACAGCACAGGAAACAGGCCCTTTGGCCCTCCAAGCCTGTGCCGCTCCTTGGTCCAACTAGACCAATCGTTTGTATCCCTCCATTCCCAGGCTGCTCATGTGACTATCCAGGTAAGTCTTAAATGATGTCAGCGTGCCTGCCTCCACCACCCTACTTGGCAGCGCATTCCAGGCCCCCACCACCCTCTGTGTAAAAAACGTCCCTCTGATATCTGAGTTATACTTCGCCCCTCTCACCTTGAGCCCGTGACCCCTCGTGATCGTCACCTCCGACCTGGGAAAAAGCTTCCCACTGTTCACCCTATCTATACCCTTCATAATCTTGTACACCTCTATTAGATCTCCCCTCATTCTCCGTCTTTCCAAGGAGAACAACCCTAGTCTACCCAATCTCTCCTCATAGCTAAGACCCTCCATACCAGGCAACATCCTGGTAAACCTTCTCTGCACTCTCTCCAATGCCTCCATGTCCTTCTGGTAGTGCGGCGACCAGAACTGGATGCAGTACTCCAAATGTGGCCTAACCAGCGTTCTATACAGCTGCATCATCAGACTCCAGCTTTTATACTCTATACCCCGTCCTATAAAGGCAAGCATACCATATGCCTTCTTCACTACCTTCTCCACCTGTGTTGCCACCTTCAAGGATTTGTGGACTTGCACACCTAGGTCCCTCTGTGTTTCTATACTCCTGATGACTCTGCCATTTATTGTATAACTCCTCCCTACATTATTTCTTCCAAAATGCATCACTTCGCATTTATCCGGATTAAACTCCATCTGCCACCTCTCCGCCCAATTTTCCAGCCTATCTATATCCTGCTGTATTGCCCGACAATGCTCTTCGCTATCCGCAAGTCCAGCCATCTTCGTGTCATCCGCAAACTTGCTGATTACACCAGTTACACCTAAGGTGCCTCACAAAAGGTTGCTGCAGAAGATTGGGGTACACGGAGTTAGGGGTAAGGTGTTGGCGTGGTTTGGGGATTGGCTATCTAACAGGAAGCAGAGAGTTGGGATAAATGGGTGCTTTTCTGGTTGGCAGTTGGTGACCAGTGGCGTGCCGCAGGGTTCGGTGCTGGGGCCTCAATTGTTTACCATTTACATAGATGATCTGGAGGAGGGGACTGAATGTAGGGTATTCAAGTTTGCTGATGACACGAAGGTGAGTGGGAAAGCGAATTGCGTGGAGGACGCGGGAAGTCTGCAGAGAGATTTGGATAGGCTGAGCGAGTGGGCGAGGATCTGGCAGATGGAATATAACGTTAGCAAATGTGAGGTTATCCACTTTGGAAGAAATAATAGTAAATTGGAATATTATTTAAATGGAGAAAAATTACATCGTGCGACTGTGCAGAGGGACCTGGGGATCCTTGTGCATGAATCGCAAAAACTCAGTCTGCAGGTGCAGCAGGTGATCAAGAAGGCGAATGGAATGTTGGCCTTTATCACGAGGGGGATAGAAAATAAAAGCAGGGAGGTCTTGCTGCAACTGTACAAGGCACTGGTGAGGCCGCAACTGGAGTGCTGTGTGCATTTTGGTCCCCTTATTTGCGAAAGGATATATTGGCCTTGGAGGGAATGCAGAGAAGGTTCACCAGGTTGATACCGGAGATGAGGGGTGTAGCTTATGAGGAGAGATTAAACAGATTGGGTCTGTACTCGTTGGAGTTTAGAAGGATGAGGGGTGATCTTATAGAGACATATAAGATAATGAAGGGGCTGGATAGGGTAGAGGTGGAGAGATTCTTTCCACTTAGAAGGGAAACCAGAACTAGAGGGCACAGCCTCAAAATAAGGGGGGGCCGGTTCAGAACAGAGTTGAGGGGGAACTTCTTCTCTCAGAGGGTAGTGAATCTCTGGAATTCTCTGCCCATTGAAGTGGTGGAGGCTTCCTCGTTGAATATGTTTAAATCACGGGTAGATAGTTTTCTGATCGATAAGGGAATTAGGGGTTATGGGGAGCAGGCGGGTAAGTGGAACTGATTCGCTTCAGATCAGCCATGATCTTGTTGAATGGCGGGGCAGGCTCGAGGGGCCAGATGGCCTACTCCTGCTCCTATTTCTTATGTTCTTATGTTCTTATGTCCTACGTCCCAAAATTTAGAAGAATAGAAAATGATCTAATTGAAACAATTGGGGCGGAATTTTCCCCAAAAATTGCGTCATTACGGCAACAAAACCGGAGTCCTCCGTGCTAGTCTTTTTGGCGAGCTAGTACTGCAAGCTTCCAGCACTCTGCCACTTTTGTTTTGACAGCTGGGAGCTTTGCGTCAGTACTGGGGGGAGGTGTGGGGGGAGCGGGCGGGCTGGGGGGAGAATGGGGGTGGGGGGGAGGCGTGGACCCTACACACACCGGCAAAGCCATCTTCAGAGTGCTCTGGTGCCATTCCGGAGGGCACCCCGATCTGCCAGTGAGACCTCCTTCCCCCCCCCCCCCCCCCCCCCCTTCCCCCCTCCCTCTCACCCACTTAATCATTGAGTATATTCACGATAGGGATTGAGAGAATTTTTGGGTCCCAAGGGAATTAAGGAAAAAATGTAGGAAGGTCGACTTGAGGTAGGTTATCAGCTATGAACCCATCGAATGGTGAGCCAGGCTCGAAGGGCCAAATGGCTTACTCCCTGCTCCTATTTCTAATACTCTTATTTTCTTATGTGACTGTTCCCCAATCGCCCAACACTGAGCAATTATCCAGAACCAAAATTTGATCTGGTTGTGGAGCATTTGCAGATGTTGATAGACATGTTTTCGATCTCTGGCGGAAGTATCTGTGTTCTTTAAAGGCTCGAGCATCAGCTTATATTAACAGGATCAGGACCACGGAACCAGTATTCCCCCTCTTTCCCATCAGATCAATAAGCCTAATTAAAATGCCATTCATGTACCCAATAATTGGAATGAATTTTAGTGCTTCAGTATGATCCTTCATGATTCAGTCTCAGTGATGTGTTCAGAAACAGAGAAATGCGATGCACAGAAGAAGAAAGTAGCTACCTCACCATTTCAATACATTAGTGACAAGGCAGTCACTCTGATCTCTTATTAGAGTTGATAGCCATGGAGTGCCAGCATAATTGGCAAAAAAAATCCTGATTTCTTTCTCATATCGCTGAATGCATTAGCATACCATCTCAATAAAAGAGAACCGACAGATCATTATGTGAAGTTACTGATTACCACCCTCATTCACCATCAGTTAACAATAAAGTCAACTTTACTTACTGTTAGAGACTCACGCAGGATCTCTAACAACACGTGTAACTCAATGTGTCTGTTACCAAGCATAACTGCGAACCATGTTAAACCCACAAAGAAGAGGCGTTATTACAAATGACAGCCCAAGTAAAGCAGTTATGTTCCATCAGATTTTGCAAAATGTCCTAATTCATGCAGACGACTGTGGTGTGTCAGTGCCATTTCTGTTTCAGATCCAATGGACGCAAATCCAGCCTAAAGCCTGTTAGAGAATCATAAAATCATAGAATCCCTACAGTGCAGAAGGAGGCCATTCGGCCCATTGAGTCTGCACCCACCACAATCCCACCCAGGCCCTATTCCTGTCACCCCACACATTTACCCAGCTAATCCCCCTGACACCGGAGTCAATTTAAGCATGGCCAGTCAACCTAACCCACACATCTTTGGAGTGCGGGAGGAAACCGGAGCACCCGGAGAAAACCCATGCAGACACGGGGAGAACGTGCAAACTCCACCCACAGTGACCTGAGGCCAGAATTGAACTTGGGTACCTGGCGCTGAGACAGCAGTGCTTACCACTGTGCCACTGTGCCGCCCTGTCACTAGATTCATTGGTAACTGGAACAGAAATTTAATTTTATTTACCATGATTGTGGAAGCATTGAAACAGCCCATGCTATCCAAACTCAGTGCGAGTTCTGATGGATGTAGAAGCTTACGGGGTGAATTTCCCTTTTCCGTGCCCATCACGGGAATCGTAGCGAGCGAGGGGCGACCATAGAAAGGTCCGTTAACCTCGGGCGGGATTTTCCAGTTTCGGGGCGAGCGCGGCTGGAAAATCCCACCCTACAGCTCACTCCTATTTGGTTTCTCTGTATAGCCCAATGTTAGCTGCTGCGTCTGGACAGTACACACCAGGTGAAGTGGAAGAATTCACCTCATTTGGGGTTTGAATGTGTCAGTATCAATGGGCAGAATTCTCCCATGCCCCCATCAGCTGGATCAATGGCAAGTCGGTTTCACGCCAGCAGGAATTTCCCGTGGGATCATCCGATGGTGTCCGCCATGGCGGGTTGAGAATCCCGATAAAGGTTGGCGGGACACCAACTTGCATCCCGCTAATGGGATGCAAATGAAGGCCCAACAGGAATCTTACCCTCCATGGCCGATTCTCCGTTATGCCAACGAGTAAGCATGCTGGTCTGGATCACATCTGGAGCAATGTGGTGTCCAAAAGTTGAGACTTACCTTTAGGGCCTTGCTCACATCATAGACATCCGAGGAGAAGATGATGCTGGAGGAGCGTGTGCATTGCATGATGGGTGGATCTACATCCATACAGCGCTGCTGCAAAACAGCTCTTGGAAGTTGGGAGGTCTCTATGCAGCAGACTTGGCTTCACTGATCTTGGACCTTCAGAGCGTTCAGCATCTTTCATGGTCTTCGCTGCTGCCTTGGACCTCCTTCAGAACATCAGGGTTTTATCCATGGACTCACTGCATCTTCCAAGGTGTTTGTTGCTGTCTCAGACTTGCTTTGGAACATTAGGGTCTGAACCATGGGCTTGCAGCATCTTCCATGGTTTTTGCTGCTGTCTCAGTCCTGCTTCAGAACATCAGCGTCTACACCATCACAGCATCTTCCTTTTTTTGTTTATTCATCGAAGAGGACATAAGCGTCACTGGCTGGGCCAGCATTTATTGCCCATCAGTTTGTGGTCACAGCTACAGGCAACTTCAAACCGACTAACTGTTTTTCACTTCCTCTTTTGTGTAAACATTGTGGTTAGGGACAATGGGGTTACTTGAGAAGAATTCAAGCATGAAGGGAAAGGTAAACAAACAAAGTTAACTGCACATTAAAAACAAATAAGCTGTCATAGAATTGAGAGTTCAAAGGACTGGGCTGAAATTCATTGGAAACAAAGGTTTCAAGAGGGTTTGAAGGGATTTCAAAGACTCAGCTTTCTATGAAAGCTCAGAGACTTGAAATAAATGCTGTGTTAAAAGAATGGGGCTGAGTGAACAGCTGAGGAGACAAAAATTCCACCCCTCCCCCCCCCCCCCCCCCCCTCCAGTGGAAGTGACTGTCTTCTGACAATCAGAAGACTTGAAAAGGGTCTTCTCGCACCAGGAACTTCCTCAGGAGAGAAAGAGGAATCCCTTTTGCTGAATGGAGTGCTGCTGTGATTTGGAAGCCTTCCAATTGTCGAGGTTTCATGGAGATTTAAGTGACCAGGAGACTTGAATAGTTTTGGAGGATGGAGACAGCAATGAGAATTTTAGCCCAGGATGGTGTCTGAATTCATCAGCCTGACTCTGAACAACACTGTTCCGAGAGCAGACCAACCATGGGACCCCCATACCAGGGAATAGTGCTGAGGTCAAACCTTGCCCCAGCCCATGCCCACCCAGCACCCAGGACACTTAGCGGTCCCTCTCCCTGTAGCTTGGCAGCAGCAGAGGAAAGCATGGGCACTGGACCTACCTCCTCAACCGCCCCCCCCCCCACCCCACCCCTCAGGGTCTATCACGCCATGTCCACGTTGGTCATGACGAACACAAAAGTCCACCCGGTGCAGTTCCCTCTGGGGAGACAGGTGGATCGCAAGTAGCCGCTGAATGAGCCATCCAACCCACTAATGATATGTCCAGAGCGGGCCCAAATAGTTGTAGTGTTTCCACCCGCTCTGGATGGGAATCCGATCAGGGTTGGCAGAACAGGCCGGGTGAATCATGATGTGCGATATAACTCACGAGGCTCGAGATGCTCGAGGAAATAAAGGCTTTTATTAACTACTACAATAGAGCTACCATATATAATACACGATCCCAGACTAAAGGGTCCCAGACAGAGCAGTGACCTTTATACCTCTCCCAGGAAGCGGAGCCCGACTGGGATGTACCATAATAACTATATTACAGGTAGAACAGCCCAACCCTAACCCCAACAGTAACATGTAGAACAGCCCAACCCTAATCCCAACAGTAACATATATACAGACTCATAGTACTGGCCAGACCCTGGCTCAGTCCTACCTGGTGGGAACCAACGATGGTTCACCACAAATCATAAAACCATAAGACCATACGATATAGGAGCAGAATTAGGCCACTCGGCTCATCGAGACCGCTCTGCCATTCAATCATGGCTGATATTTTTCTCATCCCCATTCTCCTGCCTTTTCCCCATAACTCCTGATCCCCTTATTAATCAAGAACCTATCTATCTCTGTCTTAAAGACACTCAATGATCTGGCTTCCACAGCCTTCTGCGGCAAAGAGTTCCATAGATTCACCACTCTCTGGCTGAAGAAATTCCTCCTCATCTCTGTTTTAAAGGAGCATCCCTTCAGCCTGAGTTTGTGCCCTCTGGTTCTAGTTTTTCCTACTAGTGGAAACATCCTCTCCATGCCCACTCTATCCAGGCCTCGCAGTAGCCTGTAAGTTTTAATAAGATTGCCCCTCATCCTTCTAAACTCCAATGAGTACAGACACAGAGTCCTCAATCGTTCCTCATACGACAAGCTCTTAATTCCAGGGATCATTCTTGTGAACCTCCTCTGGACCCTTTCCAAGGCCAGCACATCCTTCCTTAGATATGGGGCCCAAAACTGTTCACAATACTCCAAATGGGATCTGACCAAAATCCTAAATGTCTTCATGCCCGGCGGGAATCCTGTTTTTAGTCCTGATGCCCGATTCAACAGGCAATCGGGATTCCCGCCATTGGTGAATGGGGCTGTTGAATCCCCCCCAATATCTCCATGAGTTACAAATTGCCTAACTTATGGCTGGCCAGTATCTCACATACATGAAATGAAAAATGTATCCCACAAACGATGCACGGTCTTCAACTTTACTGGAGATGTCAAATGAGCAATATTGGATTAGCTGCCTGAAAAGACCCCATCTGATTTTCCTTTCCAACCATTGGTAGTCAATCTGAAATCACCCATTTTAAACTCCTGCCAATGTTGACAATTTCAGCAATGGAAAATAAAACTTCAATTAGAAATTATTTTCCAGGAGATATAGTAATTATATGAAAAAACCCTACATACTCGGATTTACCCTCAGCCAGTGTCAATCATAGAATTCCTACAGTGCAGAAGAAGGCTATTTGGCCCATCGAGCCTGCACCATCAACAATATCCCACCCAGGCCCTATCCCTGTAATCCCATGTATTTACCCTGCTAGGCCCCCCCCCCTGACGCTAATGGGCAATTTAGCATGGCAAATCCATCTAACCTGCACATCCTTCAGGCTGTGGGAGGAAACCGGAACACCCAGAAGAAACCCATGTAGACACAGGGAGAACGTGCAAACAGACAGTCACCTAATGCTGGAATTGAACCCGGATCCCTGGTGCTGTGAGGCAGCAATGCTAACCATTGTGCCACTGTAGACCTAACATCTCCTTTCCAATGACTGCCTGCAAATGGTTTGGGGATCAGCAATGCAAGAATGTAATTCACTTGTGCTGTTTGCATAGCCAAGCAACACAGCAACCAAAGCAAACCTGAGCACTCACCAACTTAAATAAAATGAAAAACAACAAACGCCTGCCAAGTTCATGCTAAAAACCAATAAATATCTGCATTTCGTCATTATTTCCTGTGGTTTATAGCATGAAAGTACATTCAATCATTGAAACTTCTTTCCAATAATTGCTACAAATGTATATTCCACTGTCGCACTCATTTCCAAAGAGCCTTGCATGCTTAACTTCATCATTGAAACTCCTTTCCAGTTAATAACACACATCACTGAGTCTTCTGCTTAATAATCAACTTGTACTATACTTAATTATCGCACTATTTTCTCAGTAAGCACAGATAGAGAATGACTGTATCCTTTACTTAACATACAGGGTAAGATTTTCCAACCCCCCATTCCCCCTCCCCTTTCCCTGGAGCAGGCTTTTTGGTAGGAGAGGCGGTTCACCATTGACCACTGGAGAGATCCGGGCATCTGACATCCTGCATGGTCTGGGAAAGACAACTGGGCTGGAGAGAGTGATAGGAGCATGCTGGACTGGAATTTAAATAAGGCGCCATGACCTTCGAACCTGCCAGCTGATGACCTGTAGGCAAATGAGCTACTGGCCCACCAGGTGACTTGGAGGATAACGCAGTTGTGCTTAAGTCATGAGGTTCCGAGCACTGAATCTGGTGCAGGATCCCACTATTCTGGTTTGCAGGGCAGTCTCTGAAGGAGCCCACCCACTCACACTTAGTCGCAGAATGGAAAGTTCTGTCCAATATAAGTTTAAAGGAAATTCAGAGAAGAAAAACATACCATAAGCATCACCCGCGAAATTCTGTACACCGGCCAATCATTGCACGGAATTTTCCTGTCCCGCCCGCCACAGGAATCGTAGCGGGCAGGACTGGACCATGCAAAGGTTCATTGACCTCAGGCGGGACTTTCCAGTCTTGGGGTGAGCGCAGCTGGAAAATCCTGCCCATTATCAAAGTAAAAAGAGTACTTTCAATGGCATTTTATACCCCTTTAAACTATGGATAATAATTAATTCGTGATTGAACAACTATAGAGGTTTACAGCATGGAAACCGGCCCTTCGGCCCAACTTGTCCATGCCGCCCAGTTTTTACCACTAAGCTAGTCCCAATTGCTTGTATTTGGCCCATACCCCTTGATACCCATGTAATTGACATGTAAAAGACAAAATTGTATCCGCCTCTACTATTACCTCAAGCAGCTTGTTCCAGACACTCATCGCCCTCTGCATGAAACAATTGCTCCTCTGGACCCTTTTGTATCTCTCCCCTCTCACCTTAAACCTATGCCCTCTAGTTTTAGACTCCCCTGGGAGTCTAACTGGGAAAAGATGTTGACCATCTACCTTATCTATGCCCCTCATTATTTTATAGATCTCTATAAGATCACCCCTAAGTCTCCTATGCTCCATGGAAAAAAGTCCCAGTTTATCCAGCCTCTCTTATATAACTAAAACCATCAAGTCCCATCAATTGTGAGGTTCTTTTCATTTTATTTACCTTTTGTCTGGAGGGGACATTGCCAAATGTAGCAATAGGAGCACTTCCCACTAGTTATGTATAGGAGCCATGTCAAGAAGTTTCAGACCAAGAATCACATAAATGTTACCTTTGCTACCTCAGTGGTCTGCCTTAACCCACCCACAAATTGTCCTTCCCTAGTAAATCGGTGCTACATAAATTGTTCCCACAAAAGGCTTATCTTGAAAGATTAAAACAAAGGAGGAGCAGATTCTCAGAGAAGATTTCTGTCGTTAATTTGTGATCACTTGCACTGAAGTTTGCCACAGACAATAATAAAGTTAGCAACAATACAACGGTACATGTTTTCTTTTTCAAGCCCTGCGCAAAATTCCCTTAGAACTGACCGAGAAGGGTACCTTTTATGTCAAAAATGTGAATAAACATGGTTTGAGTTGATCTGGTCTGTTCCTTTGAATCATCCATAACATGGGCCAGAATCTTCTGCCCTCCCCCATGGTTAGTTTGGTGGCTGGGGGCATTGAATCAGGTTGGAGGATGCCGTCGCCATCATCCCAATTAAATCCATGAAGGGAAGGCCTTAATTAATTAATGACCACTTAAGGGCCTCATCCTACCACTGGTGGTATTAATCCAATAGTGGGTGGGGGTGCTCACCATGCAAAGAATCATAGAATCATAGAAACCCTACAGTACAGAAAGAGGCCATTCGGCCCATCAAGTCTGCACCGATCACAATCCCACCCAGGCCCTACCCCCATATCCCTACATATTTACCCACTAATCCCTCTAACCTACGCATCTCAGGACACTAAGGGGCAATTTTAGCACGGCCAATTAACCTAACCCGCACATCTTTGGACTGTGGGAGGAAACCGGAGCACCCGGAGGAAACCCACGCAGACACGAGGAGAACATGCAAACTCCACACAGACAGTGACCCAAGCCAGGAATCGAACCCGGGTCCCTGTAGCTGTGAAGCAGCAGTGCTAACCACTGTGCTACCGTGCCGCCCGGTTACACATAAAGAGAGTTATCTGTAAGTAGGCACCCAGTGTGAGGGGAGTGTCCCTCATTCAAAGGCACTCAGTACCTGATGGAGGGTTCTGACATCAGGAAGGGGAGGCCCGACTGAGACATACTTCTGCATACCCTGCGAAGTCCCCTCACCCCACTTCCACCTCCATGATCCAAACCCTGCAACAACCTCCCACCATCACTTACCTGCAGCCTGGAATCCAGCAACGACTCTAGGCCTCAGTGGATATTGTACACACAGCAGCAGCTACCTCCCCAGTGCAGTTGCCATCCAATAGAGCTGCCACCCTCTGATTGGCCAGCAGCTCTTGGTTGCAGCTGGACCACCCACTCCAGGGTCCTTGATCCTGTGGAAAGGTCCACCACTGGCCTATCGGGTGCCTGGGTGGCACATGATGCAGTGGGACTTCCCAGAAAGAGGTGACACAGTGCCCTAACCGGCAGCCAAGACCTCTGCCACCATCATAAGATTCTGGCCAAGGTTAATTGGCTGGGCTCAATATTTTGTCCCTTATCTTTCCTGCCTTTTTATACTTTAATAATCTAAATTTTAACCTATCGTGCATTACACATAGAAAGTAATATTTTCAATGTCCTGATTCCTGTTAAAAATGTAACCATAAATTTGGTTTTAACGCATCTCATTAGAAGTATTAAATTAATATGTGTCTATGAATTAACATGAAAAACTGATTTCTCCCCATTGTCACCACAGTTCCTCACGGCATGATTAATTGATTTGCTTTTATAATGTCAATGTGATTCTCTTTTATATTTGCGATATCATTTCTTTTTATAGGCTTTTCATAAAGAGAACAATTTGCCTGCCAAAAATCATTTTATTTTCTTGCTCAGGGATAATGGTTGTGTTTACCTGGCTGGATCAAAACCTGCTGAAAAAAATAATGTTTTTTTTTGAGTGCTTTGCTGATGGCGCAGGCAAGAGCTTTCCTTGTAAGTTACTTTTCATTTTTTCTTCTTGCTTTTCCTTCTTTGTACTGTGACACTCGCCTCAGTTTAAAAATTAGGGACCTCTCATTTAAAGTGGAGATAAGAAGGGTAGCATGGTGGCACAATGATTAGCACTGCTGCCTCACAGCTCCTGGGACCCGGGTTCAATTCTGGCCTTGGGTCACTGTCTGTGTGGAGTTTGCACATTTTCCCCGTGTCAGAGTGAGTTTCCTCCATGTGCTCCAGTTTCCTCCTACTGTCCAAAGATGTGCAGGTTAGGTTGATTGGCCATGCTAAATTGCCCATTAGTGTCCTGGGATGTGTAGGTTAGAGGGATTAGTGGGGTTCGGAGGTATGGCCTGGGTGGGATTATGGTTGGTGCAGACTTGATGGGCCAAATGGCCTCCCTTTGCACTGTAGGGTTTCTGCGACCTTTTTCTTTCAGGAGGTTGTGAATCTTTATTTTCCAGAGAGTGGAGGACACAGGGTCTTTGAATATTTTTAAGGCGGAGGGATAGATTTTTGACTAACGAGAATATCGGGGGTAGTCAGGAATGTGGATGTTAATCAGCCATGATCTTACTGAATGGCAGAGTCCGTTCAAGGCCGAATGCCCTAATCCTGGTCCTAATTTGGATGTTTGTAATTTAGAATAGGGTTGTTTTGGCGGTGGGGGATGGGGAGTGGGTGGGGGGTGGGAATGTACCGTGGGAGGGTTGCAAAAGCTTTGCTCCTGATCTAAAGTGAAGCAGCCTCACACTAATTGGGATGGGCTTTGTCTCCAACATCAAGTCTGGTTTCAAAAGTAGTTAGGGAGTTTGTTGGACCTCTGATTCACTTTATAAACTACTACAATTCGATGAAAATGTTTATGTGCCACAAGTTGTCACTAAATTTAGAACTTCACTCAGAGCCTCAAAGGTAAGCGTGATTCCCGATTTGCTGACCACTGCTTGCTGAGTTAGAACATGTGATCTATATACTATGAGGGGTTCTTGAGTGCCCCACATTGCTGCCAAGTGAAAATGATCTCTGCCTACTCAAGGCTGAATATGTTGGCTATGATTTTACTGGAGGAGGTGGAAACCAAGGCAGGGGTCTGTTAAGATCTTTGATAGCTGTGCCAGGGAGACCCAGTGCAAGATCAGATGAAGATTGGTTACTTGCTCCAAGGAAACAGACATCCAATTATCATAATTAACATTCCAATTATATTTTGTGATGATACCTTGCCTTTAAGAAATATATTTGTATCATGTTTCTTGTGCAAGATTTGTTTTAGCACTCAGTTCTTTTATCGGTGCAGGACTTGGTTTAACAGCCAGTTCTATTATCGGTGCTGCTTTGTCTGTAAACACGGGACATGGCGGACAGAGTGCCCTTCATTGTCCAGTACTTCCCCGGAGCGGAGAAGCTATGACATCTTCTCCGGAGCCTTTAACATGTCATTGATGAAGACGAACATCTCGCCAAGGCCATCCCCGCACCCCCACTTCTTGCCTTCAAACAACCGCACAACCTCAAACAGACCATTGTCCGCAGCAAACTACCCAGCATTCAGGAGAACAGTGATCATGACACCACACAACCCTGCCACAGCAACCTCTGCAAGACGTGCCAGATCATCGACACGGATGTCATCATCTCACGTGAGAACACCATCCACCAGGTACACGGTACATACTCTTGCAACTCGGCCAACATTGTCTACCTGATACGCTGCAGGAAAGGATGTCCCAAGGCATGGTACACTGGGGAGACCATGCAGACGCTACGACAACTGATGAATGAACACCGCTCGACAGTCACCAGACATGAGTGTTCTCTTCCTGTTGGGGAACACTTCAGCGGTCACGGGCATTCGGCCTCTGATCTTCGGGTAAGTGTTCTCCAAGGCGGCCTTCACGACACACAGAGACTGATAACCAAGTTCTGCACACATGAGGACGGCCTCAACCGGGATCTTGGATTCATGTCACACTATCTGTAATCCCCACGACTTGCCTGGGCTTGCAAAATCTCACTAACTGTCCTGTCTGGAGACAATACACATCTCTTTAACCTGTGCTTAACGCTCTCTCCACTCACATTGTCTGTACCTTTGAGACTTGATTACCTGTAAAGACTTGCATTCCAACCAAATTATTTTGTAAATTGAGTTTGTGTCTTTATATGCCCCGTTTGTGAACAGAACTCTCACTCACCTGATGAAGGAGCAGCAAGCGCTCCGAAAGCTAGTGGCTTTTGCTACCAAATAAACCTGTTGGACTTTAACCTGGTGTTGTTAGACTTCTTATTGTCTGTACCCGGCAGCCCATATTATTACTGCAGCAGCTTAATTAGTCTTATTTGCTGGAATGTTTTTTTTAACCTGGACAAATGCAGGGTTGTTATTTCAGTGTTTCCCCTGGGGTTTTTCAGAGTGGCAATTGATTAGCCTGATTGACAAGTAAGGTAATGTGACTGGGTGGGGCTAGGCTCATAGAGAGAAAACCAGCTCAGATGCAGTTTGGGAGCTTAGAGAGAAGAAATAGTTCTCTGTCTCTCCCTTTCTCTCTCTGGATTTGGAGACTCAGATTTGCCAGAAAATAAGCCTTTTTCTCTGAAGTTTTGCTGCTTGAAGATAGATCTTTCTCTGGAAGCTGCTGTGTGGGAGTCAAAGGCAGATGTTTTTCTATATTTCTGACCAGAGGAGTTGAAAGATTGGAAATCTAGCATCCATGTGAGCATATCTGTTTTTGGTGCTAATTGGTACTGAAGTAGGATTTTTATGTCTCTGGGGATATTGCTCAAATTGGAACTATAGAGCAAGATAGCTGTTAAGAATTATATTTTGTCATGTTTAAGTATTTTAATTGGTAAAAGTTATGCTAATTATTTTTGTTATATTCTAACTATGTTCTTAAATAAAGTTTGGTAGTTAAATAAACTAGGTAGTTTAAATAAAAACGACGTAGCGGATTAATGGAATCACACCTGAATCACACCTTATGCTCGCACTAATGACAAAATTAAATAAAGTTGGGGTCTAGGCTAACTTCACAATATACCTTGGAGCTTCTGATCTGGTCCCTAACATTTTAATGCTGTCATCACTTTCTTAATGGCAAGTCCACGCATACCATGTGGGGTGGCCATCAGCTAAATGGAAGTGGTTTCCCTGTGGTAGGGTTAAGGGGGGGAAGGGATGATGAGACAGGGGTGACCATCAAAATCAGAGGTGTGGTGACCCAAAGAGGAAGATGTGGACAAGGAAAGGGCAGCCGTCATGACCCCAGTGATTTCCCCAGAGAAGTTTCTCCTCTAATCGTCGATCCCCTGGTTTTTTAATTTTTATAAATTCTACCCAGTCCACGTGCAGAGGACTTCTGTTTGCTTCAGCAATGGTCACCTCTCCAGGCCACACTGCCAAGTCTTCAAAGGGAACAGGGACAGCCCGGGAAATTACCGACCGGTGAGTCTAACCTCAGTGGTTGGTAAGTTGATGGAGAGGATCCTGAGAGACAGGATTTATGATCATCTAGAGAAGTTTAGTATGATCAAAAGTAGTCAGCACGGCTTTGTCAAGGGCAGGTCGTGCCTTACGAGCCTGGTTGAGTTCTTTGAAAATGTGACCAAACACATTGACGAAGGAAGAGCGGTGGATGTGGTCTATATGGACTTCAGCAAGGCGTTCGATAAGGTCCCCCATGCAAGACTTCTTGAGAAAGTGAGAGGGCATGGGATCCAAGGGGCTGTTGCCTTGTGGATCCAGAACTGGCTTGCCTGCAGAAGGCAGAGAGTGGCTGTGGAGGGGTCTTTCTCTGCATGGAGGTCAGTGACCAGTGGAGTGCCCCAGGGATCTGTTCTGGGACCCTTGCTGTTTGTCATTTTCATAAATGACCTGGATGAGGAAGTGGAGGGATGGGTTGGTAAGTTTGCTGACGACACCAAGGTAGGTGGTGTTGTGGATAGTTTGGAGGGATGTCAGAAGTTGCAGCGAGACATAGATAGAATGCAAGACTGGGCGGAGAAGTGGCAGATGGACTTCAACCCGGATAAGTGTGTAGTGATCCATTTTGGCAGATCCAATGGGATGAAGCAGCAGTATAATATGAAGGGTACCATTCTTAGCAGTGTAGAGGATCAGAAGGACCTTGGGGTCCGGGTCCATAGGACTCTTAAATCGGCCTCGCAGGTGGAGGATGCGGTCAAGAAGGCGTACGGCGTACTGGCCTTCATTAATCGAGGGATTGAGTTTAGGAGTCGGGAGATAATGCTGCAGCTTTATAGGACCCTGGTTAGACCCCACTTGGAGTACTGCGCGCAGTTCTGGTCACCTCATTACAGGAAAGATGTTGAAGCCATTGAAAGGGTGCAGAGGAGATTTACAAGGATGTTGCCTGGATTGGGGGGCATGCCTTATGAGGATAGGTTGAGGGAGCTTGGTCTCTTCTCCCTGGAGAGACGAAGGATGAGAGGTGACCTGATAGAGGTTTACAAGATGTTGAGAGGTCTGGATAGGGTAGACTCTCAGAGGCTATTTCCAAGGGCTGAAATGGTTGCTACGAGAGGACACAGGTTTAAGGTGCTGGGGGGTAGGTACAGAGGAGATGTCAGGGGTAAGTTTTTCACTCAGAGGGTGGTGGGTGAGTGGAATCGGCTGACGTCGGTGGTGGTGGAGGCAAACTCGTTGGGGTCTTTTAAGAGACTTCTGGATGAGTACATGGGATTTAATGGGATTGAGGGCTATAGATAGGCCTAGAGGTAGGGATATGATCAGCGCAACTTGTGGGCCGAAGGGCCTGTTTGTGCTGTGGCTTTCTATGTTCTATGTTCTATGTACCAGCACTCTTATTGGGCAGGCAACACCACCAACACTAATTGGACAGTGGACCCATAGGTAGCCAATTAGAAGGCTTTTTTGGTGAGATTGCCAATAAGGGCCCACTTGTAACAAGTGCAGGCTCAAGAGTTACTTTTTAATCAGTACGTGAGGGTCCAGAATTCAGGCACTCTAAGCAAGCACAGATCTGGACATGGTCATCTATATTTGCTGGCTACAATGTTCTACCCCAAAGGCAGGGCATGAAATGGAAGGCTCTGGATAAATGTAAGTTGCCTTGCTGACACAATAAAAGACTGATGATCACAGTACAAATGCTGTATTAAGTAACATAAAACCTGTGGTTCAAATACATTGAAGTAATGACAATGTTCAGAAAATGATTATCTTAATTTACGGAATGTAGTGTTTAATTAGATACCAGGGTGAAAGCACTCACCTAATGCCATCCCACAGGACCTTTTTTCAAGTGGAATGAATTTTGTGCCACATTCAATTAGGTTTTCCTGTTGAAAAGTGCAATCTGAATTTGACCAACTCACGTTTGCCAATTGAAAGCTTTAAAGAGCCGTAACTTCATGATGATTATATCTCAGTGATTAAAAAAAAAATAGATAAAAGGGAAGTGTGATATATGGCATTCAATTGCTTCTAAATGTTCGATGTCATTTTAGCCCTGCCCAGCAGGGAGAAATTGGAGTGGGAGTCGTGCAGTTAAGGATGTCCTTCTCCATTCAGTTCAAAGGCAATTACAGAGGGCAATAAATGCTGGCCCAGTCAGTGACGCTCACATCTCACGAATTAATTTTTAAATTATAGCTGATTCAAGTGGCTTTCAAACCAACTTCCTGAATCCAGAAGGAGGAACCTTCACAATACGGCACCTCCCACGGTCTGTAACCCTGAGGTGGCACGGTGGCACGGTGGTTAGCACTGCTGCCTCATGGCGCCAGGGACCCGGGTCACTGTCTGTGTGGGGTTTGCATGTCCCCATGTCCTCTGGGTGCTCCGGTTTCCTCCCACGGTCCGAAAGACATGCTGGTTAGTGAATTGGCCATGCTAAATTCTCCCTCAGTGTACCCGAACAGGCGCCAGAGTGTGGCAACCAGGGGATTTCCACAGTAACTTCATTGCAGTGTTAATGCAAGCCTACTTGTGACATTAATAAATAAACTTCAAATCCAAACTTGAGGTTTCTGAGCACTCCCCTCCTCCCCCAACTGTTCCCTCCCCTCTTCCCCCCACCCTAACCACCCCAAGGCGGTCCAATTCCAGCCATGAGCCAATCCACTCCCTGCCTATCCCATAAACTCCCCGAATAATTCTCAGGCTGTTCACGCCAGAGGAATTTTCCCATCTTGCTGCAGTAAATGGAGATTTGGCTGGGCTGCAAGAGTGTGAGCGGCTGTTAAGATCGCGCCCTCAGCCTTCGATTCTCCCATGCCTGAGACCTCCTATTCCATCCCCATGCCTTTAATTCTCCTGATCACAAGTCCTCCAAATCCCTAAAACCTCCCGCACCCACTCCCCCAGCCCAGATCTCCAATCCTCCCTCCCAGGGTCAGGAAACCACCCAATTGACCCTTCCCCTAGGTCATCCCGAATTGCAGAATCCTCAAGACATTAAAAACCACACAACATAGCCGGATGCTAAGTCTGAAATACATTCCTAACAGAACGTAATAGGCTGGGATTATAAACAGTTTACTCGTGGATTTGACAGAATTTTTGTGCTAACGTTAATTAGTGGAACAGATTTTTAAAGGTTCTACATTTCAAAGTTTTGAACTACATTGAAAAGGGTGGGATAGAATGAAAAAATAATTGTTAATAAATGATGCTTTGACGATCAAGAAGTCAATTCACTTCCCATAACTACACAGCTAAAGATATTAATTATAGCCTTCTTAGGGTGAAACCAGAATGTCTCACAGAATGCAAAACGTTGTCCATTATTTCCCCTTGAATTCATCAATTGCCACTTCTAATCTTTGCACAGAGTCACAATTAACTTGTCATGAGCAGTTCAATGTTTTTCCCTCATCTCCCGCCCCTCAACTCTGCACATACCATGGAATATTTGCAAAGAGGCTGGTTTCAAGTGGTTCTAAGTCTTTATCCTAGCTGTTTATGATTGTTCCACAGGAGCTACACAAGATGTTACATTGAGCGTACAGCAAACAAACAGGCCATTCAGTCCAACAGGTCTATTCCGATTTCAATTCTTCACTCAAGCCTCTTTCCTTCAATGTTCGTTCTAAGCTGTGGTACATAGCCATGCAGCAATCCAGAACTTAATGCTCAGTGCAACAACAAACAGGCTGAGCACAACCAATATTTTATATCCAGCCATACAATCTTAAAGGGACCATGTGGTTCAGTAACAGCCATGGACAATAAAGAAAAATCATTGCCTCCCATGCTATTCATCTATCTCCATCTCTTATATTCCTTACTCCTCACATTATCTAGCTTCTCCTTAAATGGATCTGTGCTATTTGGTTATTGTGAGAAGATGACCAATTCTCCAGAGTTGGGACTTCCACCCATCAATGTCCAGCAGTCACGATGCCACTGTAACTTGTGGGGTTAGCTTATTGCTTGGTGATTGATATTGAGGCACTCATCAAGGGAGTCAATGGAGGGCAGGTGGGAAAGTGGAGTTAAGGCTCCAATCAGCTTAACCACGATCTTACTAAATGGTGAATCAGGCTCAATGGGCCAAACGGCCTACTCCTGTTCCTATTTCTTATGATCCTATCATCACTGCAATTTCCATATGAAACGACCTTTTACACTGGGCTGTTTGTGACAGCTGCCTTTAAAGTATGCGGTGATTGAGAAAAGCAAGGGCAGACTAAGAGACCAGTTTTACTGAGAGCTCAAACTGGACTCCACAGCAGATTTAATGGATAGGTGACTTACCAATGAGATTTTGTAAAGTTTTTAAGAAGGAGTTCAAGGACTCCTCCGGGCACTCTTCCGGGTTTCCTCCAGGTTTCCTCCGAGTGCTCCGGTTTCCTCCCACAGTCCAAAGATGTGCAGGTTAGGTTGATTGGCCATGCTAAAATTTCCCCTTAGTGTCCTGAGGTGCGTAGGTTAGAGGGATTAGTGGATAAATATATAGGGATATGGGGGGGTAGGGCCTGGGTGGGATTGTGGTCGGTGCAGACTCGATGAGCCAAATGGCCTCTTTCTGCACTGTAGGGTTTCTATGATTCTATGATTCTATGACTCCAAGAACAACCCAAGTAAACCAAAAAGGAAAAGGGGTTGAAAGAGGGATCCAATCACTTCAATCAGTCTGATTTTCAGATCTTTATTTTGATTTGATTTATTATTGTCACAAGTATTGGTATACAGCGAAAAGTATTGTTTCTTGCACTCTATACAGACAAAGCATACTGTTCATAGAGAAGGAAAGGAGAAAGTGCAGAATGTAGTGTTACAGTCATAGCTAGGGTGTAGAGAAAGATCAACTTAATGCGAGGTAGGTCCACTCAGAACTCTGTTGGCAGCAGGGAAGAAGCTGTTCTTGAGTCGGTTGGTATGTGTCCTCAGACTTTTGTATCTTTTTCCCGACAGAAGAAGGTGAAAGAGATGAGTTGCAAGTATAAAGAAGGACTGCCAGTTCCTCAAGGTAAGACGTCCCAAAGGATGTCTCCAGAATCATTTGAATGCCACCTCTCTGAACCTCAGAAGATCAATGCAGAAAACATTGATCTGAAGGTGAGAAAACAGTCACTGCATCCTTTCTAGCTTGGGCACAATGGGAACAAGATTACTCACCACTGGGAGGCAGTGGCTAAATGGTATTGCTGTTGGACTAGTAATCCAAAGATCCAGGGTAATGTTCTAGGGACCCTCGTTCAAATCTCACCCCAGCAGATGGTGAAATTTGAATTCAATAAAAATCTGGAATTCAAAATCTAATGATGACCATGCAACAATTGTCATAAAAGCCCATCTGGTTCATTAATGTCCTTTAGGGAAGGAAATCTGTCATCCCCGTCTGGCCTACATGTGACTGCAGCAATGTGGTTGATTCTTAAATGCCATCAGGGATGGGCAATAAATGCTGGCACAGCTAGCAACATTTGCATCCTATGAATGGATTTTTAAAATTATTATTATTTGGAGCACAAGTCTTTCCTTCAAATTGCACTATGATTAAAATACTCTTTGCTGATAGAATTAATCTTTGCCAGCAACACACAATACACTCTAAACTAAGCACCTCATTTTCTTTTTCATTGAAGTCAATGTAACTGAAAGTCAGACACGGTGTAAATCAAGCTGACAACATGTCAGAAAGTATAGACTAATCCTCAACTTATATTGATGATTCAGACTTAGGGATATGGAACACAATCTCAAAGTTTGCAGATGACACAAATGTAGGCGGTTCAGCAAACACTGAGGTGGTCTGCAGAGAACTTCAGGAAGGCTCATAATTACTGGAATGGGCAGACAGCCAGTGGAGGCAAGATTATGTGGATAAGTATAAGGCAATATAAGAAAAGCATGTAATGAGAATTATATATTTAAAGAAAAGAGATGAAGGGTGGGATGGTCAGAGGGGTTCAAATACAAAATTTCCTCATTTCCTAAGTGCCATTAGCACATTTCCTATAAATAGTTTCAAGACTACAGCTAGAATATTATGTTTGACTTTGAACACTCCATTATAAAACATAGGTGCAGGAGGTCCAATTTAAGATGCCAATCTCCTGCACCCGAACAGTATTGGAAACATGTCTGACATTGTTTGGTTCAGGCATGGTAAAAGTGTCTAGACGCATTACGTTATTCTCCAGGGGCTGGCAGCACTGTGGCCGAGCTGTTACCTTTACAACTGTCATAGCGTTCTTCGTTGATATCATTGAAGAGGCAGCACTACATGAAGGAGTTTCTCCCGTTCCACTGTCTGTTTTCAGACACAAATTGGACATTGATCTGAACATGTTGGCCTCAACCTACTGCTGTCAGAATTACCAGGCTCACAGACGGTCTATCTTTTGGAGGCCAAAAAGGTGTCCATTATAAAACTCTAGCCTACTGTCAGTAACCGCGAGTTCACCCTCCTGATTGCCCTCCCTTATTTCATCCAGCTGATTTTGCTTCAGCAAGCTACCTCTGATTGCAACTGGTGTCATGGTAACAGTTGCTTGTGGTTGCGGACTCCAGTTATTAGATACTGTGATAACATGGGCCACTTTAAAGGGCCACATGATCAGGCTGGACCCTATGGATAGGTTGCGCAGGAATCCAAGCCAATTGGGAGCAAGGGTGTGCGTCCTGGGACTAGGAGGAACCTCAGTTGGAGACAGGGAGGAGAAGAGAATAGACTTGTCTCTTAGTTCTGTCAGACCCTTATCTTGTCTATATATTATGTTAGCAATAAACTGTTCCTTGTTGAAGACACAATGAGCCACTTTCAAATTTACTATACTGTATGGTAAACTCTGTCATACATATGGGGTAACCCGACCTGGGGCCTGAAGGTCAGACAGTACATGTTAGAGCTGGTCGGGGTATGGCTTCAGATGCATTGCAAATATGTGTTCGTGTCAGGAAAAGGTGTTATCAATAAAGTTAGTTCAACAGCAATGATGTCATAGAAACATAGAAAAGAGAAGCAGCAGGGGACCATTCAGTCCTTCCAACCTTCTCCGCCATTCATTTTGATCACGGCTGATCATCAAATTCAATATCCTTATCCCGCCTTCCCCCCGAGACCTTGATCCCTTTAGCCCCAAGAGCCATATCTAATTTCTTCTTGAAATCACATAATGTTTTGGCCTTAACTACTTTCTGTGTTAGTGAATTCCACAGATTCACCATTGTCTGGGTAAAGAAACTTCTCCTCACCTCAGTCCTAAAAGGTTGACCCCTCAAACTATGTCAGTTGTCGTGCATCATAAAAACAAGACAATTGGCACCAACAGCTCACCAGAGCTATCTCAATGAGACAATTTGCCAACTTCATTAGATACATGTACAAGCGGCATGGTGGCACAATGGTTAGCACTGTTGCCTCTCACTCCATCTGACGAAGGGGCAGCGCTCCGAAAGCTTATGGTATTTGCTACCTGGTGTTGTGAGACTTCTTACTGTGCCTCTCAGCACCAGGGACCTGGGTTCAATTCCTAGCTTGAGTCACTGAGTGTGTGGAGTGTGCACGTTCCCCCATTTAGAATTTAAAGATTCTGCCTGCGTGGGTTTCCTCCCGGTGATCTGGTTTCCTCCCACAGTGTGAAAGACATGCTGGTTAGGTGCATTGGCCATGCTCAGTGTACCCAAACAGATACCGGAGTGTGGCAACTAGGGGATTTTCACAGTAACTTCATGTAAGTTTAATTGTGACACTAATAGACATGTAGCATGTACTGTACTGGGATCCTGCTGGTTCATACATGTTCAAATTTCCACATCATACATGGAACTCTTTGCCGCAGAAGACTGTGGAGGCCAGGTCATTGAGTGTCTTTAAAACAGAGATAAGTAAGTTCTTGATTAATAAGGGGATCAGGTGTTATGGGGGAAAGGCAGGAGAATGGGGATGAGAAAAATATCAGCCATGATTGAATGGCGGAGCAGACTCGATGGGCCGAGTGGCCTAATTCTGCTCCTATGCCTTATGGTCTTATCATAAGGATTGTACAGCACAGATTCACCAAACATAAGCCAAGGAGACATTTGTGCCAGTTGTAAGGAGACATTTAAAATATTTGGACTACTTCCTCAGGAGCAGAGGAGATGAAGACAAGATCTAATAAAGATTTTGAAAATGATGAAGTGTTTCATCAGAGTAAGTAAGGAAAGATTATTTTGTTTCGTTGGTGACTCAGTGACGATGGAGGTCTTCAATTTAAAATTATTACAAAGAGAGTGAGGAAATAAATCACAAAAAAGTTATTTTTGCAGAAAGTTTTTCCAAAGCATGGATTGCTGTGCCACAAAGATTTTGATGAAATGGTTGAAGCAAAGAGCATTGTACATTTTATGAAAAAGTGAATCAAAATCTGAAGCAGAGGACGATAAAAGGCCAGCAGTGGGATGAGTGGCTTTGGATTGTTCCAGAAAAATGCTGGCACAGATACCATGGACTGAATGGCTTTCATCTGTACTCGAAGTTATTCACTTCAAAATAGATTCTTTTTTCACTCTTCACTAACATGAAAATGATGCATGGGCCTTTTTCATTCTTCAACATAGTGTTAAAAAATGTATCAATACTTGGCAGAACTGGAGTCAGCCATTTCTAGTCCAAAAAAACGCAAGCATCTTACTTTATTTATTTATGTCACAAGTAGGCTTACATTATCACTGCAATGAAGTTACTGTGAAAATCCCCTAGTCGCCACACGCCGGCACCTGTTCGGGTACGCTGAGGGAGAATTTAGCATGGCCAATGCACCTAACCAGCACTTCTTTCACACTGTGGGAGAAAGTCAGAGGAAATCCAAGCAGACACGGTGAGAACGTGCAAGTGCACAGACAGTGACCCAAGCCAAGAATCGAACCCAGGTCCCTGGCGCTGTGAGACAACAATGCTAGCCACTGTGCCACAGAGCTGCCATACTTCCTACTTCCTACAGAAAATCCACTGACGGGTCCCGCAACATTTAGAATTTAAAGATTCTGAATGACTGCAATTCAGAATTATTCATAACACATAATTCCCTAAATATTACTTAGCTGGACAGCATAACAAAAGCATATGAACATCATTTACAATTTTGTGTTTTAATTCAATTATGGTAAGCCATTCTGCCATTTTAGTTCTGTATTTACTCATCTCAGATCTTCCTGTTCACTGCACGGCATTCCTTTGACGTGAGAAGCCATTTTAACCGAATCTAGGAAACTGACAGGATTGGGTTTTACAGATGGGCTGGATTTTACTGACCTTTGAAATAGGGAAAATAATATTGGGCATGTGTAAAAAATCAGCATTCTACCCAATCCTGTAAGTTTCCCATCCATCAGGTTAACTTAAAATTACCAGCTAAAAGTAGGAGGGAAAATTGTCCCACTATAGGCTTTTACTAGTGTCATTACCTAACTGGCCACGAGAAGGTGTGTAACCATGTTATCAATTGGTTCAGTCTTCTGGCTCTCAATATGTGCAATGCCATGTGGTTCACTTTCATATTTACCACTGCGGAGGTGAACTGGTGGGACCAATTTTCCACCTGTTACAGAACCTATCCAATTTTCACCCTATTGAAATCAACAGCGGGTAATCTCTTTGTCAGATCATAGTCAAGGCAACAAGGTTGAACGCAATACCCACCCATGAATGTCAAATATGAAAAACTAAGCTCAAATGGGGTGTAATGGAGCAAAGTTTCATAGAATGATGGGACGAAGATCCATTGACAGCACATTGTTAAAACTGCACTCACAGGATTGTAAGGAGGGTGAGAAATTTAGAGAGCTGTCCAGGGTGCCCTTGGCACTTCCCAGCATCTAACTCACAATCAATTGTGGGGCAGCATGGTGGCACAGTGGTTAGCACTGCTGCCTCACAGCTCCAGGGACCCGGGTTTGATTACCAGCTTGGGTCACTGTCTGTGCAAACTCTGCACATTCTCCGTGTGTCTGTGTGAGTTTCCTCCTGGTGCTCCAGTTTCTTCCCACAGATGGAAAGACGTGTGGGTTAGGTTCATTGGCCATGCTAAATTCTTCCTCAGTGTACTCAAACAGGTGCTGGAGTGTGGCAACTAGGGAATTTTCACAGTAACTTCATTGCAATGTTAAGCATATAGAACCAGGAGTAGGCCATCTGGCTTCTCTAGCCTGCTCTGCCATTCAAAAAGATCATGGCTGATCCTTTTGTGGACTTAGCTCCACTTACCATCCCACTCAACATAACCCTTAATTCCTTTACTGTTCCAAAATCTATCTATATTTGCCTTAAAAACATTCAATGAGGTAGCCTCAACTGCTTCACTGGGCAGGGAATTCCACAGATTCATAACCCTTTGGGTGAAGAAGTTCCTCCTCAACTCAGTCCTAAATCTGCTCCCCCCTATTTTGAGGCTATGCCTCTTGTTCTGGTTTCACCCACCAGTGAACGCAACTCCCTGCTTCTATCTTATTTATTCCCTTCATAATTTTATATGTTTCTATAAGATCCCCCCTCATTCTTCTAAATTCCAATGAATATAGTCTGCTCAGTTTCATTGTGCCAACATTAAAATTATATATCTAAATTATAAAGTGAGTAAAAGGTTTCAGCTTAATCTAGGTTAAGAGAACTGAAGTGTCTCGTGTTATGCTGTTATCTGAAAGCACTGATTAGATTTAAATTAATATGCAATTATTATCCAATCTATCTCTGTCATAGTCACTGTTTCTTTCACTCTCTCTTATCCAGATCATTTTTGTCTTTTGATGTTCCATCGGTTTGTTCACAATGGATCCCTTCCTCCTGCTTAATCTAGCCTATTGTCAAAGGGTGCCCTATCCAATTTAGCAATGTTGCTTCACCCATCATTAAGGCTGAAACATTTCGGGTGGGATTCTGTAGCTGTTCATGCCAGCGAGATTCTTCCGTCCCGCTACAGTGAATGAAGATTTGGCTGGGCTCCAAATGCTCTAGCCTCTCTGCCAGCACGGCAGAGCGTGAACCACCAGAGAACTCCGGCCTATAATCTTTCCACCTGTTTGGACAGCAGCAATTTGACCGGAACCAGGTCAAAAACCTGCCATATGGAAAGATAATTCACAAGTTCATGTGCAACGAAAGCATTTGATATAACCAGGGAGTTGTTCCTTTCCTGCCTGTTTCGACTTCACTCATGTTCAGGTCTGATGGGCTCCTGCTACAGGCAGACAGAGGCCTACTTTTAATTGATTAGTCACAGCCTTATAACATCATTGGTGCCACCACTGTGACTTTGACATGTCAGGAGAGGCCTGCTTGGTCATAAGCCTGACAGCTGCACCATGGTGGAAGCATGGGTAGGGTTGGGCCTGGCCAGGGATTGAGGGGAAGAATCCCAGGAAGGAATCCCATGTGTTGTGGCATTTCTGTCAAGAGGTGTAGCCCCTCGTAGGTGGAAGGAGTCCCATGTGTGTGTGCAGGGGGGCAGGGGGAGTAATCAGGGGGTGGGGGGGAATTCCATGGGGGATCAGTGTGTGCCCGTGCAATAGTTACCCTGAAGTCAGAAGAGGTTTTAATTCTTTTAACTTCTTCTGGGTAATTATTCATGTAATCCAGTCAGAACCATCCAAAGTTTACGATTTCTGGGCAGTTGCCATGCAAACCTTACCTATGAATCGGAGTTCAATCCTGATAAATGCGAAGTGATGCATTTTGGTGGGAATAATGTAAGGAGGAGCTACACGATAAATGGAAGAACCATAAAGGGTGTAGAGACGCAGAGGGACCTGGGTGTGCAAGTCCACAGATCTTTGAAGGTGACGTCACAGGTGGAGAAGGTGGTGAAGAAGGCATATGGCATGCTTGCCTTTATAGGACGGGGCATAGAGTATAAAAGTTGGGGTCTGATGTTGCAGATGTATAGAACGTTGGTTCGGCCGCATTTGGAATACTGCGTCCAGTTCTGGTCGCCACACTACCAGAAGGACGTGGAGGCTTTGGAGAGAGTACAGAGGAGGTTTACCAGGATGTTGCCTGGTATGGAGGGGCTTGGTTATGAGGAGAGATTGGGGAAACTGGGGTTGTTCTCTTTGGAAAGACGGAGGATGAGGGGAGACTTAATAGAGGTGTATAAAATTATGAAAGGCATAGATAGGGTGAACGGTGGGAAGCTTTTCCCCGGGTCGGTGGTGACGTTCACGAGGGGTCATAGGTTCAAGGTGAAGGGGGGGAGGTTTAACACAGATATCAGAAGGACATATTTCACACAGAGGGTCGTGGGGGCCTGGAATGTGTTGCCGGGCAAGGTGGTGGAGGCGGACACACTGGGAACGTTTAAGACTTATCTAGACAGCTATATGAACGGAGTGGGAATGGAGGGATACAAAAGAGTGGTCTAGTTTGGACCAGGGAGCGGCGCGGGCTAATTGTTCCTTGTTTCTCGTGGAAGTGGAAATGACTAGGGTTGGGAAGAATTTTCCGATCAGGGCCAGTGTGATCTCCTGGACTCGTTTCGATCGCCTCAGGGGGTCGGAGAGGAATTTCCCAGATTTTTTTTTCCCCATATTGGCCCTGGGGTTTTTCACTCTGGGTTTTCGCCTCTCCCTGGAGATCACATGGTCTGGAATGGGGGGGTGGGGGTGAGTTAATAGGTTGTAATGAACAAAGCATCGTAGCTGTGGGGGACAGCTCGGTGGATAGGATATTGGTATGTAGATAGGCTGGAAAATTGGGCGGGGATCCTGGATTCAGGATTCAATCCTGGACCGGGGAGCGGCGCGGGCTTGGAGGGCCGAAGGGCCTGTTCCTGTGCTGTATTGTTCTTTGTTCTTTGTTCTTTGAATGTCTGAAATGGGTTCCTGAGAACATCTTTGGAGTATACTCCCTAGTACAACACTCTGCAGCCCACAAGTTACAGCCTTTCCCAATTATCCTATTCCCATTCCACAATGAAAGTGAAGGAACTTGCAAGAGCCTACGGCTGTCATTCATCAAACTCTCAAGATACACTTTTCTTCTCCTTTGCAAACTGTTTTTTTCCCTTGAAGGTCTGGGTTATTTAGAACGCATTACATTATAAGCTTCCTTCATCCAAAACTCTTGAAACAGTCCAGCTCTAGCACATTCACTATAAAAACTGATAGAAAAAAGACTAGAAGTAGTTGCTGTCACTCATTTGAAAGACTTATGTTAGATTGAGCTTTAAGCAGCATTTCTATTTCCAGTAAAGCGTCACAATATATACCCATTTTCCAAAGTTCCTGTTTCTTCTGCAAACCATTTGACTTTGAAACATATATTTCAAACTGGTAATATTTACAATCCACACTTTTGTATTTTAATTGCAGCTTGAATTATTTAAAACAGGTTTGAATGTCCCACCACTATATATTTCAAATGGGATGACTGTCCTCTTATCGGTTGCTTATAAAACAAGGCTGCTTTCAAACAGAAGGACATTGATTAACTTTATTTTGTTCAGATGTTAACAGGGGAGGCAACAGTGTAGTGCTATTGTCACTAGACTAATAATCCAGAGACCCAGGGTAACACTTTAGGGACCCGAGTTCCAATCCCACCACAGCAGAAGGTGAAATCTGGAATTAAAAGGTCTAATGACGTTGATTGTTGTAAAAAGCCGCTGTCCTGAAGGAAATCTGCTGTCCTTATGTGGTCTGGCCCACATGTGGCTCCAGACACACAGCAATGTCATATTGTGCAGAAGAGACCCTTCAACCCATCGAGTCTGCACTGACACGTGAGAAACACCTGACCTGCCACCTAACCCCATTTAACAGCACTTGGCCCATAGTCTTAAATGTTATGACGTGCTAATGTGGTTAACTGAAAAGGTTCTAGAATGCCAGAGCAAATAGGGATGGGCAATAAGTGCTAGCCAAGCGATGCCTGCAATCCTTTGGATGAACAAAAGAAACTTATGCGTACTTTCAACATATTTTGTTTTCATTTCAAATTTTTGGCTCCCATCTAATTCAGCCACACAGCAAACCACATTCCCTGCTCTTGAAGGGCTCCATAAATCCCCCCATTGGATCTATTACATAACTGAAACCAAAAGAGAAAATGCTGGAAAATCTCAGCAGGTCTGGCAGCATCTGTAAGGCGAGAAAAAAGCTGACGTTTCGAGTCTAGATAACCCTTTGTCAAAGCAGCCGCAGTAATTTGCTTTTATCCACTATTACATAACTGACTGTTCAAGTACTAATTCTGCCCCGAACAGATCTGATTATCCCTTACTTACCATATGCAATAGGATTGGCTATTCCTATACATTTACTGTAAGTAGTCTCACAACACCAGGTTAAGTCCAACAGGTTTATTTGGTTGCACGAGCTTACAGAGCGCTACTCCTTCATCAGGGGCAATGCTCCGAAAGCTCATGCTACCAAATAAACCTGTTGGACTTTAACCTGGTGTTGTGAGACTACTTACTGTGCCTACCCCAGTCCAACGCTGGCAACTCCATATCATGGCTATACATTTACTGACTGTGTCGACTATTAACTGTATAATTAACATAGGGCGGGATTTTTCTGGCCGCACTCGCCCCAAAACCGAAAAATCCCGCCCGAGGTCAACGGACCATTCCATGGTCCGCCCCTCGCCCACTCCGATTCCCATGGAGGGCAGAACAGGAAAATTCGCCCCCTAATGTTTAATATCATTTTAGGAAGTGCATAAGAATTTAGTTACCAATGCATTTCACACACAATTATAAATCCATGTATTTGCCTGTATGCTTGTCTGTAGATTCTCCGATAAAACTATTTAAACAATTTTGAAATAGAATAATAAATGAATTTTCATTTTTGCTTGCGATTTACTTTCTGTGGAAAGTTTCACCATATACAAAATCTAGCGAGAGAAATTAAATTCACAATATCTTTAATGTTCTGTCCCCTACTGAGCACTGTGTTTATGTCTGTGTGAATGTGAGATTAAAGGCATGGAGTTAGTTAAGCTTCAAGTTTATTTACTAGTATCACAAGTAGGCTTGCATTAACACTGCAATGAAGTTACTGTGAAAATCCCCCAGTTGCCTCACTCTGGCGCCTGTTTGGGTGCTCTGAGGGAGAATTTAGCTTGGCCAATGCACCTAACCAGCATGTTTTTCACACTGTGGGATAAAGCCGGAGCATCCAGAGGAAACCCACGCAGGCACGGGGAGAACATGCAGACTCCACACAAACAGTGACCCAAGCCAGGAATCAAACCCGGGTCCCTGGCGCTGAGGCAGCATTGCTAACCACTGCGCCACCCTTTGTGACAAAGCAACTTACATTAAAATTTACAGGGAGACCCACCAAACTCTGTTTAATATGATTCTTGGAAGATAAGCCTTCTGATCATTGGAAGTGTAAACAAAGGCCTGAAAAAGTAACCTTATAACATAGATTATGTTAGAGCTGAGAGATACAGTTATTTCTGATAGAATTCCACCTTATCATTACTCAGTTACAATATCAAGCCAATTAAAATTCTTGCTCCTTTCAATTATAAAATTACTATGATTATATACCCCAATCTCATTCCCAGGTCATTAACTTTAAGACTGTTGTGAATTTTCAACTTGCCTCCTTGACATATAATTGGATTAATGGATGAGCGACACTTATCGGAACCACCCAATTATTTGGGGTACCGAGCTTCATCGTCCAATAGGGGTTGGTGATGAGTAGACAAACGGAATCAAATTGTAATATATTTTTCTATACCAGTTTACACCATGGGATAAACATTGGTTAGTCACATGTCAAGCAAAGATTGTAAAATGTGATGCTGGACTTTGTGCCCCCAATTTTGTTCACAAGTTTGTGAAGCACAGTTTGGGCCTATTCATGGATGCTTGCTAGTTAGCATGCTTGGGCCTCCTTTCCATGTCTAAAATAGCAATTTACAGATCCTGTCTAATGACATGAATTGGAGCACCCGCAAGCTTGCTATCCTTGTTCTTAAAACCCGATTTAGCAGAACTCTACAGTCAAATCTGCTTCGTGGACTGTAGCTTTGGGCTGTATTACTGAATTGTTGAGTTTGGACTACAAACATTTATAAGAGTATACATGTATTTATTTTTGTACAGATTTATTTTATGCTGGCATTTTGCACTGTTCTATTTTGGACTGCACTTAAAGAGTGTAATAACTGCTGTTATCCACTGAGGAAGGTTGGAATGAACCACAGTCTCCCAAACCCTATCTTCATGCCTGCTTGATCTGGAGAACAATTTCACAATGGAGAAAATGTGCAGGTGCAAAGACATCTCAGGCGAATTCGCCGCTATCCCAGGATCTGCAACTCCTATCTTGGCATGACATATGCAACTTGTCTTTAATGCTTCCATCGCACTGTGGGTGCAGAGACAGAACACTGCCTCTGCAATAAATGGTACAAACCATTTTAAGGATTAGGGTGGGTCCACTTGCTGTGAAGGTGGGAACATTTTTATGTTCCAGAAGACTGCACTGTTCATCCATCAAATCAGTCGATCTGTAATTCATAGCTGTATCAAATAAGTGCCTTCTTTGTTCTTGGAAATCATTTTATCACATTCCCTTGGAAAATAAGACTGAAGAGGGCCATGGATCTTTAATAATTAATATGTCTTCTGAAAATTCAGGATATCATAGCTGGAACACCTAGCCACCCATGTTCCTCACACTCCGAACATATATATGAAAAGGAAGGACTTCCACTTCCTAATGTATAGGTATTTTCAGACCACTGCAATGTACACCTTTGTCATCACTTACCTTTAAGTCATAGCATCACAGAATGATTACAGCATAGATGGAGGCAATTCGGCCAGTATTGTCTATGCTGTCTCTCTAAAGAAGCAACTTACTGAGTGCCAATTACCGGTCTTCTCCATGTAACCCTGCACATTCTTCCTTTCCAGATAATAATCCAATTCTCTCTTAATTAAGACCTTGAATAAACTTGCCTCTACCCTGCTCTCAGGCAGTGCATTCCAGATCCAAACCATTTCCTGTGCAAAAAGATTTTCCCTCATGTCTCCATTACTTCTTTTGCCAATTACCTTAAATCTATGCCCTCTTGTTCCCAAAACGTCTGCAAATGGGAACATTTCCTCCCTATCCATTCTGCTCAGGCCCCTCATGATTTTGAATACTTCCATTAAATCTCCTCACAACCTACTGTTCTCCAAATAAAACTCCCAACCTCTCTAATCTGTCTGCATAACTGAGGTTCCTCATCCCAGGAACCATTTTTATGATTTTCTTCTGGACTCTCACTACATCTTTCATTGTAATTTCACCAAGTTTTCCACTTTCTCCCACCTCTCCATAAGACCATAAGACATAGGAGCGGAAGTAAGGCCATTCGGCCCATCGAGTCCACTCCACCATTCAATCATGGTTGATTTCAACTCCATTTACCCGCTCTCTCCCCATAGCCCTTAATTCCTCGAGAAATCAAGAATTTATCAATTTCTGTCTTGAAGACGCTCAACGTCTCGGCCTCCACAGCCCTCTGTGGCAATGAATTCCACAGACCCACCACTCTCTGGCTGAATAAATTTCTCCTCATCTCTGTTCTAAAGTGACTCCCTTTTATTCTAAGGCTGTGCCCCCGCGTCCTAGTCTCCCCTGTTAATGGAAACAACTTCCCTACGTCCATCCTATCTAAGCCGTTCATTATCTTGTAAGTTTCTATCAGATCTCCCCTCAACCTCCTAAACTCCAATGAATATAATCCCACGATCCTCTCGATTTACAACTATTACTGGAATGATTTTCGCATCCTTTGTAGTGAAGACAGAGTCAAAATATTTATTTATTTCATCTGTCATTTCCATGGAGATGGGTCTGCCAAACTGGGAGATTTCCCAAATCAAGCTTCCCACCTCCAATGGCGAAATTCCAGCCCGGAGTGATTGCTGGACCGAACATTATCCGATAAGAGAACTTAACCGGTGTAAAAAAAAGCTTGTCATTGCCATAGCAGTACTAATGAACTTGTCTTTATTACACATCACATTGCTTACAACTATTTAATTCAGAAAAAAAAACTTAGGTATGTAAATCTCTAATCTAATTCTGCAAATATCAAAGAGACATCGCACAGCAGGCAGTTAATGAGTCTTTTGGTACAAGACCAACTTTAATCAGTTTGAATTAACCTGAAAGCATTTTAATTTCATTCATTTATTCATTCATTTTTAAATGTAAATTCTGGAACATAACATTATATTTGTTTTCCTATCCATTCTTTCAAGTGATTGCTGTATTATCAACAGCTACTGGAATGGTGATTTAATACTCTTTCCACAGCACTTACTGGTAATGCGACCAGTTGTCAATAGATCTCTGATTTATCTGTACTTGGATATCTCAAAAGATGATGAGACACTGCAGTAAGCAGCTGTATTCTTGATATATTTTAAAATACTTTGGAATTTGACTTAAAGTCGGAGAATAATGAAGAGATTCTGATTCATGAACTTGAGTTAGTCATTTGAAAAGCAAGGAAATCAATGTAATTACCTTGATAATTATACAGCAAGATATTTCTAATTGTCATGTATTGACAAGAATGAACCACTTGGTCCAAGGGATTTTCAGCAAGTTTTTATGGAATACCTACAGTGCAGAAGAGGCCATTTGGCTCATCGAGTCTGCACTGACTATCTGACAGAGTATCTTACCCAGGGCGCCTTCAAAAGCTTAGTGCCTTAAAAGCCCCTGTATGTAAATATTTATTTTTTGACCAACTTTGTAGAACCCTCTAATCTCAGTGAACCTGAAATGTCAAGGACCAAGAAGGAGGCAACAGGAAGAGATCTCCTGACAGGGACTGGCATTTGGAGCAGAAATAAGGTTCCTGAATTTACACTATAGATTTAATTCGATTAGGTTTTTTATTGTCACATGTATTAGTACGCAGTGAAAAGTATTATTCCTTGTGCGTTATGCAAAACATACCGTACATAGAGAAGGAAAGGAGAGAGTGCAGAATGTAGTGTTACAGTCACAGCTCGGGTGTAGAGAAAGATCAGTTTAATATAAAGGTGGATCAAAAGTCTGATGGCAGCAGGAAAGAAGCTGCTCTTCAGTCAGTTGGTACGTGACCTCAGACTTTTGTATTTTTTTCTCAACGGAAGAAGTTGGAAGAGGGTATGTCCGTGGTGTGTGGGGTCCTTGATTATGCTGGTTGCTTTTCTGAGGCAGCAGGACATGTAGACGGAGTCAATGGATGGGGGGGCTGGTGAAATGGTCGTATCTTTTGCATGCCCTCCACAACCTATTCCAGGAGATCTTTGGAGAAAGTTACTGGATTACTCTGAAAATTAAGTCCCAATTAGACACACTATACATTATTATATATGCCCGGATGGACTAAGGGTGCATAAAGAATCACAAGGTAGACTTGATAACGTGAACACTGGGAGCACTTTATTTAAGTTGCACTCTGATTCACAGTCAGGTTGAAGACTGCCCAACAGGGGCTCACACTGGGAGGAGCTAATTACCCAGGGGTCACCTGACCCGCACTCTTAAAGGGACAGTCCACACCCCAAACTCAAACATACAATATATACATATATCACATACATCTTGCCAGATGTAAGCTGATAAGGATTCTTAGGAATAGGTCTGAGTAAAAATACAAAAAGTTAACAAAACAAAGGCAATCATAGAGTCTTGACAGTGCAGAAGGAGGCCATTCGGCCCATTGAGTCTGCACCGACCACAATCCCACCCAGCCCTATTCCCGTTGCCCCTCATAATGCCTCTGACACTAGGGTTAATTTAGCATGGCCAATCAACCTAATCTGCACATCTTTGGACTGTGGGAAGAAACAGGAGCACCCGGAGGAAACCCACGCAGACACGGGGAGAATGTGCAGACTCCACACAGACAGTCACCCAAGGCCAGAATTGAACCTGGGTCCTTGGCGCTGTGAGGCAGCAGTGCCAACCACTGTGCCACCATGCCGCCCCAAATTGATGAATTGATAATTTCAGTTCATTCAGGACCAAAAGAAGAAACCCGTTGAATTGAAGTTTGGCCAAGAAGAGTCTTTGGGTTCCCCTAGCAAAGTGGGTCATTCCAACATCCTCTGACTGATTCTGCCAGACATCGGAAAAAGATACAAAAGTCTGAGGTCACGTATCAAGAACAGCTTCTTCCCTGCTGCTGTCAGACTTTTGAATGGACCTACCTCGCATTAAGTTGATCTTTCTCTACACCTTAGCTATGACTGTAACACTACATGCTGCACTCTCTCGTTTCCTTCTCTATGAACAGTATGCTTTGTCTGTATAGTGCGCAAGAAACAATACTTTTCACTGTATGTTAATACATGTGACAATAATAAATCAAATCAAATCAAAATGCCAGAATGCTGTTCATAACTCCATTGAAATGGAAACTATGATTTGATCCATGAACTGACAGGTGTTCTAATCTGCCACACTGCTCTTCTCACTGAGTTTATCGATAACTGATTCACGCAGACAAGGAAGATCCCAGTTGCAGTTACTAATTACCAATCTAAAATGTGGTGAAAGTAGACATGATACAAATTGCCTCCATTCTCTTGGCAGAAGAATGTAAAAACTGACCAGAGTTTCCACTCCTGACCATTATCCAGTAAGCCCTGCTGAAAGGGAATCTGTAAGTGTGCATTAAGCAGGGGCTGGTTGCTTTTCATTGTAAATTCCAGAGTCAAATATCCTCCTGATGCTTGATGTGCGTGTCCACATGAAGCATCAGAACATAGGAACAAGAGAAGGTCATTTAACCTTTGGGACTGTTCTGCAATTGATTGAGGTTATGGCTGACCTGCGACTTAACTCCAGAAACCTTTGCCCATATTCCTTAAGATCTTTGGATAACAACATCTATCAATCTCAGATTTAAAATTTACAAATTATCTAGCATCATTTGGCATTTGTAGAAGAGAGTTCTAAACTTCTACCAGAGTTTTTGTGTGGAATTGTTGCCGAAAGTCAGTCCTGAAAGGTCTGGCTCCAATTTTTGTACTAATTTTTGGATTCAAGCCAGCAGAAACATTATCCATCTATTTGATTCGTTTTGCTTAATATCTTGAAAGCTTCAATCAAATCATCCCTTAACCTTCGAAATTCCAGGGAACACAGCCCTAGATTGTCTTATATTTAACTATAATTTTAATCTTGGAGTCGAGGCCAATATATCCTTCTTAAGGTGTGGGGCCCAAAATTGTTCGCAGTATCCTAGGTGTATTTTAACCAGGGGTTTGCATATCGGATGCATGACTTCCACGCCCTTGCATTCTAGTCTTATAGAAATGAGACAGCGTCTGAGATTAAATTATATCCTATTCATGAGATAAAACGTCCACTATACTTAAGTGATTACGTCACAAAGTGAAATAATTTCAACTGGTGAACAAATCTTTCACCTCACTGGGCATGACTGAATGCATTGTTAAATTAACACAAGAATTGGAATGTGTAACAGGTTGAAAGTCCAAGTTATCCATACACTTTGGAGACAAATTATATGAAAAATGCTGGCTGGAATTTTCCACCCGTTCACGCCCTGCCATCGCTGCAAGAGAGGACAGGAAATTTGGCGCTCAGCCAAATCTCCGTTCACCGCAGCGGGACCAGGGAATCCCGCCGGTGTGAACGGCTGCCAAATTCCACCCACAATGTCTCTCATTTTACCAGGAAGGGGAGGGATGTAGTGTATAACTTTGAAAAGTGCAATGGTCATTTTGTTCATGAAGCTACCATACACATTTGTACCAGCAGAAGGTATCTGCTACAGCCTGCAGAAACAAAAGAAGTCAGTTTGTTCATGCACTTTCAATTCTGAGCTGTCTCTGGCTGCTTTGTAGTTCAAGAACTTCACATTAACTGGTCTATAATTCCTTGCCTTCCATCTCTCACCACAATCATTTTGTGGAACTGTACCCAAACAAGGAGTCAAAGGCGAGAGACAACTAAGAACATTTACAAGCTTTTGAGAATTTTTGTTTCATTATTGTATCACATGTGATATGTTCTTCCTCATTCTGGTCTCACTGAGGTGATATCGGGTTCTTTGTTTCAATATTAGTTTTATTTTAAAGAAGAATATTAATATGGTCATGCTGCAGTTTGTACATATCACTCCGTATTAGCACTTCGGAGAGGAATGACAGATATATGGAGTATCAATTAAACTTATCTATATACCTATTCCCATCAAATAATCTTCCCACATGCAGGAGATTAATGGTCCCTTTTAATGCTTATAAATATCATGTTTGATATATGAGATTTGCAGTTTATTATTTTTCATCTACTAATGTTCAGTAATTAATTATTAGAATACACACTGAACATTGTAGTCTTTAGGAGATTACGCAGTAAAGGATGCCTTCCACACATTGAGAACCATCACTTAAATTAAAATACCAATGTGAAATAAAAGTATCAATCAGTGATAGGTTTGTGACTTGGCATCAACTAAAAACACAATATATTTTGAACTCCTCCCTGTCTTTTTTGATTCATTCATGGGATGTGGGCATCAATGGCTGGGCCAACATTTATTGCCCTTCTCTGAGGGCATTTAAGAGTCAACCACGTTGCTTGTGAATCTGGAGTCACATGTCGGCCAACACAGGTAAAGATGGCAGATTTTTTCCCCTAAAGGGCATTATTGAATCAGATGGGTCTTTATGGCAATCGTCAATGGTTTCATGGACATTATTAGACTTTTAATTCCAGATTTTTTTATTGAATTCAAATTTCACTATCTGCTGTGGTGGGATGTGAACCCGGGTCCCCAAAGCATTCTCCTGGGTCTCTGGATTACTAGTCCAGTGACAATACCACTTGGCCACCGTTCTTGTACATTGGGAAGATAAGAGGACCACATGCTGTAACTGGCTCGAGATTCATTAATAGAAACCGGACATTATTGGACCACAACATCTGCTAGTTAACCAAGCCACACTTGTAGTTAGTGTGAACCTTGTTCAGGGTCTGAATCTGTGAAATAAATATTATGGCAACCAGGATCTACCTGTGGTCAGGTTGCTTGAACTCAATATTTCAAATGCCACCCCTACCCCCAAGTCTCTTCTACCTTTTGAGAGGAAGAGTTTTAAAATGTAGACTTCACTAACCAGCTGTATGGAAATTATCAGCTTAATGTGGACTTTTAAGAGGGCATTTGAATGTCCTGTCATTTCATCAATTCTGTCACTGATACAAAAACAGACGGAAATGACAGTATGATATATTCAAGGGAGTAATTTCATCTTATGAATAGCCTTTGAAAGTAAATCAAATGTTATGAATAATTAGGGGTAAAAAATTGTCAATTGGCCAGTTTCACTTCAACAACTTATGCAGATAAGGAAGGCACCTTGATGGAATATCCTGCTGTGATGTGACGATGAGTCAATCAAAGAGAAAAACATTTCTTTGCCTCATATATGATTGGAATAAAATTGAAAAAGATCACAACAAAATATGCCTACAAATATGCATATAAAAAAGTATTTCAAATCGGCATTCTGTGTAGTGATTAGGATATCTGAAATGGAAAGAACTCAACAGAAAGAGGCCCGCCACGTAAAATCCAAGACTTCGGAGGGGTCAATTTTCATTTGTTTCACCTGGTGTTAATCGGTAACAGCTTCAAGATAGGATGAGTTGCTTTATTGTCCCATTCATGCTGAAGATGTGGGTGGCAACATTTTAAAAGGGGTTTATAACTGGTTGCCTAAAACACCTGTCAGTGCATTTATTTGTTTGAGGATCCCTGAGAGATAGATTTCCCAAACAATAATTATTAACAGATAGATTAGGAGGCAGATGTTGAAGCTTGAAAACAATATCCTCTTTGGCCAGAGGATAGAGAAACTATCTTCATAGCCCTCATTTGAAACATCTGTCTAAAAGTATATATATTTCCAATTACTGAGCAATACTGAGCACTCAATAAATGTTTGTTGCCTTGTCAGTACTCTCTGGGAGATGTTTAGCAGAGATTTATTGTCACCGTGCAGCTACTGGAGAACTTTGAAGAGATTCGAAGGACACCAGCAGAGTGGAAGGCATGATGACTGGTTTTGACAGCATAGCTGAAGAGGAAGAGAATTGTCATCCATAGCAAAAACAACATGATGTGGTGGAGTTAGGAGGGAGGTGTACAGGAGGGAGGTGTACAACAAGGAGGAGTACAAGAGGGAGGTTCACAGGAGGGAGGTTCACAGGAGGGAGATTCACAGGAGGGACTTTACATGAGGGAGGTGTACAAGAGGGATGTTCACAGGAGGAAGGTGCAGGTGAGGGTTAAAATCACTATCCATGTAACATAATATACCCGCAGACACACAACGTCCTTGATTTTTGGGAAGAGCAATACTGCCACAGGTTGAGATTGTCACAGCAATTGGTTGTAGGCATCTGCAACAGCTTAGAAGAAGACTTGTTATTGGTCGGATCTGGTAACAGATATTTCCAGTGGTTATGAAGGTCATTACTATCCTCAATTTTTCTTCTTTCTCTGCTTCCTTCCAGGGCACTGCTGGAGACACCTTGAATCTACTGCAGATAAATACACAAGTCTCATTTGTACCAAATTTATTGCTGTTATGCTTTCATATTATGGCAGCCCTACATTCCATAAGACCATAAGACATAGGAGCGGAAGTAAGGCCATTCGGCCCATCGAGTCCACTCCACCATTCAATCATGGTTGATTTCAACTCCATTTACCCGCTCTCTCCCCATAGCCCTTAATTCCTCGAGAAATCAAGAATTTATCAATTTCTGTCTTGAAGACGCTCAACGTCTCGGCCTCCACAGCCCTCTGTGGCAATGAATTCCACAGACCTACCACTCTCTGGCTGAAGAAATTTCTCTTCATCTCTGTTCTAAAGTGACTCCCTTTTATTCTAAGGCTGTGCCCCCGCGTCCTAGTCTCCCCTGCTAATGGAAACAACTTCCCTACGTCCATCCTATCGAAGCCGTTCATTATCTTGTAAGTCTCTATCAGATCTCCCCTCAACCTCCTAAACTCCAATGAATATAATCCCACGATCCTCAGACGTTCATCGTATGTCAGGCCTACCATTCCTGGGATCATCCGTGTGAATCTCCGCTGGACCCGCTCCAGTGCCAGTATGTCCTTCCTGAGGTGTGGGGCCCAAAATTGCTCACAGTATTCCAAATGGGGCCTAACCAGTGCTTTATAAAGCCTCAGAAGTACATCCCTGCTTTTGTATTCCAAGCCTCTTGAGATAAATGACAACATTACATTTGCTTTCTTAATTACGGACTCAACCTGCAAGTTTACCTTTAGAGAATCCTGGACTAGGACTCCCAAGTCCCTTTGCACTTCAGCATTATGAATTTTGTCACCGTTTAGAAAATAGTCCATGCCTCTATTCTTTTTTCCAAAGTGCACGACCTCGCACTTGCCCACGTTGAATTTCATCAGCCACTTCTTGGACTTTTTTATTCCAGGAAGTAGACCGGGACTGGCTCAAAGGAAACAAGGAATACCCCATTCAAACTTAACTCATGACACCTGTGAGGAACCTCATAACGAAGTTCAGGAGCACTACAACAAGAGCCAGGATCATCATGTGTGTCATAGAGCAAGCCATCAAAATGTTGAAGATATAGTTCAGATGTTTATAAAGTTTTAGAGGAACAATTCAGTATTCACTAGAGAGGGTATCCAGAAAGATAGTAATATGCTACAAAAAGGATTGCAGTTGGAGGAAGATTAAAGATGTGCATTCATTAGGAAAATATTGAGAAGGCGGATGAGAAAGAGGAAGAGAGATCATAAGACCATAATGAAACCATAAGATATAGGAGCAGAATTATGCCATTCAGCCCACCGATTCTGCTCTGCCATTCGATCATAGCTTATATATTTCTCAACCTCATTCCCCCGCCTTTTCCCCATGACCTTTGAACCCCCTACCTATCAAGAACCTATCTATCTCTGTCTTAAATATATTCAATTACTTGGCCTCACAGCCTTCTGTGGCAATGAATTCCACAGATTCACCATCCTCTGGCTGAAGAAATTCCTTCTCATCTCTGTTCTAAAGAATCATCCCTTAATCCTGAGACTGTGCCTTCAGATACTTGTCTCTACTACTAATGGAAACATCTTCTCCATGTTTACTCTATCCAGGTCTTTCAGTATTCTGTAAGTTTCAATGAGATTCCCCTCATCCTTCTAAACTCCACCGAGTACAGACCCATAGTCCTCAAACGCTCCTCATACTTCAAATCTTTCATTTCCAGGAATGGAAATAAAAGACTTCTTGTGAACCTGCTCTGGGCACTCTCCAAGGCCAGCACATCCTTCCAGAGATACGGGGCCCAAAATTGTCTCAAGAGAGGAAGGAAAAGAGGATGCAAGTACTCATCACTCATCATTGGATGGGGAGAACATTGAAGAAGAGGAGGTGGTGTAATAAGAAAATGGGGCACCCATTATCAGAGCAGCCATGACAGAGAAGGAAAGAAAAGGAAACAAATCCTGTGCTTCGGATCCTGCTACCTCATGGCAAGTCTGCCCCTTGCGCCCAAAGATATGCATGTTGAAAATCAGCCTCCCCAGACATATGAAGGCCAATGGCAAGAAACTTATGACTCTGAGTGGATGCCATCCTCAAATCAAGGAACATCGAACAACCAATCTGCAGCAGACCAGCTTGGTGAATGAAGATCAGTGACACATTGTAAGGCCAGTAAGGAGTCTGACAACACTAGGTTAAAGTTAAACCTGTTGGACTTTAACCTGGTGTTGTTAGACTCCTTACTGCGTTTACCCCAGTCCAACGCTGGCATTTCCACATTGTAAGGCCACAGACATGGCATCTGTCATCTTGTTTAATGTTGACAGCTAAAGTCTACATGATCACGCTAACAGCCTGCAGGGGTGTTTTGAGAGCTGTGCTTGAAGTTACGTGGAAGTGGCCACTCACTCCATGGCACCAGAGTTGGTTCATGGTCACCTGTAAGGTGTGAATCACCAGGTGAAAACTCAACTAATTGTTTAAGTGGACTAATTGGAGTTTGAGTATTTGTATATAACTGGGTATAGCTGGGTATAGTTGTAATCCCTCTGACAGCACTCTACACTCTTAGAAGGAATTATGTCCCTGGAGGAACACCTTCCTGCATATTCTGCGACATTTGATGTGCATGCGAAGCCCCTGGCAGGCAAAAACTTAGTCATGGCAAAGTCACAACCTTGACAATCACCATACTCAGAATTCTAATAGTTCAGTCACGGATGGAATAAAGTCAGTCTTCATATGTCAGAGATATTTGCAACTGTCACCGACTATCTGCAAACTCCTTGTCTCTCCGTCTCCAATTGAGAGGGGCGTCGATATGCCAGTTAATCTCCATGACATCCTCCACTGCATCTTTGAGTAGATGTGGCAGCTCACTTATATCATCCCCCTTGCATTTGTGTGCTTTCATCTTCAAGGGGCCAAAACGCAGACTTGTGAGTGAGCGAAGGTGAGCTATTTGCCCGACGATTGCAGTGCATTTGATGAACGTGACTATGAGACAGTTGCATCACATTGATGAGGATTGGAGTAAGCCTCAACAGTGGAAGGATGAATAGGGATGTGATGAAGTGAAGGCTTTATATTATTGATTCAGTGGATGTGAAGAGCGATGTGATAACATTTGCTGGGCAGAAAATGTGATTATCCTAATCTGGTTTGGTCATTAAAACACTTCTTCCTTTGAGACACAATGGGCGAGATTCTCCGGCCTCCCAGCCAGGTGGTTCCTGTCAGCGGGAGGTGGTTCATTGTTTACTAGCGGCAGGATTCTCTGGTCCCACTGCTGTCAATGGGAATTCCCATTGAGTATTTGTGTATAGCTGGGTACAGTTGTAATCCCTGTGACAGCACAGTACACCCTTGGAAGGAATAAGGTCCTCAGAGGAAACGCCTCCATGCATATTCTGCAACATCTGATGAGCATGTGAAGACCCTGGCAAGCAAAAACTTAGTCATGACAAAGTCACAGCCTTGCCAATCACCATACTCAGAATTCTAATAGTTCAGTCACAGATGAAATAAAGTCAGTATTTATACTGACTGGAGAATCCCACCGGCATGAACGGATGGAGCATTCCGGCTAATATTTTAATTTCATTAACCATATAAGCATAAAACCATAAGACATCGGAGCAAAAGTATGTCATCTGGCCCATCAAGTTTGCTCCACTATGAGATCATGACTAATCTAATAAGATAATCCTCAACTCCACTTTCCTGCCTTATCCCCATAACCCTTGATTCTATAACTGATTAAAAATCTGTCTGTCTCAGCCTGAACATACTTATTGGCCCAATCTCTACAATCCTCTACGGTAAAGAGTTCCACAGATTTACTACCCGCTGAGAGAAGAAATTCCTCCTCATCTCTGTCTTAAATGGGCAACCCCTTACTCTGAGATTGTGCCCTCTGGTCTTAGACTCTCCCACAAGGGAAACCAATCTCTCAGCATCTATAAGCCTCAATAAGGTCACCTCTCATTCTTCTAAACTCCAGTAAGTACAGGCCCAGCCTACTCAACCACTCAAGAAAATCCCTCCCTACCCAGGATCAATCTAATGAACCTTCTCTGCACTGCCTCCAATGCCAATGTAAATATTGAGGAAAGGCTGAATCTTAAGTCAATCTTTTCCTTAAGCCAGGTTTAGTTCCAAGATTTATAAACTAATAGCACAGGCTCCTCGTATTCCCCACAACACCCAGTGTGAACTGTTTTTAATAACCTTGCAAGGATTCACGAATCCTTCTCTAATTGAGGGAAGCTGCTCTTAATTATCAACTTAAAATGTGCACACCATTGCAGCATGATTCCTGCATTAACACAATGCACCTACTGTTTACTTCCTCAGCCATCCCCAACCACTCTTCTTCAGTGAAAGACTCCGATTTCTTCCACCTCTTGCTGAGGAAAGGCTATGTCGCCCCTGATTGCACCCACCAGTCATTCTGATGATGCACCATTAAATCTGTATTGTTTCTTGCATGCTATACAGACAAAGCATGCCGTTCATGGAGAAGGAAAGGAGAGAGTGCAGAATGTAGTGTTACAGTCATAGCTAGGGTGTTGAGAAAGTAGATCCATTCAAAAGTTTGATGGCAGCAGGGAAGAAGTTGTTCTTGAGGCGGTTGGTATGTGACCTCAGATTTTTGTATCCTTTTCCTGAAAGAAGAAGGTGCAAGAGAGAATGCCCCAGGTGCATGGTATCCTTGATTATGCTGGCTGCTTTTCCGAGACAGCGGGAAGTGTAGACAGAGTCAATGGATGGGAGGCTGGTTTGCGTGCTGGACTGGGCTTCATTCACAACCCTTTGTGGTTTCATGCGGTCTTGAGCGGAGCAGGAGCCATACCAAGCTATGATACAACCAGAAAGAATGCTTTGTATGGTGCATCTGTAAAAGTTGGTGAGAGTTGTAGCGGACATGCTAAATTTCCTTAGTCTCATGACTCCTCATGACTCCTCCAAATTCCATTTCTACACTGTCCCTTTAAATAAAATTGTACATCACTGCTGCTGCACAACTTGGAAAGAAATGAGCCAAGGACTCGTGAGCAAGGGAGTCAAAATTAATTGCCACAATCAAACTGAAATCGGAGAATCTGATGCTCTGACTTGACTTACAGGTTTTGCCCATAAAATTCCACTCTCTCGCTGGGAAGCTGCATTGAGGGTCATAGAGTCTGGACTGCAAATCCAGTATTCATTCTTATGGACAAGACACAAAGTAGTGACCTAGCTACTGTGATACAATGACTTGCTATTAAATTGTTATTAATCATTTTTTAAATTTAATAGTTGAGTAACTTAGAAAATTACTCCTGCACAGTATTTCAGTTTTTTACAGGTTTTTACTCAGTCCACAGTCTTTAAAATAAAGGATGCAAAATAAGCTTGCCAGTTTATTCGATTTGCAGAATCTTTAATCATATTATCATGCTTTATAATTTTTATTAGAAGATAATGAAAACTGGCAAAGTCCCAGAGAGCTTCAGAGTGAAAGGCATAATTCGTAAATAGACTGTTATCACATCAGCCGTAAAGAGTATACCTGTAGAATCAGAGAGTGTTCCAACTGCAGAGACGGTCAACAAAGTTCGCAAAAGAGATGTTTAGATTGCTACAAGAATCTGGACAAAATGCGTAAGAAGTGCCCCATCTTTGATCAAGTTAAAATTTATTTATTAGTCACAAGTCGGTTTATATTAGCATTCAATGAAGTTACTGTGAAAATCCCCTAGTCGCCACACTCCAATACACTGAGGGAGAATTTACTATGGCCAATGCACCTAACCAGCATGACTTTCAGGCTGTGAAAGGAAACCGGAGCACCCCAAGGAAACCCATGCAGACACAGGGCGAATGTGCAGACTCCACATAGTAGGGACTAAAGCTGGGAGTTGAACCCGGGTCGCTGGCACTGTGAGGCAGCAGTGCTAACCACTGTGCCACCGTGCCAACCACAGTGCCACTAAATAGCCAGTCACTATTTATGAACAATGACACACTTCACAGAAATGCAACCATTTGCAACTTCAATAACATACTGACCAGATATTATATCAAATAGCTAAGCAAATTAGTTTAAAAAATCTTATGCCTGTAGTATGTTAATAAGATTGTATTTTAATGAGATCCAAACATTGCTGATTGGCACAGATTTGCTACATGATGCCATAAAGAAATCAGATTTTTAAAATTGTCTGTACAAGTTATGTAACATCAGACTCTCTTCAAATCCAGCCCCTGTACACTGCCTCCTTCAGCCTTCTTACAATCCGTTTCACTCCCTGCTCTTTTCTACCTTCCAGCCTCCTGCTCCCTCCTTGCCTTCACTTTAAGAAGCATTGCTATCTCCCAGCCTCCTGTCCCCTGGCCCAAAGCCCACAATTGCCAAACCATCTGAACTTCTTGCCTACTCCCTCTGAACCCAGACATAGAACATAGAACATAGAACATAGAACATTACAGCGCAGAACAGGCCCTTCGGCCCACGATGTTGCACCGACCAGTTAAAAAAAAAACTGTGACCCTCCAACCTAAACCAATTTCTTTTCGTCCATGAACCTATCTACGGATCTCTTAAACGCCCCCAAACTAGGCGCATTTACTACTGATGCTGGCAGGGCATTCCAATCCCTCACCACCCTCTGGGTAAAGAACCTACCCCTGACATCGGTTCTATAACTACCCCCCCTCAATTTAAAGCCATGCCCCCTCGTGCTGGATTTCTCCATCAGAGGAAAAAGGCTATCACTATCCACCCTATCTAAACCTCTAATCATCTTATATGTTTCAATAAGATCCCCTCTTAGCCGCCGCCTTTCCAGCGAAAACAATCCCAAATCCCTCAGCCTCTCCTCATAGGATCTCCCCTCCATACCAGGCAACATCCTGGTAAACCTCCTCTGCACCCTCTCCAAAGCCTCCACATCCTTCCTGTAATGTGGGGACCAGAACTGCACACAGTACTCCAAGTGCGGCCGCACCAGAGTTGTGTACAGTTGCAACATAACGCTACGACTCCTAAATTCAATCCCCCTACCAATAAACGCCAAGACACCATATGCCTTCTTAACAACCTTATCTACTTGATTCCCAACTTTCAGGGATCTGAAAGGAAGCAGGAGACAACTGTCTCCTGCTTCCTTTCATGCCTGAGCTTTTCTACAGTTCACATGTATCCCAATAATTTCCAGAAAACCAGGCCCTAGGAAGTCAGATTTACTGGTTCTATCGCCACAATAATTAAAAGCCATCCAGTCCTCACTAAGATATGCACCCTAAACCGTAGCGCCCCCCCACCCCACCCCCACCTCCATCCCAGTCCAGACCTCAACCATTCAATTGCACTCAACTTAATTTCCTACTTTATGTCCCTCCAAACTCCTACCCAGATGAAAGCTGCCAATACAGCTATACTGGGAAAATTGTCAATAAAAAAAGAGATAGTCATCAACTTCAAGAAGCATAGTGGAGGACATGCCCTGTCTACATAAATGGGGATGAAGCGGAAATGGTCAAGAGCTTCAAGTTTCTAGATGTCCAGATCACCAATAACCTGTCCTGGCCCCTCCATGCTGACACTATAGTTACAAAAGCCCACCAACACCTCTACTTTTTCAGGAGGCTAAGGAAATTCAGCATGTCTGCTACGACTCTCAACAATTTTAACAGGTTCACCATAGAAAGCATTCTTTCTGGTTGTATCACAGCTTGGTATGGCTCCTGCTCTGTCCAAGACTGGAAGAAACTACAAATGGGGTGTAAACAAAGCCCATCACGCAAACCAGCCTCCCACCCATTGACTCTGTCTACACTTCCCGCTGCCTCGGAAAAGCAACCAATATGGTCAAGGATCCCACACACCCCAGACATATTCTCTTCCACCTTCTTCCGTCGGGAAAAATATACAAAAGTTTAAGGTTACATGCCAACCGACTCAAGAACAGCTCCTTCCCTGCTGCCATCAGACTTTTGAATGGATCTACCTCATATTAAGCTGATATTTCTCTACACCCTAGCTATGACTGTAACATTACATTCTGCACCCTCTCCTTTCGTTCTCTATGAAGGGTATGCTTTGTCTGTATAGCGGGCAAGAAACAATACTTTTCACTGTATATTAATACATGTGACAATAATAAATCAAATCAAATCAAATCAAATGCCCATCTCCTTATAGGCCAACCTCCCAAGATCATTCCAATAGGTTCAGATTATTTTTGAAGAGGCATCCTCTGCAAAGTCACATCTGAGTTTGCTGTCACCCGTAGGAGTGACCCTCCTTACACCTCATGCAGTGATAGAATGGAGGGACTGCAACAGCTGGATAGAAAATATGATAAAGAGATGAGAAGCGAAAAGGGTTTTAACGCAGAGAAAATAAATATTTAAGTCTCGTCAAGATAAGAGGTAGACAGAGCAAAAGAAAGAAGTAGATGTTCTGCCATACAACCCAAGATAGTAAAGTATCTGTGTAATTTAGTGACCAGGGTTTCTATTCTTGCAATCACCAGCCTGTGATTTTCCTCTCCATGAAGATGAATGAGGAAAATTATGGGCTGGGGAGCACACAAGTGGAAAGCCCTGGCCAGTACCTTTGAGGGGTGGCTGCCGTGGAATCTCAGGCTATACCACCTATTGTGTTCCCTTCTTCCCAGCACGAGAAGAAAGATGATTATAATCTGCTTCACAATGTTAGACAGAGGATTCCCAGTGAAACATAAAATTCTTGCTCCAATTAAGCATTCCACAAAATATGCAAAAACATACAAAGTGTTTCTTTGTAAAATCATTGACAAATGCATTGAAAGCAATGCAGTAAACTTGAAAAAGAGTCAATGACTGACAATGTAATTCCTATTCCAATCCAAATATCTATTCTCACAATTTATAGATATAACCCTCCTACAATACAGCCTGTCAGCCTTGATAATATAATAGACTCCAATATTGCCACAGACAGAATGCATGCACTCTCATACTACCCAGTAAGAGTATGTTTTGTATGGAAAGAGGTGGGTATTTTTTTTACCCTTGGAATGTTTATTCCAATTAAATAATACAGCAGCAAGCTTTCATGAGTTTAAAACAAAGGTCATTTATTCTCACGCACTTCCCCTGAATTAACACAACATGACATACTCAGTCTCACGCATATACATGCACAAACACATCCACACACATAGATACTCACAAGCGTACAAACACATTTGCAGACATATATATTGAAAACAGATCACAATATTGCACTTTTAAAGATTATAGCTACTTCAGTCTCTGATTTCCTATTTCTCCCGGATGGCAGGCCTGTGGTTTTTTTGAATTAATTTAATGATTTAAAGCTTGTAAAGGAAAGAGTTCACAGCAGGTTGCAAGGTTTCTTGTACTAAAATACCTCGGAGGTTGGTTCTCAGGTCAACTTTGAAAACTAGGACAGAGTAAGTACTTTGGATGCTTCATGACTTACAGCTACATTCAGGGTTTGGTTCCCAGACTAGCTGATGACTGATTGCCCTCATGGAGCTGAGGATTCCTGGGTGCAGTCCCTGAAACCAGCTTCAATCACAAGACCCCTAGGTTAGTACTTCTGAGGCCCAACCAGTCTAATTTGAATAAGGGAGGCTGTCGTAATTCAATGGGAAGTTGAAAGTGGCTATTGAGTTTGGATCTTCCCTTTTGTCCAATATAAAGTGTGGAGACAGGCAGTCTGGAAACTCCATAATTTTTATGTGTTGGCCCGTCCTTAAAGAATGGGATGTGTGAATTCCATAAATGTCTGGAGATACCCTCAACTATGTTCATATTCAATTAGGTATTTGCAAGAATCTTGATACTGGCTGTAACCTGAATGCCAAAAGCCACATGATTTGCAGCAGCCAGCTGGCTTATGTTCAATTCTTAAAAGAATTGACTGAAGGTTCATAATATGGCATGCCTGTACTGGGCATGACATGTTTAGGAATGATTGTGCTGCGGCTAAGTTTACAAAATATTTCCACTTGCAAAATCTCCCAGTCCCGAATTTCCTTTCAAATTTGCAAGTTCAATAGCTTTTGTGCATGCGAAGTGTCAAATGAACATCACATAGAATTAGGTCAGGAATCAGTGTGTGATCGTGGCAGATAGCAAATGGAAAATAAATTGGATGTCAGTTTCTCTGAATGAAACACTCGGATTTGATTGTGCTTCGATGTCAATTGGATTGTAGGTGTTTTGTGCCACCTTGATGTCATGCAGTGCCCTTCTGTGATATTGTTGCACTGAGTTTGCCAACAATAACAATTTTATTCAGTAAATATGCAATAGGACAGAACACACTTTGATTCATCTGCTGTTCATTTCAATATTCCAGTTGCCACATTCACTGCAGCCAGAGGGGCAAATTTTCCCATTCCGCCTGCCAAGGGAATCGTAGAGGGCGAGGGGCAGACCGTGGAAAGGTCCGTTGATCTCGGACGGGATTTTCCGGTTTCAGGGCAAGCGTGGCTGTAAAATCCCACCTGTGGAATCAGAAAAGGCGCTGATTCTGGATTGTATCCATAGTACACATTCAACTGCATTAATTTGGAAGAGGGATAAAGGAAAGGAAGTAAAGAATGAAGAAAGGAATTAAGGAAAATGAGAATGAAAATAAAAGGATAGAGGATTAGAAATAACAGGAAGAAAGAAGAAGAAATGGAAGGAAATAAATGAGAGGAATCAGTTGTAAAAAGTAAAGGAAGAAGGAAGGAATGACAAGAGTATAGGAGAGAAGAATTTTCAATTACGTTAGTGTAACAAATCTGATTATAATAGATCATCTTTGTTTAAAGTCAATTGCATTTTCGTTTCAACTTCCTGAAAAGCGATGCAATCGTGAAGTGTTTCTTATTTTATATTACCCTGATAAAGAAAGACTCACCAGTTGAAAGCAATATATTAAGCCTGATTTAACCCACTATAAGTCCTTATACTTGCAGAGTTTGGAATTGGAATGAACTGTAAGGCCGGAATTTTACCAGCACGCCAGCCCCGACTCCAGGGGCGGGCAAGACTCGGAGAACGGCATTCTCTGTTGGCCTCGGGCAAGATCGTATGAACCTCGGGTGAGCGTGCTGGTAAAATTCTGCCCTAAGAGTTAAAGAGTAAAGTTACTGATATAAGAGCAAATTACTCTGGATGCTGGAACCTTAAATAAAATGGAAAATGCTGGAAAATGACAGCATTTTTGGAGGGAGAGTAGAGCTAACTTTTGGAGCCTAGATGGCTCTTTGTCAGAGCTGAAGAAAAAGACGATGTAGACCTTCACTCTTTCAATCTTGAAACTTCATCTACAGTGTTCCTTGTCATTCACTTGGCATGCTTAACTCCCCTGAATACTCCTTGCATCCATCCACATCTCACAACAGGCAACATGAGATGGAATGACCTCACTGAACATTTTCAGAGGTCGGAAGGTGATGAGCTGCAAGTAATGGATTGTGTGAGTGGGCCACACATTCACAAATGATGGCCAGCACTCAATCATGCACAGGGCGCCACAATGGCACAGTGGTTAGCACTGCTGTCTCACAGCGCCAGGGACCCGGGTTTGATTCTCGGCTTGGACCACTGTCTGTGTGGAGTTTGCTCCGGGTGGCTCCAGTTTCCTCCCACAGTCTGAAAGACATGCTGGTTAGGTGCATTGGCCATGCTAAATTACCCTTAGTGTTCCAGGATGCGTAGGTTAGAGGGATTAGCAGGTTAAATTTGTGGGGTTACAGGGATAGGGCCTGGATAGGATTGTTGTCGGTGCAGATCCGATGGGCTGAATGGCCTCTTTCTGTACTGTAGGGATTCTATTATTCTAGGTGGGATTATTAAGGAATCGCTACGTAACTAATGTGGGAGAAGGTAATCAATAGAAGTTTATTCTCAGACTCTAATGGGAGCCCAAATTCTACATCCTCAAATGCCCGCAATCTTTGAAGAAGTTAGCAGCAAGATGGAATCCAGGACACTTCCAAAACATACAAGTGAATGTATATTTACAAGTGCATTCAATGTTTGTACACATGTGCCACCTGTGTGACTTCAAAACGTCTTTATCTTTCTTTCTCTATAACTGAGTCGAGGGGCAGCTCTGACATCCACAACTGAGCTGGAGGCAGCCTGCAGACTGCTCTGTCCCGTTGACTGTGATGGCTTGGCTAGCACCTTCTGGTAGCCTGTGGCCTGGATGGTCCCAGCCTGCTAAGGTTCTCCTGCGCTGCTGCAGGTGCACCCTCCTCAACCTGACCTGCTGAAGGTGATGGGTTCACAGCAGAGGGGAGGTAGAGCAGCGGAGCACCCTTGAAATGCCCGGGGATGAAGACCCCGAGTGCCTGGTAGGCACTCTCCTTCTTGTGGTGGCCCAATGGCACCTCCCTGACTCCTGGAGGGGAGGAGGAACCCAAAGGGAGGTCAAGCTACCCTATCCCCTTCGCACCTCACCACCGCTGCACTGGACACATGGCAAGCGTGAGAGAGTGCAGCTCCGTGTGCATATCTAGCAGCCATTTTGTGCTCTGCTGGACCTGGGTCTCCAAGGTGGCTGTCAACCTTTCCAGGGAGGCAGCCAGATGCTGGCATGCCAGAACCACGACAGCAGACAGAAGATGGACAGATTCCTGCAGCTTTTAGTGCAGTCTACACGTGGCTTTTGACATGTCTGCCTACAGTTTCCCTACATGGCTCCTCAGGTCAAGTCCGGAGGCTCAACATCTGTATGGGCCTGATCGTGGCAGTCACTTCCTCTGCCAGCTGTGGACCCGTGTTGGTGATGTGCTCACCAGATTGTGGCCCCAAGCCGACCCTCAAACCCAGCAAGGTGAGTGTATCTGCGCTGGTGCAGGGTGCAGGGCATCCTCCGAGGTTCCTGAGATATCCAAGTGGGCTTGGAGGTGGAGCTGTGTTTCTAGTTTCACTTGTGGACCTCCTCATTTTCTTGCTGGTAGTTGAAGTAGAGAAAGGAAAGATTTAATGGATATCTAAGCAAGCTCCTTAATTAAAGCAATGTTTGATTCTGTAGTCACAGCTGGCAACTGCAGATTGGAGGCATCCTCACTGGCTTTGCCAGTTTGCAGATGACATCAAGAAGACTGGTGGCATAGTGGAGATATAATCTCTTTCTGCACTATAGGCATCTTATATTCAATGATTCCCTTTTTGGTGCCAAACGTTGTCTAGTCTGCAACATTCTAGTCTCGCAGAACCTGGAACTCCTCGATGCAGTGAGTGAATGGCTGTCCAGATGCTTTTTTAATATGGTGCCCAGTCCTTCAACCTCATGAAGTAATGGCAGGGATGGTGCCTGCCCGCACCATGAGATTTGGCAAGCTCCTCGCAGGTGCGTATGTAATGAGTTGAGCAGTGCAAAATCACTCGTGCTCAACAGTCCCATCTCACAGTGGGAATCAGTTCCACTTCCATGCCTGCCACCGAATGTAGGCTCCAGAACAGAAGACTCTGGCCTCTCTTTCTCTCTCCGCAGATGCTGCCAGACCTGCTGAGGATTTCCAGCACTTTCTGCTTTTATTGTGGCCAATGCATTTCTTTTTTGGATGAAAGAAACTTCAGGACGCGTATTCTTACCCTGCTGTACACCGGGAAATGATCGGTATCACAGTCATAGAATCATAGAAACCCTGCAGTGCAGAAGGAGGCCATTCGGCCCATCGAGTCTGCACCGACCACAATCCCACCCAGGCCCTACCCCCACATATTTACCCGCTAATCCCTCTAACTACACATCTCAGGGACAATTTTTAACCTGGCCAATCAACCTAACCCGCACATCTTTGGACTGTGGGAGGAAACCGGAGCACCCGGAGGAAACCCACGCAGACACGAGGAGAATGGGCGGCACGGTGGCGCAGTGGTTAGCACTGCTGCTTCACAGCTCCAGGGTCCCGGGTTCGATTCCCGGCTCGGGTCACTGTCTGTGTGGAGTTTGCACATTCTCCCCGTGTCTGTGTGGGTTTCCTCCAGGTGCTCCGGTTTCCTCCCACAGTCCAAAAATGTGCGGGTTAGGTTGATTGGCCAGGTTAAAAATTGCCCCTTAGAGTCCTGGGATGCGTAGGTTAGAGGGATTAGCGGGTAAATATGTGGGGGTAGGGCCTGGTTGGGATTGTGGTCGGTGCAGACCCGATGGGCCGAATGGCCTCCTTCTGCACTGTAGGGATTCTATGATTCTATGAATGTGCAAACTCCACACAGACAGTGACCCGAGCCGGGAATCGAACCCGGGACCCTGGAGCTGTGAAGCAGCAGTGCTAACCACTGTGCTACCGTGCCGTCAGCACTGTGAATTCTGTGTGTGTTGAAAATGACGCTCAGCAAGTCACATCTGCTGATGATCAGATCCAGCTGGTGTCAGTGATGTCTCCAGGACTCCTTGTGTGATTCGAGCCAAGGGGGCTACTACTGAGCTGTGGCTGACATGGCTGCTTGACGGCCTAGTATATGAATGCCAAGTATATCAACAAGAACTGATTTCAGTGCCAAGTGTATCAATAAGAACTGTTACAGCACAGCCTGTGGAGGAGTCAAGTATCCCTAACAGCAAACTCAGGATTCTCATGTATACATGTGCATGTGCGAAGGCCCAAAGGAAGCTGTCTAATCTTCTCCGTAATATCAGTGGCAGAACTTAACCTCACTATTAATATCACCACTGAATCCAGGTCAATAGATACATGAAAGCAATTGTAATCCTGTCATTTCATCTTGGAGTTCAGGCAGTTCTTACAAACCTTGAAGATTCACCCTTGATAGTTGCGGCATTGTCTGAATTCTTTAATAAAATATTTCACAATTGTGTCTGTTACACTGTATGCAAGCAACGACATTCCACAAAAATACATCTAGTGGAATTACGTCATTCAGTGTTAACCTTGTAGAACAATGGCACTTGAAGTTTTGCAATTCAATTACAGAAACCTAACATCTGTGGAATTGCTTGTCTTGCCTTTAAATTGATATAATGATGGTACCAATCAAGGATTTTCACAGTGAAAGGGGTGAATGGAAGGGTCTTTAGTATTTTAATGACATAACTTACAGTGTTAATGTGATAAGAACAGAACGTTTAGCAAAAAAAATGAAATTTATTTCAACATTTAACCTGCTGCTTTGTGCTCAGAAGTACAAAGAGATTACAATATGGAATCAAGTCATTCAGCCAATCAAACCTCTCCGTATCAGCATTTACTATTTATTTTATTTATTAGTTGCCACAAGTAGGCTTCCATCAACACTGCAATGAAGTTACTGTGAAAATCCCCTAGTTGCCACACTCCAGCGCCTGTTCGGTTACACTGAGGGAGAATTTAGCATGGCCAATGCACCTAACCAGCACGTCTTTCGGACTGTGGGAGGAAACTGGAGCACCTGGGGGAAACCCACACAGACACGGGGAGAATGTGCAGACTCCACACAGACAGTGACCCAAGCCGCGAATCTAACCTGGGTCCCTGGCGCTATGAGGCAGCAGTGCTAACCACTGTGCCACCGTGCCACCCCTCCACCTGAGTAAATAGTCCATATCAGCATTTACCCTCTGCGAATCAATTTCCAATATTAGCAGTTACCGTCCATGTGTTAACATATCCCATATCAGCATTTACCCTCTGTGAGTAATTATCCCATATCAGCATTTACTCTCTGTGTGAATAAGTATCCCATATCAACATTTACCCTCTGTGAGTAATTATCCCATATCAGCATTTATTCTCTGTGTGAATAAATATCCCATATCAGCATTTACCCTCTGTGAGTAATTATCCCATATCAGCATTTATTCTCTGTGTGAATAAATATCCCATATCAGCATTTACCCTCTATGTGAGCTAATAGTTCTAATCACATTGACCTTCATCTATCTATCCAATCTAACCTTGATGGTTGACCGAATTTCTCGCACAATCACAGCTTCACAGTTCTCGGGGCAAAAAAAAACAAATTCTGACCTATTCCATCACAGATATTAAACTTTAATTATACATTGAAGGGAAATTAATAAAATTGCTAAAAATTCTTGAACAACTGGAAAACAAAAGCTAACATTTCACTGAGACTTTTGAGACAAAGAGCCACAGAACGAAGTGCCCCTTCAACACCTTTATTAAAAGGAAAGGCAGAACAAAGACAAAGATTTCATAACTTCTCTGATAAAATCAACAGATAGTGTTCCGTGACAGTACAAATCTAATAAGCAACTAGTTCTGGTTCCACTATGCCTACTGATTGCATTTTAATTTCGACCATTAAACCACTGTTGTATACTAATGGAAAGAGATAAAAATCCTTCAACTTTTTTTTTGCAACCCCATTGAAATTAGTTTGTGATTGTATCATACATATGCAGAACCTGGTGAAAGGAAAAAATGCATATGAATGCATTCATTCACAGATAAAATGCTGCGTCAAAAGAATACATTGGAATAATTTCATTTTGCTTGCTAATGAAAGTTAAAAATATTGATATTTTGTGCATCAACACACGAACAACTTGCTGATGAAATCAAACTTCTTGATTTCTCATTGACTTTCGTAGCAATTCAGCAAGCACTAATGTTCAAGCATTTGGTACCTCATCAGAATGAAGACTTTTTGACTTGAACCGACAATAAAAGGCCAAGTTAGTGTAATCTTTGAGTCTTATGCTATAAAGCTCAGCTCTGTAACACCATTGGTTTTGGCGTCATGGGAGGTGGGAATGAGAGATTGGGCAAGGGGTCTCCTTCCCCAGGTTCCAGTGCAGCTTTCCACTGAGTATTGTTTTATAGGACAATAGCACAGGAGACCTTTCTAAGCCAAAAGTGAACAGCCCGTGACATTAGCAAGTGCCAAATGCTGATTTGGTGCACAACCTGACTTTGTGGGCCACACTCTTTTAAACGTGTACAGCTAATCCCTATTCCCCACACAATGGATTCCCCATTTGTAGCATTGAAGGGATCATTATGAAACTGTCAAGTGAGGCACTTTTGACTCTCTTATGCTTCTGCAGAAACAATGGAAATACTGTGCCGTGCATTGGTGGAGAATTTGACAGAAGTCTTGCCTATCTACCACCCTTTTTTGGGAGTGGCCTGGATTTTAAAGGTTCCTGAGGAGGAAACTTGCTCTCCGTCATGGGGGCTACATTGGCAGTTTCTGTGGCTCAGAAAGAGAGGGAAATACAGCAAAGGCAGCAGAAAAAGAAGCCTTTCACAGAACGATGCCCCACAGAATACCTTATCCACATAGGGTCTTCATAGAGCACCTCTCCTTTCTCCACCTCAGCATCGAGGGCTGTCTGCAGCAGCTGTACTTTGCCAAGCAGATGGTCACTACACTGTTCTAACTCCAGGAACTAGATCTGCAAACACTGAGTAAGGTGAGGACGGTGCTACCAGTGGCCATCAAGGTTCCCGTCACCTTCAGTTTCTGCATCTCAGGACCCTACCAGGCTAGAGCTGAATATAGAGTCATAGAATCCCTACAGTGCAAAAAGAGGCCATTCGGCCCATCAAGCCTGCACCGACAACAATCCAATCCAGTCTCCATCCCCATAACCCGATGCAATCACCCCGCTAATTCCCCTGACACTAAGGGGCAATTGATCATGGCCAATCAACCTAACTCGCACGTCTTTGGACTGTGGGAGGAAACCGGAGCACCTGGAAACCCACGCAGACACGGGAAGAACTTGTAAACTCCACACAGACTGTGAGCCAAGGCCAGAATTGAACTCAGGTCCCTGGCGCTGTGAGGTAGCAGTGCTAACCACTGTGCCACAGTGCCGCCCAAATATATGAACAACATTTCTCAGCAGAAGGTCAGTGAGACCCCATGCACAAAGCAAGGATACTTCACTGACTTCTCTCTAAGCAGAGAAAAGCAGGAGCAGCAGACATGTGGTTTTTGACAGGATATTGGGCCTCCCAGTAATGCAGGAAGCCATTGAATGTACACATGTGGTTTTGTGAACATCATGGGTGGGATTTTACGGCCATGCTCGCCCCAAGGCCGGAAAATCCCCCCAGAGATCAATGGACCTTGGCATGGCATGGTCCACCCCCTGCTACAATTCCCTTGGTGGGTGGGATGGGAAAATTCCACCCCATATCTCAAAAGGTAGACTCTTTCTACCCTTGTCACAACTTACTTTCATACCTATCTTCATATCATCAGCAAATTTGACTACAATACGGTAGGTGCCTTCATCCAAGTCATCGATATGGATTGTAAGTAGTTCAGGCCCAGCGCTGATCCCTGTCTCATTCTACCGGTTACAGTTTGCATCCTGAAAATGATCAATTTATCCCAACTCTCTGTTGCCTGTTTGCTAGCCAGTTCTCTATCCATGCTAATATATCACCCCCAACAGCACAAGCTTGTGCAGCACCTTATTTATTGTATTTGGAAATCCAAATTCAGTACATCTACTGCTTCCTCTTTATCCACCCTGTTTGTTGCATCCTCAAAGAACTCTGGTAAATTTGTCAAACACGACTTTCCTTGCACAAAATCATGTTGACTTTACCTGATAATATTCTGATTTCTAAATGTCATGATATTACCTGGTTAATTATAGCTTCTAGTGTCATCTACAAATTTTGAAATCATGCCCTCATTACCACAGTGTAGATCATTAATATATATCAGGAAGAGCAAGGGTCCCAACACTGACCCCCGGGGAACTCCACTACAAACCTTCCTCCAATCTGAAAAACAACTATTAATCACCGCTCTCTCTTTTCTGTCACTCAGTCAACTGCATATTCAAGTGCCTAATTTCCCTTTTATTCCACGCCCTAGAATTTTGCTCAAAGTCGGTTGCGTGGCATTGTACCAAAAGCCTTTTGAAAATCTATATACACCTCATCAACAGCGATGCCCTTATCCACTTTCTCTGTTACCTCCTCAAAAAACTTAAACCAGTTCGTTCAACATGACTTTCCCTTAATTAATCAATGCTGCCTTTAATTCATGACCCTGCACTTGACTAAATGACTATTGATTTTGTCCCAAACCCTAGTTTCCAAAAGTTTCCCTACCACTGAAGTAAATGGAGTAGGTGGGTTTATCTCGATGGTAAATAAATTAATACTTAGTTACTATGATTAATTATTAAGCTTCCTGCATCTTTAACTGCAGTTGAAACTTTATCACTTTGTTCATTTTCCATTAACTCATACTTACGCTGAAACTTTACTAATACAAGCTTAATACTAATCACTGAAGGTGCTAAATAAACAAAGGGATATCTAGATATGTCATTACATGCTTATCTTAACTCCTTGAATTCTGCCCTCCTCCCTGTGTGTTGGGTATGACCTCATGTTTTCCATTTCGTCTTGTTTAATTACGCTGAATTCCCAATCTCAACCAATTCTCACAGGTTATCCAGCTTTGTGTAGTCTAGCTTAAATATTCTTTAAAATCGTCATCTGATATGTTCTTGTATTTTTAATGTAATACTTGGCTATTTTTTGTCTCAGCTACAAATTGCACATACTACCCCTGCAGGAACTATTGTTTAAACTTTGTGATTTGTGACAAGATAAATCACATTTTCCCAATTGACAATGAAATGATTTTCATGATCTCGCTCTCATTTTCCACTCTGTTGCTTTCTGCTCTTAGCTTCACTCCCGCAATTGAAAAAAATAATATTAATTATCTGAATATAATTCTCCACTTAAACCTTGAGATAATTCGGGATCCATCTAATTTGCCATGCAAAAATTATAGGAAACTAAATTTCTCATTTTAATGCAGTGTGATTATAATAGTCCTTTTAATAAAATGAAATGTAACTGAGCTATGCATTCCCATTAGGTAATTAGGCCAGTAATAACACTAGATCTGGGTATGCACACAATATCGCGAACTCAGAACACAAAAGTAGCTTTCTTTCTGGTAGCTCAAGGTGTGTAAATGGCCCATTGAATAGTCCTGAATTATGGAGGCTGGTGCATGTAAATGTTATTTAACAATGCACTTCAGACAAAATCACAGTAACCTGAATAGAAATTACATCCAAATGGCAAGGAATGGTTGGAATTACTTACAGAGTGAGTGTTTGATGCTGGATTTTATTTTGAATTATTGGTACAAAAGCAGAACTCCATTGTGAGCAGACAACATAGAAGCAACATCCTAATAACTATGTGAACTATAACCTTCATCGTCAATGTTATTTTGCTTGTGCTGAATAAATGGGAAAGAATTAAGTAGGCATTTAGTCACAGTTCTTTGCTGGTGGCTCTCTTCCCTTTCACTGTGTTCAAGTGCCACCTGTGAATAAGGTCATGTATAATCCCTTGCATTTTGTAAATATACGTACAAAGCTCCTATTTTCCTACATGTAAGCAAATGTGTGCAAACTGAGGTCTGCACTTCACATCTCTGAACGCTCTCTCTATCTCGCAGGACTCAGCTGGAATCCATCGACTTCTCAATTAATTTCTTGGTTCCATGGTGGAATGTAGGACAAAATCGAAGAGAGAAAACATTTTACTACAACCAAGTAACAGATAACAAAACATAACACTAATTATTCTACTTTGCCCGCAACAGCAGAGCAAGGCTTGGTCAGGTCACCAACTCAGTCCTCTGTAATTATCCATATTACACAAGAGACCCCCAGAGGAGTCAATCATTTCTCTGCACACAGGGCTGCAGTTGTGAAACAGCTTGGTGCGATTCTGATTATTAAACAGAATATTTTACAGCTCATGCTGAGACTTTTGGAAGGTGAAGTAATCACCAACTGAATCTCTAAGCCAAAGGCAGGTTCTGGGCAACCTCTGAATTCATGAGTGTAGTTGGCTACTAAACCAGAAGCTGCTGCAATCATGAAGTGATTGGAGCCTCCTCTATTAGAAGGGACTTTGTGTTCCTACTAGCCGCACAGTAAGTTAACTTGCAGGTACGCAAACGATTAGGAAGGCAAATGGCATGTTGGTCTTTATTGCCTGGGGATTGGACTACAAGAATACAGAGGTCCTGCCGCAGCTGTACAGATGAGCCCACACCTAGAATACTGTGATCCCGGATTATCATGTAAATTCAGGAAAAGTTGACTTGCATATTTCTGCGGCTTTCAATCTGCACATCCAACACATGCATGAATTAGCCCAGGGTTTTTGTTTTTCTCACTCAAGGGACAGGTACGCAGTGTAGTTTGTGAGTCACGGTGGAGTGTATGGGGAGGGGGGCAGAGGGGGTTTAGCTAAAGACCCCTCTCCAATTCCCAAACACAACATCCCAGCTCCCAACATCATTCAAAGGCCCCTTAAACCTTACCCATCACCCCATTCACCTGTCCAAACTACCCACTCATGTCCCCCCAAACCCCCAAGCCATCCCCATATCCCCTCAGATCCTCATGCCTTCTCCAATCCCTCATGCCACTTCCATGCCCCTTAGGTCACCCTTCATGGCCCCTCAGATCCCTATGTCACCTTCATGCCCCATCAGTTTCCAATGTCACCTCCATGTACCTTCATAACCTCCATGCCACTTTGATGGTTTTTTGGATCCCTCATGCCACCTCCATGACCCTCAGATCCGCCAGGCCACCTCAGATCATCAATGCCTCCCTGTGCCACCTCAGATCACCTATGCTAGTTCCATACCTTGCTCAGGTGCTCTTGGCACTGCCATGCCCCCTCAGACCCTTCACGACACTTCCATTCCCCCATGGTATCCTCATAAACACTCACCCATTATCTATTATCAGCAGTCCTCAGGAGCTATTCAACAGCAATGGGAACTATTTTAAATGTAGATGAAAAAAATTCAACTTATGATAATGTATTAAAACTCTAATTCAAAGGGAGGGAGGGATTCATTAACATGTGCCAGTGGGCGGGCGCTAATATGGCAGATGGCGAGGTTGGCGATGGCCGTTTGCGAGAGAGTGGAGGAGGGTGGTGTGCCGGCGATGTCTGTGTGACTGGGCTGGGAGGGGGGAAGGGATCTGATGTTCGGGAGGAAAGGAGGGGGGTTTCCAGCACCAACTGCTGGAGGGGAGGGAAAGAGTCCAATGTTGGCGGGGAAGGGGGGTTGGTCTGCCAGCACCGACTGCTGGAGAGGTGGGTGGGGGTGAATGCCGGCTCCGATCAGGGGGTTTTGGTGGGGAGGGTGAATATTACCTCTGATCAGAGGGCTGGGGGAGGGGAACCTCTGACATCTCTGTGGTTGGTGGGGGGGAGGTTACTTTTTGCTCTGATCAGGGCACCCTTTAAACATGGTGCCCCGGTCTCTGTGCAGCCGGGCTTTGTTGAGGTACCACCCCTCCACATGACAGCGTGAAACATGCCCAGCTGCCTTTTTATAACATAGAGTGTGGTAAGATCTGGAGAGAAAACCAATGTGTTTCTCTGCCATTTTTTTGGCACAATTTCACCCAGGGAATACAACTGCAAGGGGCTTATGCTAAATCTGAATGAAACCTTGATCTGCCTCAACTGGAATATTGCATCCAGTTCTGGGTGCCACACTTTAGGAAGGATATGAAGGCATTAGAGAGAGTGCAAACAAGATTCACAAGAAAGATTCCAAGGATGAGGAACTTCAGTTATGTAGATAGATTGGAGAAGTTGGGACTGTTGAGAGGAGATATGAGAAAGGGATTCAAAATCATTAGGGATCTGGACAGAGTAGATAGGGAGAAATTTCTCCCACTGGGGAAAGGATCAAGAATGTGAGGCCACAGATTGAAGGTAATTGGCAAAAGAAGCAAAAAGGCAGAAGGGGAAACTTTTTCATGCAGCACGTGGTTAAGATCTTGAATGAGCTGCCTGTGAGTGTGGTGGAGGAAGGCATTCAAGTGAGAATTTGACCATTATCTGAATAAGAAGAATGTGCAGGCTTACAGGGAGAAGGCCAGGGAATGGCACTCGGTGTATTGCTCAATTGGAACGTCAGAACAGATACAATGGGCAGGGTTTTCTGGCTCCGCTCACCCCAAAACCATAAAATCCCGCCCGAGGTCAAGGCACCTTTCCATTGTCCACCCCTCACCCACTCCGACTCCCGTGGTGGGTGAGGTGGGTAAAATTTCTGCTGATGGGTCAAATTGCCTCCTTCTGTGTTGGAACAATTCTGTGATTCTGTGGTCACTGGTTTGGAAGGTGCTGTCGATAGAGTCTTGACAGGTTGCTGAAGTGCATCGTGTGGATGGTACACACTGCTGCCAGAATTGTTACAACACAGAAGGAGGCAATTTGGCCCATTAGCCGGAATTTTACCACTATGCCCGCCACGGGATTGCTGTCAGGATGGGACTTTTAAGGTGGTGGATGGGGTGCCAATCTAGTCGGTTTCTTTGTCCTGGATACATTGTTTCTAGCAAGCATCAGTGAACCACATTATGAGTTTGACTGATTAACTTAAATTGAATTTCAGTGTGGGTAAATGCCAGGTCTGTGGAACATATGCTGCAGTGATAGGCTGATCGAACCTAACAACATGTTCCTTTAGGTCATATCAACTCGAAGCACTAACTTTGTTTCTTTCTCCACAGATGCCAGACCTGCTGAGTTAATCCGGCAATTTCAATTTTTATTTCAGATTTCCAACATCTGCAGTATTTTTCTTTTATCAACATGTTCCTCCAGCTGGTCATAATACATTGTTGTGATCTTTTGAAATTTGGCATTCTTGCATTTGTCCTGATGAGTGCAAGGCGGGAGGTTTTTGCAACATGTCTCTCTCTGTTCAGCAATATTCAAGTACATCCGCGTTAATTCCCCAATGTGTCTTCCTGGTATGTAAGCCAGCACCTCTGAGCCAAAACAAACAAACGTTTGGAAATTCATTGACCTGATATGTTGAGCTGGATTTTCATTCTCAGATCCTGATCATGCCATCAGGATGATACACAGGTCAGGAACCCAAAATGCCAGCAGAGACTTTGGAGGAGGCAGTCAACTAAGTTGCTCTTCACCATGAGTGGGCACTTCCCAATTTCAGCTATTAACATGGTGCCTTCCCATTGAATATAGTCACCAGCTCCAATGGCCACCTGGCCTGCTCCGAGAAGCTCAACCCCATTATATGGGTGGCCTTATACCCCACATAATGGGTGGAAAACCCAGATGGCACAGGAGGAGTTCCCTCAAGGGGCTTACTTTGGCTTACCACTGTGGCTAATCAGTAAACCAGTCCACTGTCACCCCAACTCCTGCAGAATCCCATGAAAGTGGGGTATGTATTGTTGGGTGATCTAGATTCGATATGTTGGCTCTATTCCCTCCCCACAGATGCTGTCAGACCTGCTGATATTTTCCAGCATTTTCTGTTTTTGTTTCAGGTTCTAGCATCCGCAGTATTTTGCTTTTGTGTATGCGTTGTTATGGATCTAACCCAATGTTACATCCCCTAACCTCCGCCCCTACCCTGCACCAACACCCCCCCCCCCCCCCCCCCCCCCCACCGCCCCCAACACCCCCGCTTCAGGCCTGCCTCCTCTGTGAAAATGAAAATTCTGCCTGTTAACTTTGTTTCTCTCTCTGTGGATGGTGCCAAACCTGATGTGTATATCCTGCACTTTCAGCTTTTAATTCAAGTAGTCAGCATTCACAGCATTGTACCACCTGTGAGCTGGTCACTCCTACATGCTGATGGATAGCATCAGGAAATTTTACAGCAGCAAAATTGCCATTGCACCTGCTCCTGTTTCCTGAAAGAGTCATTCACTTAATCCCGTTACCATGCCCTTTCCCTGTGTTCCTTTACTTTTTCAGATATTCAGCCATTCCCGATCATGGATTTATATATTCATTCATGGGATGTGGGCGTCTATGGTGGGGCCAGCATTTATTGTCCATCCCTGAGGGCATTTAAGAGTCAACTACATTGCTGTGGGTCTGGAGGTCACATGTAGTCCAGATCAGGTAAGGACGGCAGGTTTCCTTCCCTAAAGGACATTAGTGAACCAGATGCTTTTATGACAATCGACAATAGTTTCATGGTCATCATTAAACTTCTAACTCCAGATTTTTATTGAATTCAAATTTCACCATCTGCCATGGTGGGATTCGAACCCAAGTCCTCAGAGCATTGGCCCTGGGTCTCTGGATTACTAGTCCACTGATAATGCCACTACACCACTGCCTCACCATGGATTCTTCTTCCATCAGTTTGTTGTGTGTATTTGATGTCTCAAAAACTCTCTATGCAATAAAAAAAATCATCTCACCACTCCTTTATTTATAGCCTTTAAACTAAAAATAGTACAAAGTTGTCAAAGTTGTCTTTAACCTAACAATAGTGCCCACAGAAAGATAAAATAAAGCCTGTTTTGTGCTGCCAGTGATTGCTATTCAAAGTGTACTTGCATGTTGCCGGGGTAACCAAAAAATCTCAGTGGAAAAATAAATATTCCTAAAAGTTAATTACCTGTTACTGTTGGAAAGTTTTCTTTGCTAAATAATAATACATTTTCTCACAAAAAATGCAAATTAACTAATAGAGTTGCAAATGTTTCACCTTTATTAATTCCCATTTGTGTTTTTTGAGATTCTGCTTGTTGACAACTCAAAAGAATGACAGAGCTGGGAGATGGAGCGTTTCCCTTTTTTTACTTGGTGTCAACACTGAACACTCCCTTATTGAATGCAGTGTCTATTAAATGCAAACTGAAGGGCAGCTGGGACAATTTTAGCTGAAGTTTGGTCTATTGATCTGTCTTACCTTGCAGCTGTGCAGTGATAGACCCCACTCATGGCTGCAATTGTTTCGGCAAAGAAAGGTGCATACCTGTCACTGCTGCCTCACAACGCCAGGGACCCGGGTTCGATTCCCGGCTTGGGTCACTGTCTGTGCGGAGTCCGCACGTTCCCCCCGTGTCTGCGTAGGTTTCCTCCGGGTGCGCCGGCTTCCTCCCACAGTCTGAAAGGCGTGCTGGTTAGGGTGCATTGACCGTGCTAAATTCTCCCTTAGTGTACCCGAACAGGCGCCGGAGTGTGGGGATTTTCACTGTAACTTCATCGCAATGTAAGCCTACTTGTGACACTAATAAATAAACTTAAAACTGTCAGACTATCCAAAGTTTTAGCTCATGGTAGGCCACAAAATACGTGTGAAACGCTTGTGCCAACAAAGTTATTAAAAACGAATGCATTATCAATTTCAAATTCACAACAGTTTTCTCTTACTGTTGGACAAAACAAATTGCACCAGCATTTCACTAAGCGTCACACTTCAAGCACCAGCACAGAAAGAGAATAATGGGGGTTATCACGGGCGGCACAGTAGCACAGTGGTTAGCACTGCTGCTTCACAGCTCCAGGGACCTGGGTTCGATTCCCGGCTTGGGTCACTGTCTGTGTGGAGTTTGCACATTCTCCTCGTGTCTGCGTGGGTTTCCTCCGGGTGCTCCGGTTTCCTCCCACAGTCCAAAGATGTGCGGGTTAGGTTGATTGGCCAGGTTAAAAATTGTCCCTTAGAGTCCTGAGATGTGTAGGTTAGAGGGATTAGTGGGTAAATGTGTGGGGGTAGGGCCTGGGTGGGATTGTGGTCGGTGCAGACTCGATGGGCCGAATGGCCTCCTTCTGCACTGTAGGGTTTCTATGATTTCTATGATCACTTCAGTAAATACGTCTATTCTTCCAACCCCTTAAAAACAAGCCCGCAGTGGAACCAAAAATGCAATAAAAAAGGTACAGCGAGTGAGTTAAGTCGCAGCAGTAATTTTTTCCACTTCTTGTTTCATGAATCACAGCCGGCAATGTTGTAAATCCTTTATATAAAAAAAAAGACTCTTGAATCCAATGGTGAGGCTGACCTGTTTAACTCACACTCAAACTGCAATCAACCGTGTATTAGAAGATCAACTTCACTTGTGGAATAATATTCGTCACACTGATGACTGCATAGTACCTTCTATAAATATCACAGCTTGGTTAATTAATCTTGACATTTTGTTTAAACGTACCAAATAAATGGAAGGCTGACATCATTTATGTAAAGCCAGGATGTCATTTATTCCTGGTAGATATCCAATTGACTGGCTGTCGGGATGATTTCTGATGGCCGGTGATCAGAGCTCCTACACTTTCCCCTGCCCAAGAATAGCTGGAATGAATATTACAAATGTAACAAAGCCAAATAAATTCCCTTCTGATATGTCTGATGCGTCTGTCAAACTAAAACACCTATAATAACTAAACTCACCCATGCAGACAAAATCTGCTATTTGAATGAGATCTATATGTCAATCTTTGGCACTAGTCATGCCACATTATTAAGGGATCAATATCTTCTTATTACAATAAAAAAGGATTAAGAACTAGGAGTGAATTAAATAGCATCACTTTTCCTTCTCAGCGAATTCAAACAGAAATCCCTAAGGTTTTCAAAAAGGGCTAAATTCGAAAGCAGAAAGTGACCATGGGGCTCTTGATTAACCCACGGCAAATGATTAGACCAACTTTAGGCTCATTTCAATTATTTTGTCATCCAATCAGTACTAACTGTACTGTCCTTAGGCTAGATATAGCAGTGAGGGCTAATATCATTAGTGGTTACACTGTTTGCAAGTTGTCCTGCCCTGCTTAAAGGCAGGTGGCATTGATTTGATTTGATTTGATTTATTATTTTCACATGTATTAACATAGAGTGAAAAATATTGTCTCTTTCGCGCTATACAGACAAAGCATACCGTTCATAGAGAAGGAAATGACAGTGTGCAGAATGTAGTGTTACAGTCATAGCTAGGGTGTAGAGAAAGATCAACTTAATGCGAGGTAGGTCCATTCAAAAGTCTGACAGCAACAGGGAAGAAGCTGTTCTTGAGTCGGTTGGTACGTGACCTCAGACCTTTGTATCTTTTTCCCGACGGAAGAAGGTGGAAGAGAGAATGTCCGGGTTGCTTGGGGTTCTTGATTATGCTGGCTGCTTTGCCAAGGCAGTGGGAAGTGTAGACAGTGTCAATGGATGGGAGGCTGGTTTGTGTGATGAATTGGGCTACATTCATGACCTTTCGTAGTTTCTTGCCATCTTGGGCAGAGCAGGAGCCATACCAAGCTGTGATACAACCAGAAAGAATGCTTTCTATGCTGCATCTGTAAAAGTTGGTGAGAGTCGTAGCTGAAATGCCAAATTGCCTTAGTCTCCTGAGAAAGTAGGGACGTTGGTGGGGCTTTCTTAACTATATTGTGGCTGGAGTAGGTGCAGGAAGTCAATCTGGCCTGGCAAAATTTGAAGAATGGTATGAGATAGGGGAGAGCATGTTCTAAGGCATGTGGATGTGGCACTAGAAGGCTTGGTGGAGGAGGTGCGCAGGACGAGAGATTTCCTTTCTCTGTAAGGGAGGCAGAAGGTCCTCCAGACACACGTGATGGGAGCACATAACCATGGAGACCATGGAGTCCAGCCCCAAGGACCAGCATGAAATGCCGCAATAAGTTCAATGACCTCGCATGAGTGGAAATGATTAGTTAATGCATCTTCAAATGATCTCCATCTTAGTGCCCACTAGCTTCCAACACTGCTCACTTTACCATACCTCATCAATCATCTACCAACAATGTCTATCCATCAGGACACAGAGCTAGCGTTCATATGTTCCATCACATCCTCATTTAGCACTCCATTTAGCACTGCTGCAATCCTCACACTTATATCCCACAGCTTGCACACACTGCCAGATATTCAAGTGTAACAGCCACATCATGCTAACATGTTGCACTCGACTCATTGACACAATCCCCTCTCTCTGTTGCAGGACAAGGTAGCACCCAGACAACTGAAGAGGGAGGGGACCGGCATACCTACATCTGATAACCTCATGGAGGAGATGGTGCTACCCAGTGTGGGGGTGGTCAGGATGGCCATTTATGGGGCCAGTGGTCGGGATGAAATTTAAGACTATGGGGGTGATTAATTCTCCCATTCCCATTGCGCTGATGTTATGCACGGAGTGAGAAATTCTAGTGTGAACTCCCACTGAAAAAAACAGCATGATTTACTCCAGTCTTCGCACGAATTTGACACTTAGAAATGTTTGGGGGGAATCCCGGCCTATGTTACCCAATCCTCCTTCTCCCATTCCGTCTCCCCCTCATCCCTTAATCTGTTCTGATTGACAAGCAGCAGACGGCATAAACACACATTTCTTACATTTCTTACCCACAATCCCCCACTTCCCCACAGCACGACCTTTGACTTTTTATCTTTTTGGATATCTCAGATGTGGCAAAGCAGAGGAGGAACAGCAAGAAGTGAATGGTGACGATGAACTAGCACTTTGACTTCGCAGCCGCCAGCTCAGATGCTGACACAGCATTTCGAGGATAACTTTGAGGCAGAAATGCACACGGTGAGACACTGAGGACAAGTAGCCTGCAGCCTGGGCAGAGGGCAAGGAGAGATCTGGTGAGGTTGCACACAAGTTCCATGCAGATTAGCACTTTGCTGAGGAAGCCTCTAGTATATTGCTGATGGCTATGCACAGTTAAAATACTCGAGGAGCGATCTTACCAATAAAATTCTAAGTGCCAAATGAGTGTGAAAACGAGACGAATTTGAACCTTTTCTTGCACGATTTAAAAATCGAATCTTATCTGTGTCAAAAAAATGTGGCCAAACCAGTTTTTCACCAGCAGGGGGAGTGGCTGAGCACAGAGATCTGTCACTGCCTCCCCCAGCAAGAGACGGTTCTCATGGTCAATCGCCAACCCCCACACCTCCCCCACTCCGTGGCTCCGAGGCCAATTGCCGGGGGGGCAAAATGGTAAGATTGCCCCCTCGGTGTTTTAAGAAGTCTGTCAGAAAGCCTGTGTTCAATGCCAAGGAGCACAGAGGAGTCCAGCACTAACTTGGCAAAGGAATTTGTGCAGTGCTTGGAGCCCATTCATTGCAGCATGGCTGTGGTGGCCAAACTCACGTGTGGATGAAACCATGATGCAGTGCCTGATGTTTGATGTTACAGCTCCGATCGCAGCACAAGCAGCGTTCCCCCAATATCTGAGCATTGCAGTCAAAGCTCAGGCTGACATAGAATCATAGAAACCCTACAGTGCAGAAGGAGGCCATTCGGCCCATCGAGTCTGCACCGACCACAATCCCACCTAGGCCCTATCCCCACATATTTACCCGCTAATCCCTCTAACCTGCACATCTCAGGATTCTAAGGGGCAATTTTTAACCTGGCCAATCAACCTGACCCGCACATCTTTGGACTGTGGGAGGAAACCGGAGCACCCGGAGGAAACCCACGCAGACACGAGGAGAATGTGCAAACTCCACACAGACAGTGACCCAAGCCGGGAATCGAACCCGGGACCCTGGAGCTGTGAAGCAGCAGTGCTAACCACTGCGCTATCGTGCCGCCCATCATGCAAAGTCCTCTAACCGATTGCTAGAATTGTTGAGGCTCCAGACTCAGGGAGCGGTATTGGCTCCATGGAGCATGAACCTACTGTCCTCTCACTGGATGGTAGCATCCATCCTCTCAACACTGGCAATCCACCAGTGTCCTTGCTGTTGTCTGTCAGCCAGCCAAGCCAGACTGTTGCAGTCCATTGCTGAGAGGGTGCAGTCCTAAGTCGAACCACCAGGAGCCAGAGCTACTCAATGTCAGCCGACAAGGCTGTCTGCAGTCTCCTCCACTGCAACTATTCCACCGCCACTGGAGTATTGTGTAGGAGAACTAGGACAGGCAAAGGCAATTGCAACACAAGCACAAAGGGAATGCACAAAGGTGATCAGTTGACATTTGATCAAAATATGGTATGATTTTATTGATGTATTTCGTTTGAAATGTTTATTTTGTGATGGTTTTTATTTTTGCATTGCAGCCGAGTGGATACCGTGATGGTCAGTGACAGAGGGAAGTTAGAAATTAGGACTATTGGCAAATGAGAAATTCGATTGCTATCACTGGCATCGCACTTGAATGATGTCTTCACAGACTGCCTGAGCTGAAAGGGGCTGTTTACATTCATAGAATCCCTACAGTGCAGAGAGAGGCCATTCAGCCCATTGAGCCTGCACCGACAACTATCCCACCCATGTCCTATCCCCGTAACCCCACATATTTAGCCTGCTAGTCCCCTGACACTAAGGGGCAGAGATTCACGGATGATTCACTCGACAATCACCAGGCAGGAGTGTTCCCTTCCTGTCAGGAACACTTTAGCAGTCAAGGGCGGTCAGCCTCCGATCTTCGGGTAAGCGTTCTCCAAGGCAGCTTTCAAGACACACGACAATGCAGAATGCAGAATCGCCGAGCAGAAACTGATAGCTAAGTTTCACACACATGATGACAGCCTCAACTGGGATCTTGGGTTCATGTCACTCTACCTGTAACCCCCACGACTTGCCTGGGTTTGCAAAATCTTACTGACACTCCTGGCTTGAGACAATTCATACCTCTTTAACCTGTGCTTAACCCTCTCTCCACTCACATTGTCTGTACCTGTAAAGACTTGATTACCTGTTAAGATTCGCATTCCAACCATTATCTTGCAATTGAATCTGTGTCTATATATGCCTCGTTTGTGAACCCAACTCTCCACTCATCTGATGAAGAAGCAGTGCTCCGAAAGCTCATGCTACCAAATAAACCTGTTGGACTTTAACCTAGTGTTGTGAGACTTCTTACTGTGCCCACCCCAGTCCAACACCAGCATCTACACATCATGACTAAGAGGCAATTTAGCACGGCCAATCAACCTGATCCACACATCGTTGGAGTGCGGGCAGAAACCAGAGAACCCGAAGGAAACCATGCGGACACGGGGAGAACATGCAAACTCCACACAGACAGTGACCCAAGGCCGGAATTGAATCCGGGTCCCTGGCACTATGAGGCAGCAGTGCTAACCACTGTGCCTCCGTACCCCTTCTCTTCCTCCTGCTCCTACTCCTCGCTGTATAAAGTGGTGCCAAGGGCTGTGCCTTTAGGATGACAAGGTTGTGCCGCATCAAAAAGACCTCCCTGAATTTTGATCCCTATGCCCCACTGAGTATTGCAGGGTTCCCCCGGAATCATTCAGGCAGTGAAAGCATTTTTTGAGTACACTCATGGTGTTTTCCATCACAATCCATATGGTTTTCATTGCATGTACACTGCACATGCTTGCCCGGGCTGCTGACCAGAGTCCTGAGCTGTGTAGTCAGCAGATATCCCTCGCCAGCAAGCAGCCTTGATTTAGTTTGCCAAAGTCGCTCACATGCAGCTTGCATAGTGGACTATTGCAGAATGGAGGCATCATGAATGCAGCCATGGTAACAGACGTTAGCCTGCATGACTTTGTTGCCTAGGGTCACACATCAAGTGGACATTGAGGGAGGACAATCCCTTTCAGCTCCGGTGCAGAGTTGACATCTTTCTTCTCTTATGGGATTTGGGCATCGCTGGCAAGGAGGTGCCCACAAAGCAATGTGCACACAGTCGATGACTCCATGCACCATGGCACCTGCAATCCAAGTAAGGTCATGTGATCATTCTGCCTGCTTGTCTCTGGCACGAGGGAATCAAAGATAGTGAGCTCCCAGTGACCTCACTTATACAACAGCAGACAGTAAACAGCAAGATATTACAGCTTCAGCCTGGGTTGAAGAAGGCACTTCAAAGTTCATAATCAATGAGCTCCAGTCACTGGTAAAGCAGTCCTTGCTCAGCTCTGCTCTGAAGTTGCAGTTATGGTTATAATGCACGGCACATTTCAATGAAGGTGTCCTTAGTAAAATGCAGATGCCTCACACACGAGGTTCCGGTCAGGGAATTGCTTCTTGGCAGGTTTGGCTTCCATCTGAGAGTGTTTCTCCTCCTCTTCCTTTCCCAGGAGTTTGCTCTGCTCTGTGTGGCCTATGCCCATTCTCCAGGACATGCTATATTCCGCGGGAAATGTCTATTCATTCATCCAGGTCAGGGGTGCCTGCAGAATTCTTGAAGTCTTCAAAAGTTCCATCTGCATCTAGCATACCATTAGAGGGTGAGAGGGCTCGCTGCCAGTCTCAGGGTGCTCACCCACTCACCCTCACCCACAACCACTGTAAGAGTGGGTATGAGTGTGGAGGGGTGGGGGGGGTGAGGTGGTGAGGGTGAGTGAGAACCCTGAAAACTAGGAGTGAGACAGTCTCTCTCTCTCTCTCTTGCATACACACACATACACATACACACGAGCACACAGTCTATCAGCAGCAAACATGGGAGAGAAATGGCCTACTTTTGGAGGTATTTTGAACGCTAGCTCTGTGAGCCAGATGGAGAGGCATGGTGGGCTGGGTAATAGCATGCAGGCCAGGGGTTGGACAAGCCTGGCTTTAAATAGTCTTGGCAGCGTCCTTTCCCACTGTTTAAGGAGTGTTCAGCTGCGACAGGTTAAGAAAGAGTGTTAGCTGAAGTGTTAAGCTCCAAAACAGCAAGGCTGGCATCAAATCAACATTACATGCTAATTGGCATCATGACCTGCTCACTCTGCATGCTTGCAGCACTCGTTCAGTGTGCACGTGCCAACTCCCTGACCTATATGGCATCAAGTGCGATTTGCCCTAAAAGTGGGAGCATGACCCATAGATATCATTTTGGTGCTAAAAGGGCATATGTTGCACCCAAAAACTGGATACTATCATAGAACTCCAACAGTGCAGAAGGAGGCCATTCGGCCCATCGAGTCTGCACAGACCACAATCCCACCCAGGTACTATTCCCGCAACCCCACATATTTACCCTGATAATCCCCCAGACACTAGGGTCAATTTAGAATGACAAATCAACCTAACCCGCACATCTTTGGACTGTGGGAGGAAACCGGAGCAGACACGGGGAGAATGTGCAAACTCCACAAAGACAGTGATCCGAGGCCGGAATTAAACTCACATCCCTGGCACTGCGAGGTTGCATTCTTGGACACGCGCATCTCCATTAAGGACGGTCACCTCAGCACCTCACTGTACCGCAAGCCCACGGATAACCTCACGATGCTCCACTTCTCCAGCTTCCACCCTAAACACGTTAAAGAAGCCATCCCCTACGGACAAGCCCTCCGTATACACAGGATCTGCTCGGATGAGGAGGATCGCAACAGACACCTCCAGACGCTGAAAGATACCCTCATAAGAACAGGATATGGCGCTAGACTCATTGATCAACAGTTCCAACGCGCCACAGCGAAAAACCGCACCGACCTCCTCAGAAGACAAACACGGGACACAGTGGACAGAGTACCCTTCGTTGTCCAGTACTTCCCCGGAGCGGAGAAGCTACGGCATCTCCTCCGGAGCCTTCAACATGTCATTGATGAAGACGAACATCTCGCCAAGGCCATCCCCACACCCCCACTTCTTGCCTTCAAACAACCGCACAACCTCAAACAGACCATTGTCCGCAGCAAACTACCCAGCCTTCAGGAGAACAGTGACCAAGACACCACACAACCCTGCCACAGCAACCTCTGCAAGACGTGCCGGATCATCGACACAGATGCCATCATCTCACGTGAGAACACCATCCACCAGGTACACGGTACATACTCTTGCAACTCGGCCAACGTTGTCTACCTGATACGCTGCAAGAAAGGATGTCCCGAGGCATGGTACATTGGGGAAACTATGCAGACGCTGCGACAACGGATGAATGAACACCGCTCGACAATCACCAGGCAAGACTGTTCTCTTCCTGTTGGGGAGCACTTCAGCGGTCACGGGCATTCGGCCTCTGATATTCGGGTAAGCGTTCTCCAAGGCGGCCTTCGCGACACACGACAGCGCAGAGTCGCGGAGCAGAAACTGATAGCCAGGTTCCGCACACACAAGGACGGCCTCAACCGGGATATTGGGTTTATGTCACACTATTTCACATAAATATTTCTGCTTTTTTCCTCCTGAGTCTTTATCATGCGATCCTAGAATCAGAATTTATGTCACACTATTTGTAACTCCCACAGTTGCGTGGACCTGCAGAGTTTCACTGGCTGTCTTGTCTGGAGACAATACACATCTTTTTAGCCTGTCTTGATGCTCTCTCCACTCCCATTGTTTTGTTTCTTAAAGACTGGATTAGTTGTAAGTATTCGCATTCCAACCATTATTCATGTAAATTGAGTCTGTGTCTTATAAGTTCTGTTTGTGAACAGAATTCCCACTCACCTGAAGAAGGGGCTCAGAGCCTCGAAAGCTTGTGTGGCTTTTGCTACCAAATAAACCTGTTGGACTTTAACCTGGTGTTGTTAAACTTCTTACTGTGTTTACCCCAGTCCAACGCCGGCATCTCCACATCATGACTGCGAGGCAGCAGTGCTAACCACTGTGCCACCGTGCCGCCTCACTAAGGAGCCGAAATTCTCACCCCAATTCTTTTTAAGCAATCAGGATTGTTAATTACGAACGATGAACAGCCATGACTTTTTTTCTTGTCTTTTACCCAGTTGACCAATCCCTGGCAAGTTTATTTGTACTTCCTCTTTGCTGTGCCATTTTGTACATTATTTAGCGCAATTATAGGGTACAGTTAACGTCAAAAATAGCAGTAAATGCATTGATTCATGTTGGTTGCTGAGGGATTTGTGATAGATGGTATAGGTGCAAGCTAATAGCCTTCCCATCACCAACTGGATGCTTCAACAACTCTGTATCAGCAAAGAATGGCTTGTTCTATGTTTGAACTTCAATATGGTTGTTTCAGATGATCACACTGTCTGAGAGAGATTGACAGAGTCAGATATGTGCAAAACTTCACTGATATGTAATATTGAGGTGCAGAGTAAGAATTCTTGCATTAAGTCTGATAAAGTACAGACATGGTTAAACACTTGAAACCTTTATGATAATTCCAGTCATGATCTTGTGGAGGAGCTTTAGCCAGACAATGGCCACAGGATTTCACTGATGGAGCTCTCATTGGAGGTGTTAAATGGGTGACAATGGGCCCTATTTTACCATTCTGATTCTAAATGCTGGGTGGATTCGAAACTGGGAGTGTTTCAGATCCTACTTTTAGACCCATTCTGAGGCGCCCCCATACACACTCTGCCTGAAAAGATATCAGCGAGTTCGAATCGCGCTGCACAAGCCTGTGGGCGGGGCTTAACGCTACTGAAATCCTGCAGCTCCGATTGGCACCTCCAACTGCGCATGCGCGGAAAAAAAATGATAGAATAACACTCCCCTGCCACATTCCTCTGGATATTGGGTTCATGTCACACTATCTGTAACCCCCACAACCTGCCTGGATGTGCAAAATCTCACTGGCTGTCCTGTTTGGAGACAATACACATCTCTTTAACCTGTGCTTAATGCTCCCTCCACTCACATTGTCTGTACCTTTAAGACTTGATTAGCTGTAAAGACTCACATTCCAATCATTATTCATGTAAATTGAGTTTGTGTCTTTGTGCCCTGTTTGTGATCAGAACTCCCACCACCTGACGAAGGAACAGCCTGTTCCAAAAGCTAGTGGCTTTTGCTACCAAATAAACCTGTTGGACTTTGGCCTGGTGTTATTAGACTTCTTACTGTGTACATCCCTCCTGGGCCAGATAATGCCTCCCCCTGACCCCCACAGACATTGCGCCCCCCCCCAACACATTACTGACACCCTTAACCCACCACCCAGACCGATCACAGCCCCACCCCCCTGTTCCCCACGATCTCAGGCAGAGTGGCAGCGGACCCATCTTCCCTCCCACTGATCTCAGACAGAGTGGCAGTGGACTCCTCTTCCCTCCCACCGATCTTAGGCAGAGTAGCTGCAGACCCCCTTCTCCCCACTGATCTCAGGCAGAGTTGCAGCAGACCCCCCCCCCCCTTTCCCTCCACTGATCTCAAGCAGAGAGCCATCGGACGCTAGGCACTTACCTCCTCACTAACTGGAGCGCCCGAATGGGACTTCTACGAAGCATGTTCGTTTTGTGCCGATTCTGGATGGGCGAAGGTGGTGGGAAAGGGGGAAGTGCTGATAAAGTTGGGCGTGCAGCCCATTAAGTCAATTTAAATGCAGGCAAATGCATTTAACTGGCCCTCGCACCCGTTTTGGGCACGATCCTGATCGCGGCCATTTTTGGGCCTTGGTAAAGGGTGAACCGGTGCAGAGGTGGGCGCAGATCATGCTACTTGCCTCACGCCCGAATTTACCAAAAACGGGTGCAACTTGATGGTAAAATCAGGCCAATGTGTCCAATATCGTGGTCGGCGTGTGGGTACCAAGCTTGGGAAGGAATGGAACGATCCACCATATTACCAGCAAAAAAGGCAACCAAGACATTTAGCAAATTGGTTTGTTCTGAACACCAGATTGGTTGCATTCAGGGAAACCAGATCAGCAAAAGGGTACAATGATTTCAGTGCTGCATGTGGTGGACTCTTACTTTTCAAAGTAAAATCATGTCTCAAACAAGAGCCAATTCTTTCTGTCAAGAATAGACAGGTTAACAATAATTAGTAAGTACACTATTAAAATGTTGAATTATTTGTCTGGGGAACAGAACTTGAATTTCATTCTCTTTCATGAGATGCCACATTTATCTTTCCTGTTCTGAAGCCCAGGAATTCTGTGGTGAGTAACACACCTCCTGAGCCCCCAACACCTGCCCGTCATCTACAAAGCACAAGTCAGAAGTGAGATGGATCTCTCCACTTGCCTGGATGAGTGCAGCGCTGATAACACTCAAGAAGCTGCATACCATCCAGGACAAAACAGCCAACTGCATTAGCGCCTCATCCACAAACATTCACTTCAGAACAGAAAACAAGCCAGTTTGAAATTACTAACCTGTTAAACTAATCTAATCTGGTACCGGGAGGTAGTCATCGACTTGCAACAGAAGTTTACATGAGAATAAAGTGCTTGATTACTCAGGTAATTGAAGGATAAGTGATTATTAATTAATAGTCAATTAAATTTGGATTTAATTTTTTCTGTATTTTGGGGGACTGTTGTTGTTGAGACTTCAAAGTGACTAAATATTTTATCTACCTAGTGTTGCACTTCACCCGTGCCATTTTAGTGTTACTACAACTTCTTAACCTTACATGGCCTACCACTACGTCTCGGTATCTCCCCAGGATGTAAATCAGAGCTGGAGGTGACCAGCTGCCTACCGCACCCCGTGGCCTGTGATGGACTTGGCAGGTGTCCTCTGGAGGGCTTGGATCTTGAGGGCTCTGGCCGGCTTCCAGGTGTCAGGGACATATCCATGACACCCTTTCCATCCTGCTGCCGCTGAGATGCCCCGCTGTCAGGAAGGGGGCAGTCCGAAGGTGTAGCCACAGCCGCTTTCCTGATTGGAAGGCCTTGGCATGGGCTCGAGCTCTCCCTCCTCCCTCAGGGTTCCTGTGGGCCCCAGGTCACTCCATGAGATGGTGGTGCTTCTGCAGTGAGCTCCAGTAGCTCTGGCATTACCTGGCCTTGCCAGTCCTGGAGGACCACCTGCATCCTCCCCATGGTGGTCGAGCCCTCTGCAATGGCCACCTGAGTCGGGGGCCACCTGTCAATGGCTGCAGCAAGTGCCCTCTGAGACTGGGCCACGCTCTGCAACCTCTCAGCCATGACCCTCTGTGACTGGGCCACGTTCTCATGGGCTGCTGCTGTAGCCTGCTGTGCCTCAGCGCTGTCCCGCTGGGTCTCCTGCAAGCCCTTGAGTCTCTCAGCCATGGGCCGCAGAATCTCGAGAAGCCTGTTCAGTCCCTCAGCTGTGGCCTGCCGTGACTCGGCCATCACTTGGAGCCTGCCACTCATGGTGAGAATTCCCTGCCCCAAGGTGGCCACTGCAGATGCCACCCTTGCAGTGTTGACCTGGGAAGCATGCAAGACAGGCAATAGCTGGTCCGCCTGAAAGCTTTGGAACTCTTCCTAACAGCCTCGCTGTTGGTCCAGTGTGGCGTCAGCCCCTCCTGCATTCCCTGGCTCTGTTGCTGCATCTCCAGCAGCTGAGGGAGAAGTGATCTCAGAGGCCCAGCATGTAGCCTGGGGCCAGCTGAGTCCTCGCCTCTGGCAGGCCCCCGCATGCCAGAGGCCTCGGACATTCCCTCCTCCACCCGATGTACATCAGCAGGTGTGTCGTGTGCACCAGAGAGTGACCCAAATGCCTTGCCACTAACTTGATCAACCGATGTGAGAGTCTCTGAATGATGAGTTGCGAAGTGGAAACTGGCACAAAACTGGGTCAGCCTCGACGGTCCCTTAATCCGCTTCCTCTGAGGAGTCTTCTGAGCTGTCAGGGGCAGGATGGGTGGGAGCAGCAGTGGGGGCCGTGATGCCAGATGGCCCAGGCACGTCAGGGTCCCTTCCTGCAACACAGGACACAATGTTAAGTGCAAGGGAGGAATCTGGGCTGCATGCAACTTACCTAGATTTCTCCAACAAGTGGAGGATTGGCAGGTGCTCATTTCTATGCTCCAGCCCGACCATGCTGTTGCTAATGGTCCACATACCCTCCTCTCCCACAAGCTCCAGTGCCGGCTCCTCAAACGGAGTGAGGACCTGGATCTCAGGCACACCATCCCCTGTCTTTGCTCTCTCCCGGTGATTATGTGTATCCTTCTCCTGTGGGAACAGAAGGAGCCATGTCAAATCTGATGGCACGTGTCCTGCAAGGTTTCAGGGGGTGGCCCTCAGAGGGCAAGGGTTGTGATACTCTTGGGTGGGAGAAAGGAGGTGCTTGGAAGCATGCAGGATGCTGAGGGTGGGGGTATCTGGAGGTCATTTAGGGGGAAGATGCTAGATGAGGTTAAACACTCACCCTTGCTGCCCGGATAAGGTCTTTGGTTTTTTGAGGCACTGTTTCCCAGTTCTCCTGGCCAGTGCCCTGGCACTAACACATGCTGTCACCACATGCCAGGCTGCGTTTCCATCCCTTCCTCTGGGATGGCATCCTGCTGCGGGGAAGAGGGTGTCCTGCCTTGCCTCCACTGCCTCCAGCAACCTGGCCAGGTGAGCATTTGTAAAATGGGGAGCTGTCTTCCTGGGGGCCATTTCTTCCTGCACTGTCTGCTTGTCTGTCCATCCTTGGGGTTTTTATGGAGCTCTCCCTTGTTAGAGCAGATCAGCTGCAGGCAGTTTGGGCAAGTCACGCACCCGTTAGTGCATTCCAGTGAGTTTAATTTAGTTTACCTTGTTACCATGAAGGGGAAGCCAAGTCAACACTTGCAGGTGAGTTGATGGAGCGGGGTTGGGGGGAGGGGGGGTGGGGACGGAATCTGTGCTTCTGTGATGATCGGGGTCAGGGGAAGGAGTGGGTCATGTAAGTCTGATCGGGGGCAGGGGAACAAGAGGGTCACGTAAGTCAACCATCGGGGCCAGGGGGTGTGATGAGGGGGCCATGTGCTGAGGGTCCGGGGGGGGAGGGGCTGGCGGGTGGGATAAGGGGGTCGGTAATGTTGGGAGGTCTGGTCTCCGATGTCCATGGCGGGGAGGGGGAGGCTGTATCTGGCCTGTGGGGGTTCTGTCAGCAGAGCTGGAGTTTGTTCAGTTTTCCTGCGCATGCGCAGTTTGTGGCTCCTATCTGAGGTGCTGGCTGTCTGATGAATTAGACCTCTCCCAATGCCTCTAGCGGCTAGAAACAGTCTAGCCCATATTTTCAAAGAGTAAGTGTATAAAATTAGGAGTGAAAACTCACCCAAAAACAGATCAGCAATTCTCCCGTTTTCGTGTTAACTGGACACTCAGAAAAAATCTCATAAAATTCCATCCATAGAATGGAATCACAGAATCCTACAGTGCAGAAGGAGGCTATTCAGCTCATCAAGCCTGCACCGACAACAATCCCGCCTCGGCCCTATTCCCGCAACCTCATGAATCCCCGTGACACTAAAGGGCAATTTACCATGACCATTCAACCTAACCTGCATATCTTTGGACTGTGGGAGGAAACTGGAGCACCGTGAGGAAACCCACGCAGACATGGGGAGAATGTGCAAACGTCATGCAGACAGTCACCCAAGGCCAGAATCGAAAGCGGGTCCCTAGCGCTGTGAGGCAGCAGTGCTAACCACTGTGTCACCATGTTGCCCATTCCAGTTCTGCATTATCCAATCATCTATTCCTACTGACAATTGCAAACTTGGCCTACTGCTGTGTACATAACATTCAAACAGAGTCACAACTTTCTGTTTGTGCACGATATGTAAAGATATAATTCAGCTAAATACATTGGAGGGAACATTGGAAATTAAAATTCAGTAAGGCAATTCCAGCAATGCAAGATGTTTAAGAAACGTGCTTAAACAAATGTTATAAAATATTAGCATTCACATGTATTATCATACTTAACTGATGTACAGTCATGTAAAACTTGCTGCCATTTTCTATGCAAGAATGGAGATCTTACTGTCAGCAGTAGTGGCGTGTGTTTAAGCATTAACTGTCTTTGTACAGATTTTTATTCAGCTAACACTGGTTGTCATTTGTTCAAGAAATCTGTCAATCTTCTCTGTCTGGCTGTCTGAAGACCAGAATTAATTTTAAATTTTTACTCCATTCTTAAAGTTACAAAGCCAATGCTCAGAATGGACCAGGTAAACCCAAATCCATCTCATTGCTTGCTCCTAAAACCAAATTCAATATCAATCTAATTCATGGCCCCCACAAGAGAGACAAACAAGTTTCAAGCTGACAAGATAAGGCATTGCACCCCATGTTGGGCTTGATCCAATGTTTGATCTTAGCCAAAAGGTTGAGAAGAGGTACAGCAACTGTAAATCTGTTTCCATTAACTACCGATCGGAGTCTGGTGCAGTCTACTTATGTTGTGACACAATGGTTACAAATTCAGCTTTATTTTAGTCGATATGTCTGAAACTCAGGTGCTGGCAGAGCAAGATAACTCACTTTAGTACAAGTAGTTATGTTGAGTAGAATTAATGGATTTTAGTTTGCTTAAATTCCCCCGGGATTTCTGACTGAGAGATTGACAGGATCATGTGATGATGTAGTTTATGTACAGAGCGGGCTCTGTGGCAGAAAACAATTAGTTCTAGCTGGAAATTGTTTGACGACAGAGGCTTCTGCTCGAAAACTCAATTTCTCTCTGAAAACTTCGAGACTGTCTACACTCATTATAGCAAGTATATTAATGATTGCTAACAGTATTTAAAGTGGTATTTAATTATATAAGAGGAATGTTGCTTATTTGGAACTGAAATAGTGATAAGTTAAAAATTAAAGTTGTTTCCTTTTCATTTTTAAATGTTATTCAACCAGTTAATGGTTTACCTGCTTCATTTGTTATATTTAAACTGTGTTATTAAATAAAGTTCATTTCAATATAAAGATCTCTAATTTGTGAGTAGAAATACTCCTGGAGCGAAACATCATATCCTCACATTTATGCCAAATAGAAAAATTATTGGGTTCCAGTTTGGCTTCATAATATGTCTTGAAGTTCTGGTCCATTACCCTAACAAATGGTCCAATGCACATTCATAACCTAGAAGTTCCCAAATGAAATCATAGAAATCATAGAAACCCTACAATGCAGAAGGAGGCCATTCGGCCCATCGAGTCTGCACCGACCACAATCCCACCCAGGCCCTATCCCCATATCCCTACATATTTACCCGCTAATCCCTCTAACCTACACATCTCAGGACACTAAGGGGCAATTTTAGCACGGCCAATCAACCTAACCCGCACATCTTTGGACTGTGGGAGGAAACCGGAGCACCCGGGGGGAACCCACGCAGACAAGAGGAGAATGTGCAAACTCCACACAGACAGTGACCCAAGCCGGGAATCGAACCCAGGTCCCTGGAGCTGTGAAGCAGCAGTGCTAACCACTGTGCTACCGTGCCGCCCAACCACTGTGCTACTGTGCCGCCCAAACTGGAACCCAATAATTTTTCTATTTGGCATAAATGTGAGGATATGATGTTTCGCTCCAGGAGTATTTCTACTCACAAATTAGAGATCTTTATATTGAAATGAACTTTATTTAATAACACAGTTTAAATGCTGCGTTCCAAACCCTGTTCGGCTACTTGGTGAGGTAATTCTCCAATGGGTGGACTGAAAATTTGTCACATGATTCATCCCCAGTACTCTCGCCAATTATAAATAATGTTTAGGTGACATAGTTGAAAGAGATTACAAGCTAAATGCTATATCAATGGTTGTAGCCAGGGAATTGTAATTTTGTGTAACCAGTTATTGGGTGAAGCCTAAATTGGTGTTTGTACCTTTAAATTGTCCTCAAGCTCTTGAACAAAAACACACCAGTTCACATTGAATTATGAAGTGCCCGGAAGAAGAACAATTCAACACTTGGAAAAGATGAAGTTTATTCCATAAGTGTTAAGTTGAACGCATTGCTCTTTTGTCCAGAAGGCTCCCAACAGCTTTCATTGCTGATGTCCTTGACTGGTTATGTCATGCTTGTTATAACATCGGGACTTTTCATTATCTTAGCGCCATGTACACAAATGAGAATTTTACAAATTTTTTTTTGTTTAACTGTATTATCAGAATTTCAGTTTAAACTTCTGGACCATTCTGCCACTTAAGGAAATAGCTATCCAATTTTTAACCATTAGGGTTAGAAATGTTTTCCCTAGCTGTAATATACGACACATGGCAATGCACAGTTTACCACAATAGGGTGATGGAGGTTGAGAAAGGCGAATTTATGATGAAGGATATCAAAAAAAAAGTCTGGCTAATGGTAAGCAGGAGCAATGCAACATTTGTCAAAAAATGAGTTACCATCTGATATAGGCAGTAAAACCTAGCAGATATTCATTTTATTTTACTTGTCTGAGAGTTATGAGTCAGGAACTACCACTGGGATCAGAGATACGTCATTGTTTCTCTGAGAATAAAATATGGATCTTGTGCTGTGGCCAATTTTCCATCATTGCTCCCAACAACAAATCTGCACCAGTGTAACCTAATGAAAATTTTACCTCCCTTCACATCACATAGATTATGGTTAGTTACGCGGAAATATTTTTCTTCATATGACACTTCTGTGTCATACTGCCTTCATATATATTTTGCTCAACCTTTTCGCAATTATTTATTCTGGATCAAAATTTTACTTTTACAAATTTCTCTAATCAATTTAATTTTAAGGTAAAATCAAGAACTATTAAAGTGGTTTTAAAAGCTTCAGAAAATTAAATGTCGCAGTATTAATAAATACCACATGGCAGAAATCATACAGTTGCTCTCCATATTTATGTGACTTGGAAGTAGGTTCAAGCCCGTGTGTATGCCCTGCATTTTTGCTTAACTGATTGTGACCTGTAAGTGACATAGTTGAAAGCAATTAAAAGCAAAACGCTACATCAATGGATGTTGCCAGGAAATTGTAATTTTTACAATCAAGGTGCAACCAATAATCGTGCGTTATTTATGTTTTTTATGAGCTGTGTTGTGATCTTTATTTGTACGCATATTGACCTAAGCCATTGGAAAGAATTTCTTCCTTATTATTTATTTGAAAAAGTATCACCAATGACAGAAGAATGAACAAGTGGTGGAGTGAAGAAATTGAGAAGAAAGATTTTTTTTATAAATGGAGAACAGGGAGGACTGGAAGGAGAAAGCAGGCGAGGATTGAAAGATTAAAGAAGGAAGAACCAAAGAAAAAAGAAATGATAGAAAATAAATTAAAAATGTACTAAGTATGTTTTATAGGCCAAAGGTTTGCCTGTAATTACTACCCTCATCAGTTCCAACAACTTTCTCAGAAGGCTAAGGAAATTCAGTATGTCCACTATGACACTCACCAAATTTTACAGATGTGCCATAGAAAGCATCCTTTCTGGATGTATCACAACTTGGTGTGGCTCCTGTTCTGACCAAGACCCCAAGAGTTTTGAACGTAGCCCATTAAGCAAACTAGCCTCCCATCCATTGACTCTGTCTACATTTCCTGCTGCCTTGGCAAAGCAGCCAGCATAATCAAGAACTCCACGCACCTCGATCATGCTCTCTTCCACCTTCTTCCATCATGAAAAAGATACAATAGTCTGAAAACACGTACCAACCGACTCAAGAACAGCTTCTTCCCTGCTGCCATCAGACTTTTGAATGGTCCTATCACATATTAAGCTGATCTTTCTCGTCATCCTATTGATAACTGCAAGATTATATTCTGCACCCTATGCTTTCCTTCTCCCCTATGTGCTCCATGAACGGTATCTTTTGTCTGTATCGTGTGCAAGAAATAATACTTTTCTCTGTATCCCAATACATGTGACAATAATAAATCCATCAATCAATCAAGTTTTTGATGGCTGTACCTTTATCCTGTTTCGGAAGACCATTTAGGAATAGTCTGAAAATGGCTGCAAATGAAAGTTCTGGTGAAAAGAGAAAATATTTCTCAATACTATCTGTGAATGTAATAAAAATTCACATTTCCTTTATTTAACAACTACTCCTCACATTTATTTCCCTGCTCCTTTTAATAAATGCTTCTGTGAAAATACAAAATTGGGTGCTCACCAAACAATCAGAAGCTAATAAATGCAAAACTTGGTTTCAGCAAATCTTTCATCATTATTTTTCTAAAGCGCAAACAAAAACTGTCAGTTTGCAAATCCCTATCCCACAAATAATTCATTCAGCAACTCAATCTCCACACAAATAACAAAATATCTTCAACTAAAATCTATTGTGTACAATTGGATTGAGTTGTAAACTGTACTATTATCTGCAGGTGAATTCTGGCACTTTATGTTTGTATTCAATGTGAACACATCAAAAAACAGATAACGGAGCCTGTATCAGGGATTTGAAATTCAATTTTATAATTGGATCAAGCGTGCTGGCTGTGAATGGGATCTGGTTTAGTCTAATGATACTCTTTATGACGGAAATGATTGGGAAGTACCGTTCATATTCTAAGCACAAATGATGGAAATATTAATTAAAATTAAGCACTTAAGAAAGATAAATTTACCAGAATGAGAAGAAAATTCAACACATTAACCAGTTGTGTTCATCACTTGATTAGTCCTGTTTATAAGACCATAAGATATAGGAACAGAATTAGGCCACTCGGCTCATTGAGTCTGCTCTGTCATTCAATCATGGCTGATAAGTTTCTCAACCCCATTCTCCCACCTTTTCCCTGTAACCTTTGATCCCCTTACCAATCAAGAAGTGATCGATCTCTGCCTTAAATATACTCAATGACCTGACCTCCACAGCCTTCTGTGACAATGAATTTCATAGATTCACCACCCTCTGGCTGTAGAAATTCCTCCTCATCTCGGATCTAGAGTCATCCCTATAACAATTTCTTACTCACTTGGCAAAATTGTATTCCATTTACCATCCTGTCCACTGCATTTCTTCAAATTCTTTTGAATGCTGTCATTCACATGTCTGTGAAATTTGATAAAATTGATTTCAGGATTTATATTGGAATATGCTGCAAGGGGCTATTATAGTTTGCATCTCCGGTTAATTAGTAGTAGATGTAATTACAATTCAGAGATTTCATCACAGGACTTAAATTTCTCCATGGATCACCAAGGTCAAGTTTCAGCAGCCCATCACTTGTTTCAGAACCCCTAAGGGAAGTTAGCATTTCAGCATATGTTGGCAGTAAAAACACATGTACCCAGATCCTATCAGCTTACCCAGATCAAAAATACCCGCTCATATTCACCAATGGAAGATCCACCAGTGCCGCACCTGCATGGGTGCCATTGGGCATCATGAGGATCACTATAAGTGCATCTTGACTGGCCATCTGCCCTGTGCTGCCAGTAATTTCCTGACCTAATGATTCCCTGCTCTCTCGTTGGCCCCAGAGGAACAGAGGCCATAGGAGCAAGAGTAAGCCGGGCATTCCTTCAAGTCAGCTCCGCCATTCGATTATGTTGCATTGCTTTTCAGGAAAGGACAGTAAGAAGTCTCACAACACCAGGTTAAAGTCCAACAGGTTTATTTGGGACCACGAGCTTTCGGAGCGCTGCCCCTTCATCAGGTGAGTCAAGGCGTGTCACTCCTTCATCACATGAAAAGGCAATGCTTCGAAAGCTTGTGATTCCAAATAAACCTGTTGGACTTTAACCTGGTGTTGTGAGACTTCTTACTGTGTTTACCCCTGTCCACCATCTCCACATTTCAGGAAAGGAAGGAGAGAACAAAAATCTACAAGCCAGTTAGCCTGACATCAGATATTGGCAATATACTGAAATCTATTATTAAGGAAGCCTTCACAATGCACTTAGAAAAAATAGAATGATTAGAACAATTTAACATGGTTTTACTAAAGAGGAAATCTGTTTGACAAATTTATTATGAGTTTATTGAGGATGTAACAAATAGTGTAGATAAAGGGGAACTAATAGACATAGTACGCCTAGATTTCCAAAAGGCAATTAATAAGGTGCCTCACAAAAGGTTAGTAGACAAGATAAGGGCTCCTGGTGTTGTGGGTAATATTTTAGTATGGTTAGAGGATTGGTTAATGGATAGAAAACAGAGAATGGGCATAAGCAGGGCTTTTTCAAGTTGGCAGGTAGTGAATAGTGGAGTGCCACAAGTATCAGTGCGAGGGCCTCGGCTATTAACAATTAGTGACTTTAATGAAGAAAGAGAGAGTGTTGCATCAAAATTTGCTGATGATACCAATCTATTTGGGAAGGTAAGCTGTGGGGAGGACACAGAGAGGCTGCAGAGAGACATAGACAAGTAAAGTGAATGAGCAACAAGATAGCAGATGGAGTGTAATGTAGGGAAGTTTGAAGCTATTCACTTTAGTCATGACAATAGAAAGGCAGAATAGTTTGTAAAAGTTGTGGAAGTGTTGATGGTCAAAGAGTGCTTGTACAAGGGACACAGAACATTAGCATACAATTGCAGCAAGCAATTAAGAAGGCAAATGGCATGTTGGTTTTTATTGTAAGGGGATTAGAGTACAAGAATAAAGAAATCTTGTTACAATTGTACAGGGTTTTGATAAGAACACATTTGGAATATTGGGTTGAATTTTACAATCGCATGCTGGACCTGAACATCAGCGGCAATCTGACTTCTGGTCCATCTTTATTGCGTGCCCGATAAAACACTAATTATTGCCAATTCATGACAAGGGCAGGTGACAGGCAGTCATTCAATGAGTTCTGGAAGGCAGGATTTTGGCTCTAAGGCTGTAGGTCATGACAAGAAACCAAGTCACGGCCAACCCTTTAAAAAGTCCCCCTTGCAGTGGACAGTTTCAGTGAGTGGGGCACTGTCTGTACCTGTAAAGACTTGATTATCTGTAAAGGTTCGCATTCCAACTATTCTCCAAATTCCAATCTGTAATTATCTTGCAATTGTGTCTTTGCCTGTGTATGCTGCGTTTGTGAACCTACCTCTCCACTCACCTGATGAAGGGGCAACGTCTGAAAGCTCATGATTCCAAATAAACCTGTTGGACTTTAACCTGGTGCTGTGAGACTTCTTACAAAGGTGAAATGTGACCAGCTCATTCCAACCGGTGGGGAGAGGAGGAATGATAGGCTGCATGGGAGGAGGTGGTCGAGAGGTATCCAGTATTGGTATCGTGAGGAGGAGCAGATCGCAGTGCTAGAAAAGATTCAATGGCCGCGTGAGGTCTGCAAGGGTGAGCCTGGCAACGGTATGAGCAACATTGGTCCATTGTGCGACAGGTGTAGAAAGCGAATGCAGTAGGTGTTTAAGAGCTCATCCAAAGTTGCATGTTTGCACATGTGCAGCGCTGTCAGTGTTCATTCCAACCAATGCTTCCAACCATTTGAAAGCAAAATACTGCGGATGCTGGAAATCTGAAATAAAAGCAGAGAATGCTGGAAAGGCTCCTCTGGCCTGGCAGTATCTGTGGAGTGAGGAACAGGTTTAACGGGTTTATATTCTCTTAGAGTTTAGAAGAACGAGAAGTGATCTCATTGAAACTTACAAAATACTCAGGGGTTTGATAAGGTAGAAGCAGAGAGATTGTTACTGCTGGTTGGGGAATCTAAAACAGTCTCAGGATAAGGGGCCCGTCATTTAGCACTGAAATGAGGAGAAATTACTTTAGTCGAAGGGCGGAATTTTTCTGCACGTCCGCCTGAGGTTTGTACGATCCTGCTTGAGGCCAACGGAGAATGCCATTCTCCGAGGCTCGCCCACCCCCGGGATCATCTTAGAATCTTAGAATCTTAGAAACCCTACAGCACAGAAAGAGGCCATTCGGCCCATCGAGTCTGCACCGACCACAATCCCACCCAGGCCCTACCCCCATATCCCTACATATTTACCCACTAATCCCTCTAAACTACGCATCCCAGGACACTAAGGGCAAATTTAGCATGGCCAATCAACCTAACCCGCACATCTTTGGACTGTGGAAGGAAACCGGAGCACCCGGAGGAAACCTACGCAGACACGAGGAGAATGTGCAAACTCCACACAGACAGTGACCCAAGCCGGGAATCGAACCCAGGCCCCTGGAGCTGTGAAGCAGCAGTGCTAACCACTGCGCTACCGTGCCACCCTGGGCATGCAGGGCGGGCATGCCAGTAAAATTCCAGCCAAAGGGTTGTGAATCTTTGGAATTCTCTACCCCATCATTGAATACATTTAAGGCTGGGATAGACAGATTTTTGGTCTCTCAGGAAATTAAGGGACTTAGAGAGCGAGTGGATAATGGAGCTGAAACCAAGATCAAACATGATTGTATTGAATGGCGGAGCAGGCTTGATGGACTGTGGGGTCTACTCCTGCTCCTATTCCTTATGTTCTTGATAATATCATGGCTCATCTAGTTTTGGCCTCAACTCCACTTTATTGCCTGCTCCCCATAACCCTTGACTCCCTTATCTATCAAAAATCTGTCCAGCTCATAATGACCCAATTCTACTGCTTTCTGGAAAAGAGAATTCCACAGACTAATGCCCTCCAAGAGAAAAAAATTCTCCTCATCTCCACCTTAATAGGGAGACCTCATTATTAAACTGTGTCCTCTAGTTGTCATCCCCCTCCCCACCCCATCCCCACCACCCCCAGTAGAGAATACATAATTTCCACCCTATCAAATTCCCTCAAGATCTTATATGTTTCAATAAGATCACTTCTCGTTCTCCTAAACTCCAATGTGTAAAGGCCCAACCTGTTCAACATTTCTTCATAAGATAAGTTATTCACTCCATGAATGAGCTGGGTGAACCTTCACTAAACTGCCTCTAATGTAATTATATCCTTTTTTATCCAAATAAGAAGACCAAAACTGAACACATTGCTCCAAACCTGTGTCTCATCAAGGCCTTGTACTGCTCGAGTAAAATTTCCACATTATTGTATTCCATAGAATCCCTCCAGTGCAGAAGGAGGCCATTCAGCCCATCAAGTCTGCACCGACTCTCCAAAAGAGCAAATTACCCAAGTCCTTTGGCTTTATTTGCTATTTTGCTCACTCATGGGAACTTTCCAGAATCAGATGAATTCAGAAAGATTATGACAAATGCCTCTAATATCACTGCAGCCACTACTTTTAAGACCCTAGAATACAGGCCATCTGGTCCTGGGAATGTTTGAGCCTTCAGATCTAATCATTTACCCAGCACCCTGCTCTCTCTTTTTCTGACTCCCTCCCTAGGTGCTTCCCAAAGATCCCATGTAGTTACCTTTCTACAACAGCTGTTATGAATGTTTTTATAGAATCATAGAATCCCTACAATGCAGAAGCAGGCCAGTTGGCCCATCAAGCCTGCACCGACAACAATCCCACCCAGGCAATATCCCCATAACCTTGCAAACCCCCCAACACTTACGGTCAATTTAGCATGTCCAATCCACCTAACCGGCGCATCTTTGGACTGTGGGAGGAAACCGGAGCACCCGAAGGAAACCCACGCAGATAGGGGAGAATGTGCAACCTCCATATAGACAGTGACCCAAGGCCGGAATTGAACCTGGGTCCCAGTATTCCTTTTAAAATTACCCAACTTTTATGATCCTGGCTGCTTTCCTGATCTGGGCACCAGCTGCACCCTGTAAATTCCATCCCAATGATAACTGGTATGCCTCATCTCCAAAGTTCTTGCCAAGCTGACCACATGCACAGCTATATCACCACCTTGCAGATACAGTCGAGATCTTGTTCTTTATCATGCACTGTGCATGTAAGGCCGTGCTGAAATTTAATGGAATCATGCATTGAAAATAAACTAGCTATGCAACAAAAACGTGTTAAAGGGAACATTGCTTATCTCATTGTGCAGGCCATCCTCCAATCTTGGAACAGATCAACTTTTACAGATGCACCATAGAAAGCATTCTTTCTAGCTGTATCACAGCCAGACTCTTGCTCTACCCAAGACCGCAAGAAACAACAAAAGGTCGTGAATGTAGCCCAGTCCGTCACGCAAACCAGCCACCCATCCATTGACTCTGTCTACACTTCCCGCTGCCTCAGCAAAGCAGCCAGCATAATTAAGGAATTCACATACCATGGGCATACTCTCTTGCACCTTCTTCCGTTGGGAAAAATATACAAAAGTCTGAGATCACGTACCAGCTGACTCAAGAACAGCTTCTTCTCTGCTGGCATCAGACTTTTGAATGGACCTACTTCACACTAAGATGATCCTTCTCTACACCACAGCTATGACTGTAACATTCTGAATTCTCTCTTTTCCTTCTCTATGAACAGTCTATATAGCACACAAGAAACAATGCTTTCACTGTACACTAATACTTGTGACAATAATAAATCAAATCAGATCAAATCAAAATGTGGGCTGAGGAAGCCGAAACTGCCAGGCTAGGTAGTCCCCAAGGCCAAACTCACCCTTTCTGTCATATCTAGACTTGAAAAAAGTAGGTGAAGGTTAGGATTTCTCAGCTGAGATTGGGTCGCACAATATTTGGGTTCCCAGACATTTTCTGAGGAGTTTGCTGATGTCAAAGATAGAATCTGGGCACCACACTACAGGAAGGATGTGAATATGTTGGACAGAATGCAGAAAAGGTTTACAAGAATGGCTCCAGGGATGAGAAACTTCCATTATGAGGATAGTTTGGAGAAGTTGGGATTGTACTCCTTGCAGAATGAAAGGCTAAGAGAAGATTTCATACAAGTGTTCAAAATCATGAGGCAGCTGGACAGAATAAATAGGGAGAAACTGTTCCTGCTCGCAAAATGATCAAGAATGAGAGGGCACAGATTTAAGGTCATTCGGAAAAGAAGCAAACGTGATGTGAGAAAAAAACCTCCTCACACAACGAGCAATTTGGGTCCCAGACATTTTCTGGGGAGTTTGCTAATGTCAAAGATAGAATCTGGGCACCACACTACAGGAAGGATGTGAATGTGTTGGACAGAATGAAGAAAAGGTTTACAAGAATGGCTGTCTGGAAGTGTGGTCGAATTCAATTGAGGCATTCAAGAGGACATTAGATGATTATTTGAAGCGAAACAATGTGCAGGGGTACGGGGAAAGGGCAAGAGGATGGCACCAAGTCAAAATGCTCATTTGGAGAGCCAGTGCAGACATTGGGGGGGGGGGGAATTCTCCAGCCTCCCTGCAGCCTGTTTCTCACATCAGGAGGTGACATACCATTCACTGGTGGCGCGATCGTCTGGTCCCACTGTTGTCAATAGGATTCCCCATTGATTCCACCCCCCACTATTGGAAAACCTGTGGCGGAGGTGCACCATTGACCGAACCAGAAGATCCCACCGGCATGAATAGCCAGAGAATTCCAGCCATGGTGGGCCGAATGGCTCCTTCAGCACTGTAACCTTTCTGTGATTCTGTGCTTGGCACAGTAAGAAATCTCACAACACCAGATTAAAGTCCAAAAAGTTTATTTGGTAGCACAAGCTTTTGGAGTCTCGCTCCTTCTTCAGGTGAGAGAGGAGTTGTGTTCACAAACAGGGCATATATACACACAAACTCAATTTACAAGATAATGGTTGGAATGCGAGTCTTTACAGGTAATCAAGTCTTAAAGGTACAGACAATGTGAGTGGAGAGAGGGTTAAGCACAGGTTAGAGAGATGTGTATTGTCTCCAGCCAGGACAGTTAGTGAGATTTTGCAAGCCCAGGCAAGTCATGGGGGTTACAGATAGTGTGACATGAACCCAAGATCCCGGTTGAGGCCGTCCTCATATGTACGGAACTTGGCTATCAGTTTCTGCTCAGCGATTCTGCTTTGTCGTGTGTCGTGAAGGCCGCCTTTGAGAACACTTACCCGAAGATCAGAGGCCGAATGCCCATGACTGCTGAAGTGTTCCCTGACAGGGAGAGAACACTCCTGCCTGGTGATTGTCGAGTGGTGTTCATTCATCCATTGTTGTAGCGTCTGCAAGGTCTCCCCAATATACCATGCCTCGGGACATCCTTTCTTGCAGCGTATCAGCTAGACATCGTTGGCCGAGTCGCAAGAGTATGTACCGTGTACCTGGTGGATGGTGTTCTCACATGAGATTATGGCATCTGTGTCGATGATCCGGCACATCTTGCAGAGGTTGCTGTGGCAGGGTTGTGTGGTGTCGTGGTCACTGTTCTCCTGAAGGCTGGGTAGTTTGCTGCGGACAATGGTCTGTTTGAGGTTGTGCGGTTGTTTGAAGGCAAGAAGTGGGGATGTGGGGATGGCCTTGGCGAGATGTTCGTCTTCATCAATGACATGTTGAAGGCTCCAGAGAAGAAGTCGTAGCTTCTCCGCTCCAGGGAAGTACTGGACAACGAAGGATACTCTGTCCGCTGTGTCCCGTGTTTGTCTTCTGAGGAGGTCGGTGCGGTTTTTCACTGTGGCGCGTTGGAATTGTCAATCGATGAGTCGAGTGCCATATCCTGTTCTTATGAGGGCGTCTTTCAGCATCTGTAGGAGTCTGTTGCAATCCTCCTCATCTGAGCAGATCCTGTGTATACGGAGGGCTTGTCCATAGGGGATGGCATCTTTAACGTGTTTCGGGTGGAAGCTCAAGAAGTGGAGCATTGTGAGGTTATCCGTGGGCTTGCGGCAGAGTGAAGTCCTGAGGTGACCGTCCTTGATGGAGATGCATGTGCCCAAGAATGCAACCGATTCCGGAGAGTAGTCCATGGTGAGTCTGATGGTGGGATGGAACTTGTTGATGTCATCATATAGTTGTTTCAGTGATTGTTCGCCATGAGTCCAAAGGAAGAAAATGTCATCGATGCCTCTGATCTTCAGATAAGCGTTCTCCAAGGCGGCCTTCACAACACACGACAACGCAGAATCGCTGAGCAGAAACTGATAGCCAAGTTCCACACACATGAGGACGGCCTCAACCGGGATCTTGGGTTCATGTCACACTATCTGTAACCCCCACGACTTGCCTGGGCTTGCAAAATCTCACTAACTGTCCTGGCTGGAGACAATACACACATCTTTAACCTGTGCTTAACCCTCTCTCCACTCACATTGCCTGTACCTTTAAGACTTGATTACCTGTAAAGACTTGCATTCCAATCATTATCTTGTAAATTGAGTTTGTGTCTATATATGCCCTGTTTGTGAACACAACTCCTCACTCACCTGAAGAGGGAACGAGACTCCGAAAGCTTGTGCTACCAAATAAACCTGTTGGACATTAACCTGGTGTTGTGAGACTACTTACTGTGTTTACCCCAGTCCAACGCCGGCATCTCCACATTCTGTGGTTGAACAGAACAACTGAGGAAATGCAGTCGCATAGTTGTACAAGTATACACTTATGTACTTGTCTTGGTTTATTTTCTTTGCTAGCTCGAGGAAACAAGTTAAATTCTAACGGCCAATGTATTCTGTTCACCTGATATAGATCATGTCCATATTAATGAAATAACAATTGAGATCAACAATGCAAGTTTATCAAATGATAATCAAAAGTTGTAGCATTTGTGCCAGAAAATTGCAATCAAGTCCTACAACCAGTGTACATATTTAAAACACTCAGGCTTCTTTTTTAAAGTTTATTTATTAGTCACAAGTAAGCTTACATTAACACTGCAATGAAGTTACTGTGAAAATCCCCTAGTCGCCACACTCCTGAGCCTGTTCGAGTACTCTGAGGAAGAATTTAGCATGGCCAATTCACCTAACCAGCATGTCTTTCGAACTGTGGGAGGAAACCGGAGCACCCAGAGGAAACCCATGCAGACACAGGGAGAACATTTGTTTGCTCATTTGCAAGTCTGAAAAATAGTGTCAGGTGGGCTTTGAGTGTTAATGGGACAGAGGAGATGTCTCCACCCCGCTCCTGATTTTCAATTGCTAAGTGCCTGCTTCTCAGGTAAAGCATGGGCAGCTGGCAGTAAATAATTACTCTCCTCTCTCCTAATCATTTTCACCAAACATGATGCAAATGAACAAATTAACTTATTGAGAACTCGGAGCATGGATGTTTAGGTCCAAATCCATGTCCCAGCATTCTGTGATTTTGTTGTTTCTCTTTCCACAACTCGTGTTGCACAAGGCAGACTTTCATAGTGAGTAAGTAGTACCTGGAACAGGTCGTTACCCTGTTGCCAGAGGCTTATAGCTTGAGGGGCACCACTCCACAGCAAGCATGGCTAACTAGGAGTCTCTCCCACTCTTACTGCTTGCCATTGATGTGTTGGAAGGATTTTGCAGGTAGATACTCAACCCGTTTGGCCGCATTATGAATGTACCTTCCCTGGCCATCAAGTCCTGGGGTGGGACTCGAACCCGGAGCATCTGACTCAGTGGTAGGTGGCGCTATACCACTGCACCACAAGACCTCCAACCAGCATGCTGTGGCATTGTGTATTGTTGCTCCAGCACATCTCATTACTGCATTTTTGTGTAACTTTTTGGATTTTCTTGTTCAGATTACCAGGTCTTGACTACACGCTGCTAAATTGAGGTGGGGAAAGAACTTTCCAAATCTTTTATTCTATAATTGAAGTTTTTTGGTTTTTCCCAGGAGATTACCTGGCTCCCAGTTTCAGTGATGGTTACTTGTTTTGTGGTTCACAAGGCATCACAATTGAATCAGTCAGCTTTTCCAGTCCAATATTGTTAATGTTTGTACTAAATGTGAATCTGGTCCAGTAAAGTTTGGTAATCCAATTACTTTTGTGTTTCAGCTAATGATTTCTCTTCATTTTATTCAAAATAAGTTTGTTTATTGAAGCATCAGCTGCGCAGAGATACACAGCTTTCTAAATTGATCTGTTCCTTCCCCACCCACATGGGTAACCATTTTCATCATTCAGCAAGATTGGGAGTAAAGTGTATAGATGAACAGCCTGAGAAGGAGCATGGTGGCCAGGATGCATTCAAGCAGATGTCAGAATATTTATTTCCACCTCGGTTTTTGTATCAAGCCACCTTGTAGCACAGAAAATTAGATATTCAAATCGATTGTGTCCAACGCAACTACTTTGCGAGATTGGCACATGTTTATGACAGTCGAAGGTTTCACTCTTTCGCAGCTATATTAAAATGTAAATAAAGACTTTCATTCGTATAGCACCCCTCACGAATATTGGACATAAGATCATAAGACCATAAGATATAAGAGCAGAATTAGGCCATTTAGCCCATTGAGTCTGCTCCACCATTCAATCATGGCTGATATTTTTCTCATCCCCAGTCTCCTGCCTTTTCCCCATAACCCCTGATCCCCTTATTAATCAAGAACCTATATATCTCTGTCTTAAAGACACTCAACGATCTGGCCTCCACAGTCTTCGACGGCAAAGAGTTCCACAGATTCACCACTCTCTGATTGAAGAAATTCCTCCTCATCTCTGTTTTAAAGGATTGTCCCTCTAGCCTGAGGTTGTGCCCACTGGTTCTAGTTTTTTCTACTAATGAAAACATCCTCTCTACGTCCACTCTATCCAGGCCTCGCAGTATCCTGTAAGTTTCAGTAAGATCCCCACCCTCATCGCTCATCTCAAAGAAGCTTGACACCATCCAGGACAAAGCAGTCTGCTTGATTGGCACCACATCTACAAACATCCATTCCCTCCACCACCGATGTTCAGTAGCAGCAGTGTGTACTATCTACAAGATGCACTGCAGCAATTCACCAAAGATCCTTAGACAGCACCTTCCAAACCCATGACCACTTCCATCTAGAGGACAAGGGCAACAGACATAGGAACACCACCATCTGCAAGTTCCCCTGTAAACCACTCACCATCCTGACTTGGAAATATATCGCCGTTCCTTCGCAGTCACTGGGTCAAAACCCTAGAATTCCCTTCCTAACGGCATTGTGGGTCAACTCACAGCATGTGGACAGCAGCGATTCAAGAAGGCAGCTCACCACCACCTTCTGAGGGGCACTAGGGATGGGCAATAAATACTGGCCAGCCAGAGATGCCCATGTCCCACAAATGAATTTTAAAAAGCGTTTTACTGCCAATGAAGTACTTTGGAGTGTGGTTACTGTTGCAATGTAAGAAATGTAACAGGCAACTTGCAATCAGCAAACTCTTACAAACAGCAATATGCTGTTGACCAGATAATCTGACCTTGTTTTTTTTATTTTTGCGGGATGCCATTAGCTGAGGCAGCATTTGTAGCCCCAGCCAAATTACTCTCCATTTCAGGGTCAACCACCTTGCTGTCGGTCTGGAGTCACATGTTGGCCAGGTAAGGCCAGCAGATTTCCTTCCTGAAGGACATTAGTGAACTAGATGGATTTTTATGACAATCAATAATAGCTTCATAGTCATCATCAGCCTATTAATTCAAGATTTATTTTTATTAAATTCAAATTTCACCATGGCAGGATTTGAACCCAAGTCCCCACATCTTGTTCTGGATTACTAGTTCAGTGACAATACTACTTTGCCACTGCCTCCCCTGTTGTTGAATGAGGGATAAATATTGGCCAAGGCTTCCGGGATATCTCCTATGATTTCTTCAAAATAGTGCCATGGAATCTTTCATATCCGCCTGAGAAAGCTTTGTCTCGAGCAAAAGAGGGCACCTTCAACAGCGCAGCATCCTCTCGGCGTTATATGGGAATGTCATGTTTAATCTTGCATTTAAGTCCAGAAGTGGGGCATGAGCCCACAGCCACCCGACCCAAACAAGAGTCTTACCAAGCGAACCACACCCGGCAGCCAGCTTCCAAATGAATTTTTAGTTGATAAGAATAATTCGATTTGATTTGATTTATTATTGTCAGAAGTATTAGTGTACAGTGAAAAGTATTGTTTTTTGTGCGCTATACAGATAACACATACCGTTCGTAGAGAAAGAAAGGAGAGAGTGCAGAATATAGTGTTACAGTCATAGCCTGGGTGTAAAGAAAGGACAGATTGTTGGTGACTTGGACATCTAAAAACTTGAAGCTCTCGACCATTTGTACTTCATCACCATTGACATAGACGGGCATATTCTCCACTATGCTTGCTGAAGTCGATGACTATCTCCGTTTCGTTGACATTGAAGGAGAGATTATTGTTGTTGCATCAGTTCACCAGATTCTCTATCTCATTCCTGTCCTTTGTTTCATCATTATTTGAGATCTGACCCACTATGGTGATGTCATCGGCAAACTTGAAAATCGAGTTGGAGGGGAATTTGGCCGCACACTCATGGTGTATTAGGAGTATAGTAGGGGGCTGAGGACACAGTCTTGTGGGGCACCAGTGTTGAGGATGATCGTGGAGGGGTGTTGTTGCCTATGCTTATGGTCTGTGAGTTAGAAAGTTCAGGATCCAGTTGCAGAAGGAGGAGCAGAGGCCCAGGCCACGGAGTTTGGATATGAGTTTCGTGGGAATAATAGTGTTGAAGGCTGAGCTGTAGGCAATAACTAGGAGTCTGACATAGGTGTCTTCATTATTCTGAAAATATGGATCATGAAAACCATTATCCCACAGTTCTGACTGGATGAGTGACAGAAACAGCTCCTTTTATCTAACAGGCTTCAATTCAAATCCAAACGAAACAGGTTGGATGAAAATATTCTTTCCCTAATAAGGGAAATGCATTTAATTCTATCGCAAACCAATCCAGTGAGACGGATGTCCAACAACACAAATTGGCACCAATTGTAATATCTAAGTCGCAGAAACCACGGATGACACACAAGGAAAGGAGATTGTAGCGTTTTATTCTTTAAATCATATATATCTTCCAAATTAAGCCAATTATTCTTGAGGAACCCTTTCATATATCTCAAATATGCACCTTAAGGTTCCAAACTGTTAGAATAAATGAAAATCTCTGACAGTGATCCTTTGGCTGTGCTGCGTACTCTACAGAAAAGAGGATACAAACATTAAACACAGGTACATCTAATTCTTCACAAAAAATTACTCAGCAGACAATGCGAAGCCTGGCTCACTCTAATTTTAAAAATGTAGTCAGTGATACATCTCATAGTTCAAGAAGAATAGCCCTATGATTTCTCTGACCGGATTATGAAAAATCTGTCCCAGGGCTTTTACAGCCGACACAATTATGGAAAACAGGCTGGCAGGTAACCCGATTTATGCAATTCAAGTGTTTTACCGTGTCACTGAAAATAAACATGTTCACAATTACATTGCATTTTGCATATAGATTGCACAATAGGGTACAAAATGTAGGATTCACATACTGAATGATGTGGGAGAAAGGTTTCTATGGAAACAGGATGCATTTTTATTATTTCATGGGATGTGGGCGTCACTGGCCAGGACAACATTTTTTATTGCTCATCCCTAATTGCCCTTGAGAAGTTGGTGGTGATCTATCTTCTTGAATGGCCTCAGTTCACGGGATGTAGGAACATCCACAGTGCTGTTAGGGAGGGAGTTCCTGGATTTTGACCCAGCAATAGTGAGGTTCCAGTGATATAGTTTCAAGTCAGGATGGTGTGCAACTTGGACGAGACATTGAAAGTGGTGCTGTTCCCATGCATCTGCTGCCTTTGTCCTTCCAGGAGGTAGAGATAGTGGGTTTGGAAGCTGCTGTTGAAGAAGTCTTGGTGAGTTGCTGCAATGCATCTGTAAATGGTGTACACTGCTGCCACTGGGTGTTGATAGTGGAGGGAGTGAATGCTGGAGAAGATGGATGTGGTGCCAATCATGCAGGCTGCTTTGTCTTGGATGGTGTCAAGCTTCTTGAGTGTTATATTGCTGCTTCCACTTTAGCGATGGAAAGGGATAGGTATATACCGAAGGGCAAGATTTATAGCTGGGGGAAAGGAAATTATGATGCGATTAGGCGAGATTTAGGATGCATAAGTTGGGGAAGGAAACTGCAGGGGATGGGCACAATTGAAATGTGTAGTTTGTTCAAGGAACAGCTACTGCGTGTCCTTGATAAGTATGTACCTGTCAGGCAGGGAGGAAGTGGTCGAGCGAGAGAACCATGGTTTACTAAAGAAGTTGAATCTCTTGTGAAGAGGAAGAAGGAGACTTATGTAAAAATGAGACGTGAAGACTCAGTTAGGGCGCTTGAGAGTTACAAGCTAGCCAGGAAGGACCTAAAAAGTGAGCTAAGAAGAGCCAGGAAGGGACATGAGAAGTCTTTGGCAGGTAGGATCAAGGAAAACCCTAAAGCTTTCTATAGGTATGTCAGCAATAAAAGAATGACTAGGGTAAGAATGACCAGTCAAGGACAGTAGTGGGAAGTTGTGCGTGGAGTCCGAAGAGATAGGAGGCGCTAAATGAATACTTTTCATTACTATTCACGCAGGAAAAAGACAATGTTGTTGAGGAGAATACTGAGATACAGGCTATTGGACTAGACGGGATTGAGGTTAATAAGGCGGAGGTGTTAGCAATTCTGGAAAGTGCGAAAATAGATAAGTCCCCTGGGCCAGATGGGATTTATCCTAGGATTCCCTTGGAGGCTAGGGAGGAGATTGCAGAGCATTTGGCTTTGATCTTTATGTTGTCATTGTCTACAGGAATAGTGCCAGAAGGCTGGAGGATAGCTGTAGTCTCCTTGTTCAAGAAGGGGAGTAGAGACAACCCTCGTAATTATAGACCAGTGAGCCTTACTTCTGTTGTGGGCAAAGTTTTGGAAAGGATTGTAAGAGATAGGATTTATAATCATCTAGAAAGGAATAATTTGATTAGGGATAGTCAACACAGTTTTGTGAAGGGTACGTCGTGCCTCACAAACCTCATTGAGTTCTTTGAGACGTGGATGAGGGTAAAGCAGTTGATGTAGTGTATATGGATTTCAGTAAAGCGTTTGATAATGTTCCCCACGGTAAGCTATTGCAGAAAATACGGAGGCATGGGATTGAGGGTGACTTAGCGGTTTGGATCCGGAATTGGCTAGCTGTAAGAACACAGAGGATGGTGGTTGATGGGAAATGTTCATCCTGGAGTTCAGTTACTAGTGGTGTACCGCAAGGATCTGTTTTGGGGCCACTGCTGTTTGTCATTTTTATAAATGACCTGGATGAGGGCGTAGAAGGATGGGTTACTAAATTTGCGGATGACACTAAAGTCAGTGGAGTTGTGGACAGTGTGGAAGGATGTTGCAGGTTACAGAGGGACATAGATAAGCTGCAGAGCTGGGCTGAGAGGTGGCAAATGGAGTTCAATGAGGAAAAGTGTGAGGTGATTCACTTTGGAAGAAATAACAGGATTACAGAGTACTGGGCTAATGGTAAGGTACTTGGTAGTGTGGATGAACAGAGAGATCTCGGTGTCCATGTGCATAGATCCCTGAAAGTTGGCACCCAGGTTGATAGGGTTGTTAAGAAGGTGTATGGAGTGTTAGCTTTTATTGGTAGAGGGATTGAGTATCGGAGCCAGGAGGTCATGTTGCAGCTGTACAAAACTCTGGTGCGGCCGCACTTGGAGTATTGCGTACAGTTCTGGTCGCCGCATTAGAGGAAGGATGTGGAAGCATTGGAAAGGGTGCAGAGGAGATTTACTAGGATGTTGCCTGGTATGGTGGGAAGGTCTTATGAGGAAAGACTGAGGGACTTGAGGTTGTTGAGAAGAAGGTTAAGAGGTGACTTAATGGAGGCATACAAGATGATCAGAGGATTAGATAGGGTGGATAGTGAGAGCCTTTTTCCTCGGATGGTGATGGCTAGCACGAGGGGACAGAGCTTTAAATTGAGGGGTGATAGATATAGGACAGATGTCAGAGGTAGGTTCTTCACTCAGAGAGTAATAAGGGCGTGGAATGCCCTGCCTGCAGCAGTAGTGGACTCGCCAACATTAAGGGCATTTAAATGGTCATTGGATAAACATATGGATGATATTGGGATAGTGTAGATTAGAGGGGCTTTAGATTGGTTTCACTGGTCGGCGCAACATCGAGGGCCGAAGCGTCTGTACTGCGCTGTGATGTTCTTTGTTCTATGTGTGCCAGACTTGAAAGGTAGAATTTCCTAAAGAACGCGGAAATAAATGATTGGAATCAATAAGGCTGCATAAAGAGAGAGATTGTAATCCAAAGTGTGTTCTTAACTGCGTCCAAATCTTGTTACTGTCTAATGATAGGGTTTGAGGAAAAATGACTGATGGAGAAAGTGGAGAAGCACAACAGAGCAGGCAAAGATGTGGATTGACAGGAGCTGCCTCCAATTGTACCCACGCTAAACTAGCCAATTTTGAATGAAGTCAAAAAGAAATATTACGGATATTAGCAGGCCAAGAATAAAACTGAAAATTTGGCAGTGCCAAACCACCTCAGTGCTTGGGTCCTTGTAAAGAAAATTATGAATTCTGGATATTTTCTTATTTGAAATAAATTAATTTGTCTATTGTGACACAAAAATGCCTTGGAATAAACAGTAGAATGCACTAAAATAAAAATAGAAATTTTGGCAAAATATTCATCTTTACAGAAATTATATGATCAGAGTTGCATGGTGGCACAGTGGTTAGCACTGCCGCCTCACAGCTCTAGGGACCATCTTCGATTCCCAGCTTGGATTACTGTCTGTGTGGAACAAAGAACAAAGAACAATACAGCACAGGAACAGGCCCTTCGGCCCTCCAAGCCTGCGCCACTCCCTGGTCCAAACTAGACCATTCTTTTGTATCCCTCCATTCCCACTCCGTTCATGTGGCTATTTAGATAAGTCTTAAATGTTCCCAGTGTGTCTGCCTCCACCACCTTGCCCGGCAGCACATTCCAGGCCCCCACCACCCTCTGTGTAAAATACGTCCTTCTGATATCCGTGTTAAACCTCCCCCCCCTCACCTTGAACCTATGACCCCTCGTGAACGTCACCACCGACCTGGGAAAAAGCTTCCCACCGTTCACCCTATCGATGCCTTTCATAATTTTATACACCTCTATTAGGTCACCCCTCATCCTCCGTCTTTCCAGTGAGAACAACCCCAGTTCACCCAATCTCTCCTCATAACTAAGCCCTTCCATACCAGGCATGTTTGCATGTTCTCCCCATGTCTGCGTGGATTTCCTCCGGGTTCTCTGGTGTCCTCCCACAAACCAAAAGACATGCTGGTTCGATGCATTGGCCATGCTAAATTCTCTCTCAGTGTATACCCGATCAGGTGCCAGAGTGTGGCGATTAAGAGATTTTCACAGTCATTTCATTACAGTCTGAATGTAAGCCTACTTGTGACACCAATAAATAAACTGAATTAAAGAAAGGGGTAAATTAGATCAAAGAGCTATGTCTTGCTTCATACGTTCCAACAAAGGGTCAAAGTTGAGCTAAAAAATGTCTCCAAGGGATCGAGCAATTAATATTCCTAAATATTTAAAACTGTTGACTGAGATATTTGAAAGGGAGGCAGAAAGAAGGTAACTCCAGGCAATAAAGTTAATAAGAAAAATTTCACTGTTCTGCCAATTAATATTAAAATCTGAAACATAATCAAGGGGAGAGATGAGGGTGGATCAGAGATATGGGTGGCACGGTGGTTAGCACTGCTGTCTCACAGCGCCAGGGACCCAGGTTTGATTCCCGGCTTGGGTCACTGGTCGGCAGTGAAATTGCCAGGGGTTCAATAGCAATAGCGAAAAGTGAGGGGGTGTGGGGGGGAACAGCCCTGTCTGGTACCTCAATGAAAGTCAAAGAGTTCAGAGTGGATATTATTTGTACGTACTGAAGTAACCAGAGAGGAGTACATCGTTTTATCCACTTTATAAAAATGGGTTTAAATTCAAATTTTTGAAGAGTGAAGGAAAGGTCATTCCCATTCCACTCCATCAAAAGCCTTCTCTGCACCCACGGTTATAAGAGTCTCAAGAAGAGAAGTAGTCAAATGCGTGTAAATAATATTGAAAAGATACCTTAAATTAGAGAAGGATTGCCTGCCCTGTATAAAATCTGTCTGGTCAGGAGAGATAATAAATGGAAGGACATCAGGAAGGTGGGCAAAGGCATTAGCTAGTATCTTGACATCCGCATTTAAAAGGGAAATAGGTCAGTATGAACTGTAATGCAGCAGATTCTTATACCTCTATAAAAGAACAAAGATGCATCATAGGAGGGAGTCTTTCAGTTAAAAAAGTTTACTTATTAGTGTCACAAGTAGGCTTACATTAACACTGTGATGAAGTTACTGAAAATCCCTTAGTCACCACACTCCGGCACCTGTTCGGATACACTGAGGGAGAATTTAGCACGGCCAATGCACCTAACCTGCACGTCTTTCAGATTGTGGGAGGGAACTGGAGCACCCGGAGGAAACCTAAGCAGACATAGGGAGAATGTGCAGACTCTGCGCAGACAGTGACCTAAGTCGGGAATCAAATCCAGGTCCCTGGCGCTGTGAGGCAGCAGTGCTAACCACTGTGCCACTCCTAGAAAGAGATATATCATTCTGAAAACAGAGACATTAATAAGAGAAAGTTGTGATGAGAATTTTTTACAAAACTCTGGCAGAAATCCATCAGAACTTGGTGCCTTATGACTTTGCATGGATTTAATTGCCTTTTGTATTTCATCTTGAGAAAGGGGTACTTCTAACCTATTCATAAAGTCAGAGGTTAGAGATGGGATGTCAATATTATCACAAAAATTGTGAAATAAACCAGGATCTGAAAGGAAATCTGAGCTATAAAGGGTGGAATAAAAAAGTTTAAGTTGATCATTGAGTTCCTGGTGATTGGTGGTGGTTGACACTGTTGGAGTGGTCATTTCAGTGAAAGGTTGAGAGGACGCAGTAAGAAGTCTCAGAACACCAGGCCATTCATCTGATGAAGAAGCAGCACTCCAAAAGCTCATGATTCCAAATAAACCTGTTGGACTTCAACCTGGTGCAGTGAGACTTCTTACTGAGCCCATCCCAGTCCAACGCTGGCATCTCCACATCAAGGTTGAGAAAAAGCAGACTGGCAAAGCTGGTGAGCCAGGAGTATATTGGTTCTTTCACCGTGCTCACAGAATGTACATCATGATCCAAGTATAGGCTTTTCTGTTTGTTTTGTAGAGACAAAATCAAATTTAGTCAGTAAAGCCAGACACTGTTTGTACAATACTAGGGTAACTGCAATAGCATATTGCTGGTCCACAAAGAGAGTTTGATCAATCAATTCTGTGGTATTGAGTTGTTAAATTGAGCAGTATATGAAATTATTTATCCCCATATGTAATCCCTCATACTCTCCCAAACAGTAGCAAAGGCAATATCTGAAATAGTATTAAATTCTACAAAGGTGTCTATTTGCGAGGAAATTAATTTAACAGAATCGAGGTCCACCAGAAGATAGAAACATAGAAACATAGAAAACTACAGCACAAAACAGGCCCTTCGGCCCCACAAGTTGTGCCGAACATATCCCTACCTTTTAGGCCTACCTATAACCCTCCATCCTATTAAGTCCCATGTACTCATCCAGGAGTCTCTTAAAAGACCCTATTAAGTTTGCCTCCACCACCACTGACGGCAGCCGATTCCACTCGCCCACCACCCTCTGTGTGAAAAACTTCCCCCGAACATTTCCCCTGTACCTATCCCCCAGCACCTTAAACCTGTGTCCTCTCATAGCAGCCATTTACACCCTGGGAAAAAGCCTCTGACAGTCCACCCGATCTATGCCGCTCAACATCTTATATACCTCTATTAAATCTCCTCTCATCCTACGTCTCTCCAAGGAGAAAAGACCGAGCTCCCTCAGCCTATCCTCATAAGGCATGCCACTCAATCCAGGCAACATTCTTGTAAATCTCCTCTGCTCCCTTTCAATCTTTTCCACATCCTTCCTGTAATGAGGCGACCAGAACTGAGCACAGCACTCCAAGTGGGGTCTGACAAGGGTCTTATATAGCTGCATCATTATCCCCGGACTCCTAAACTCAATCCCTCGATTGATAAAGGCCAGCACACCATACGCCTTCTTAACCACCTCCTCCACCTGCGGGGCCGATTTTAGAGTCCTATGGACCCGGACCCCAAGGTCCTTCTGATCCTCTACCGTACTAAGAGTCTTTCCCTTTATATTGTACTCCTTCATCCCATTTGACCTGCCAAAATGGATCACGACGCATTTATCTGGGTTGAAGTCCATCTGCCACTTCTCCGCCCAGTCTTGCATCCTATCTATGTCCCTCTGTAACTTCTGACATCCCTCCAGACTATCCACAACCCCACCAGCCTTCGTGTCGTCGGCAAACTTACCAACCCATCCCTCCACTTCCCCTCATCCAGGTCATTTATGAAAATGACAAACAGCAAGGGTCCCAGAACAGATCCCTGGGGCACACCACTGGTGACCGACCTCCAATTAGAAAAAGACCCATCTATACACACTCTCTGCCTCCTTTGGGCAAGCCAGTTCTGGATCCACAGGGCAGCAGCCCCTTGGATCCCATGCCCTTTCACTTTTTTGAGAAGCCTCGCATGGGGGATCTTATCGAACGCCTTGCTAAAATCCATACAAACCACATCTACTGCTTTCCCTTCGTCAATGTGTTTAGTCACATCTTCGAAGAACTCCACCAGGCTTGTAAGGCATGATCTGCCTTTGACAAAGCCATGCTGAGTATTCTTGAGCATACTAAACCTCTCTAAATGCTCATAAATCTTGTCCTTCAGGATCTTCTCCATCAGCTTCCCAACCACTGAGGTTAGACTCACCGGACGGTAATTTCCTGGGCTATCCCTGTTCCCCTTCTTGAAAATAGGAACCACATCTGCAATCCTCCAATCCTCCGGCACCTCTCCCGTCTCCATCGATGACACAAAGATCATCGCCAGAGGCTCTGCAATCTCTTCCCTCGCCTCCCACAGTAACCCGGGGTACATCCCATCCGGACCCAGCGACTTATCTATCTTGATGCCATTCAAAGATTCCAGCACAAGATGATAATCAAGTCGACATGGTGGATGAGAAACAGGTTGGCCATGGAATCATATCGTGGAAACGAAAGGCGCACGATCAGAATGTATGCACAAGAATCAATAAATGGGAGCAGCCTCTAACCAAGGACAAAATAGGCAATACATGAGTATGGTAAACAGGAGAGAAAAAGTTGCATTGCCTTGCTGATGGGGATAGAAAACACCTGACTCCACCAATCCATGTGTATCCAAAAAATAGAGTCATAGAGTCATAGAGGTTTATAGCATTGAAACAGGCCCTTCGGCTCAACTTGTCCATGCCGCCCCTTTTTTTAACCCCTAAGTCCCAATTACCTACGTTTGCCCATACCCCTCTATGCCAATCTTACACATGTAACTATCTTTACGCTTTTTAAAAGATAAAATTGTACCCGCCTCTACTACTACCTCTGGCAGCTTGTTCCAGACACTTACCACCCTCTGCATGAAAAAATTCCCCCTCTGGACACTTTTGTATCTCTCCCCTCTCACTTTAAACCTATGCCTTCTAGTTATAGACTCCCCTACCTTTGGGAAAAGATATTGACTATCTAGCTGATCTATGCCCCTCATTATTTTATAGACCTCGATAAGATCACCCCTAAGCCTCCCATGCTCCAAAAAAAAGGGTCAGCGATAACCGAGAGTCAACCGGTTAACCCGTAAAGTGCCTCTGGGGATTAGAATTGCCACAACTGTCACTTCTTCAAAAATTAGAATGCAAATCTGCCCAACCTACCCCTTCCACATTTGAAAATGATCAGATGGATGTAAGTGAGTTCATAGAATCCCTACAGTGCAGAAGGAGGTCATTTGGCCCATCAAGTCTGCACTGACTCACTGACAGAGTACCTGACCCAGGTTCTCTCCCCTGCCCTATCCCTGTAACCCCATAAATTTACCACAACTAATAATTCTAACCTACACATCTCAGGACACTAAGGGACAATTTAGCATGGCAACTCTGCCTAACTTTGGATTGTAGGAAGAAACCTGAGCACCCAGAGGAAACCCATACAGAGAATTTGCAAACTCCGCACAGACAGTCACCCAAGGCCGGCATTGAATCCAGGTCCCTGGTGCTGTGAGGTGGCAGTGCTAATCACTATGCCATCATGCCATCCAGTTTCTGTGATGCGCCTTGGTTTTCCTATGTCAAAGGCGCCATATTATTATTATTAGTGTTTCACAAACAACAGTTTGAACGTAATTCCTTCAGAACCCATCCATTTATGCAGAGTTAAAATTGGGCCTGAGGCACCCCCTCATGTGTGCGATCACAAGGTACAGAACGTCTGTTGGGTTTGAGCAGCGATTTTAATTTTAAGGGCTTCTACTGCTGGCTTGGCAATGTAGCTGCAGACAAATTTAGCAGCAAGTAGTTTTGGGAAGAAATGTCGCACAATGGCTAAACAATCAAAATGCAATTCCGTAATCTCAATCCATGCTTGGTGTTCTGTATCACTTTTGCCTTTGATCACTGTTGTGTTCCAGACAATGGACATCACTATCGCTAGAAATGAAAAATGTTTCTGTGTTTACCAGCCAGTGTCAGAATCAGGCAATTCAGATAAAGTGCAAAAAGAATTAAATGCAGAACAAGGCTTGGTGAACAGTGCCACTACAATATATCTTCACTGCAACATTAGCCTACAGCCTTATATTTTCCCACCGCAGCTGTCTACAATTTCATTTTACTTTAGACCTTCATTGTAGCAGTAATTGTGGGCTGCACTTTGGGCTGGAGCTGAATCCAGATCCCATCGATGAGAAGGATGCATTCCAGTCAACCACGCGCTCCTTTTAAAATTTGACCCGGTGTCAAAAATTAGAAATCAGCGCGCACTTGCACAAGCCAAATGTTCCATAATCGTAGTGAGTTAGCACGTGAATTTTTAATAACGCTGGAAACTGAGAAGTGTTGGATGTGATTTCAGAGTCAAAAATTAATTTCCAGCCCCTTAATCACTATAGCAACCTCTTTGCCGTGTTTGTAGAACTAGATAAAGGTTGTGAGCACTGCATGACATGCTCTGCTGCGCCTTACCAACAAACACAAGAGTAAATCATAGAAAGTGCCTTTGTTAAAAGGGGCAGTTCGATCACCAAACAAAATGGGTCACAGTTGCAATTATGATCACTGAAGCACATAACAATACGCTGTGCATAATTAAAAAGACTCAGTTCTTTACCTAACCTTACATAATTTTTTTACAGTTTCAGTGATTCACAAATGAGTGCAAGTGCATTTCATTTCATACTTGGGGAGTGGGGCTTAAAATGACCTTGTCAAACTTGAGATTTGTTTTACAGTTGATCTTTATTTTTCTATTACCGTGCCCTTCCTCCTTGAGAAAACCATGTCATCGTCCCTTGCCCCTAAAAGCTTACAAGCCTGTTTTCAATTACTGGTTATGAGGAAAACGTGGCTAAGGACAGTGAGGAGCTAATGGGGAGAATGGGGCATGAAGTTATTACTCTTCCTTATCCACACATTCACTTAGTTTTTCATTTCTATTTGTTGGTCACATATCCCAGCCATGCTGAATGGCCTGAATATTATGATTTAAGAAGGAAGAAAAAATCTAAAATAATATCTTATTATAAACATGTTGGGCTGAAAATTTAACTGCACCATTTTTCAATCATGGGGATCAGCATTATGGGTGGCGCAGTGGCACAGTGGCTAGCACAGCTGCCACACAGAGCCAGGGACCTGGGTTCAACTCCAGCCTTGGATGACTGTTTGTGTGGAATTTGGACATTCTCCCTGTGTCTGCATGGGTTTCCTCTGGGTGCTTAGGCCACATTTGGAGTACTGCGTCCAGTTCTGGTCGCCGCACTACCAGAAGGACGTGGAGGCGTTAGAGAGAGTGCAGAGAAGGTTTACCAGGATGTTGCCTGGTATGGAGGGTCTTAGCTATGAGGAGAGATTGGGTAAACTGGGGCTGTTCTCCTTGGAAAGACGGAGAATGAGGGGAGATCTAATAGAGGTGTACAAGATTATGAAGGGGATAGATAGGGTGAACAGTGGGAAGCTTTTTCCCAGGTCGGAGGTGACGATCACGAGGGGTCACGGGCTCAAGGTGAGGGGGCGAAGTATAACTCAGATATCAGAGGGATGTTTTTTACACAGAGGGTGGTGGGGGCCTGGAATGCGCTGCCAAGTAGGGTGGTGGAGGCAGGCACGCTGACATCGTTTAAGACTTACCTGGATAGTCACATGAGCAGCCTGGGAATGGAGGGATACAAATGATTGGTCTAGTTGGGCCAAGGAGCGGCACAGGCTTGGAGGGCCGAAGGGCCTGTTTCCTGTGCTGTACTGTTCTTTGTTCTCTTTGTTTGCTTCTGTATCCTCCCACACTCCAAAGATGTGCAGGTTAGGTGGTATGGACATGCTAATTTGCTCCTTACTCTCAGGGGATTAGCAGCGAAAAATAAATGGATTTGACAAAGGGTCATCTGGACTCGAAACATTAGCTCTTTTCTCTCCTTACAGGTGCCGCCAGACCTGCTGAGATTTTCCAGCATTTTCTTTTTTGGTTTCAGATTCCAGCATCTGCAGTAATTTGCTTAAATACATGGGGGTTATGGGGAAAGGGCCTTGGTGGGATTGTTGGCAGTGCAGGCTCGATGAGCCAAATGGCCTCCCATCTGCACTGTAGGGATTCTATGATATAAACCACCCATTTGCTGCTGCCTGTGCCTGTTACCGTGGGGGTAGGCAGCATCGTGTAAACTTGGCACTGCCCCCTTGTAGACTTGGTCCAAGTAGGGCCGGTGCTGCCAGCTGTCTGACCACTCAGCAGGGGGCAGAGAGCTCATGGTGTTTGCAGAGAGCTCATGTTTGCAGAGAGCTCATGGTGCCAAGGGCCTGCTCTTCTTGGAAGCGCCTGTCCTTCTTAAAGTGAAGTTTCATTGCAGCCCAGAATATTTTAGCTGCAATTCTGAATGGAGAAACTGAAACACCAGGTCAGAGAAAGAGAGAGCTTCAAAATGCAGTGCTGGGGGCCTTAGTGGAGGAGATTGACAGGAGGAAAGAGGCCATGCTTGCTCAGGGGGTCAGGTCCAGGCAGCCCTCAGGGACAACTCTCCAAAGGGAATGGGTGTAGATACCCATGGATATCGGTGCAAGGTCTGGTCAGCAGTGCCTCAAGAGATCTGATGACCTCACATGGATGGTCAAGGTCATTGAATGCATCTTCCATGTTATCTCCTGTCCACCATTTCACCAGATATTGCTCAATGCACCATCACCCACCCATCAGCAGTCGATGGCACTCAGGGCACAGGGCTATCATCCACTTCACCTTCACACCGTGCGATGAGGCCAGACTCGCATCCGGCTCTCGCTGCTTTCACATCACCCCAGCTAATCAGCTGTGACAAGCACATCAACCAAAATAATGCAACACAATCACTGATATTCTTCCCTCTCCCTTACAAGACAAGTCGGCCCATAATAGGAGGGAGCAGTTGACGGCATCTCCTGAGATCTATTGAGCATTGTTCAGCTACAGGAGATTCAGATGAAGACTTTGATGGGACAACATGCAGGAGAACACTGATGAGACTGTGCACTGACATACTGGGTACAATTGCTGGCCTGCCAGACAGGCTCCTGCCACTGTCAAGGAAAATGGAGAAGTCCGGCTCCAACCTGATACTGTGCTGAGCTTGTCCTCTCCACAGCCTCTGCCCTCTCCACATCATCTGCCCTCTCAAAGAACAAGGAACAAAGAAAATTACAGCACAGGAACAGGCTCTTCAGTCCTTCAAGCCTGCACCGACCATGCTGCCCGACTTAACTAAAACCCCCTACCCTTCCGGGGACCATATCCCTCTATTCCCATCCTTTTCATGTACTTGTCAAGACGCCCCTTAAAAGTCACTACCGTATCCGCTTCCACTACCGCCCCCGGCAACGAGTTCCAGGCACCCACTGCTCTCTGTGTAAAAAATCTGCCTTGTACATCTCCTTTAAACCTTGCCCCTCACACCTTAAACTTATGCACCCTAGTAATTGACTCTTCCACCCTGGGAAAAAGCCTCTGACTGTCCACTCTGTCCATGCCTCTCATAATCTTGTAGACTTCTATCAGGTCTCCCCTCAACCTCCGTCGCTCCAGTGAGAACAAACCAAGTTTCTCCAACCTCTCCTCACAGCTAATGCCCTCCATACCAGGCAACATCCTGGTAAATCTTTTCTGTACCCTCTCCAAAGCCTCCACATCCTTCTGGTAGTGTGGCGACCAGAATTGAACACTATATTCCAAGTGCGGCCTAACTAAGGTTCTATAAAGCTGCAACATGGCTTGCCAATTTTTAAACTCAATACCCTGGCCGATGAGGGCAAGCATGCCGTATGCCTTCTTGACTGCCTTCTCCACCTGCATTGCCACTTTCAGTGACCTGTGTACCTGTACATCCACATCCCTTTGCCTATCAATACTCTTAAGGGTTCTGCCATTTACTGTATATTTCCTATCTGTATTAGACCTTCACAGTCTCTGCCCTCTCCACAGCCTTTGACCTCTCCACAGCCTCTGCACTATCTCCCTGTCATCTGTTGTTATAGAGGCAATGGAACTGCACTCCCAACTTTTGGGTGGACAGCTCACCAAATCCTCTGCCCTCCCAGTGTGGATGCTGCAACACTCCCGACCAAATCCAGCAACTCACCACAATACCTCCAAAAACAATCCACATTACTTCCAGAGACTTGGCTATAGCGAAAGTTATTCTAATTAATTTATCCAGAAGTTGGGTGCTGAGCTCTTCAAATACGTATATTATACTGCTGGCCCCCTCTGGCAACTGAACAGGTGACTGGCAAACAAAAGCATTGACTGGACCTGTGCAGTCCAAATATGTAGACAGAGCATCAATTCGGTAGATAGGGTTGATTGGTGTCATGATAGCACCACCTAGGGGCATTCTGGCATGAGCACACTTTCCAGAATGGGGAACCATGCAGGCCACACTGGAAACAGCTGGAGCCACCATTCGCAGGACTCCCAGTGTCTGTGGTGCCATGCTCAGAGCCAGCTTTTCATCTAAAACTCCAAAAACAGTTCTATCAATTCTTTCTTTAAATTGCAATGCTCACAATTTTCTGCCAATCGGTATAGATCATTAATAAATGAATCAACATTTTCCCCGATCCCTGGGTGCGCTTATTCAACTTTGCCCACTCAACAATGGTATTTTCTCTGAGACTGAAGTGGGCATTAAATGCTTTCATTACTTTATCAGATGCAGAAGTTTCCTTGTCGATCCCTTGTCCGATGAAGATATCGTCAGCACAACTACCCATTGTGTGCAGAAGTGTACTGACCTGCTTCTTGTTGGCTTTGTAACAAGTCCCACCATGGAGTGGTACCTTGCAAATCTTCTGCGCCAGTTCAGCCATGCTTCAGCTTGGTTTTGACCAGTAGCTTGCTTTAAGCAATCTGGACTTATCCATTACGCTCTTTATTCTTTAATCTGTTGCTCATCCTTGTACTATTTGATAACTGGCTATTAATTTCCCTGCTGTCCATTTACTTGCTACCAACACCTAATGTTCTTGTGCTTGAGATGTTGTCAATCTTCAAAACTGGGGTTTGTTATGACCAGGTGAGAAGGGGTGAGTTGACTCCCCTCTATTCAACCTCCTCGGGTGGCCACAACAAAGGTTTAAGTTTCTTTTCCCTTTTTATGAGGATCTGCTTTTTCCAAATCAGAATGTATTTTACTATTTAAGCTGTGAGCAATATGGAGACAATCAAACAAGGTTTTATTGAGTCAAAGAAAGAGAGAATTTATTGACCATTAAACCTGAGGAAAATAATAAAAACGTGAATTTAGCATTCGGCCCTCATGTAGTTATTAGGGCATAAACACACACAATAAGGACAATTAGATTGCAATAAAAAAGTAAAGAACATACAGTTAGGTGTCCTTTGATTGTCCTTGAAGCATAGATTTGAAATGGTCAATTTAGGTTATCTGGTTTCTTGGATGCTGTCAGATGTAGATGTTGTAATTATTACGAGATCTCAGTTCACTGGTAGGTTCTTGGTAGAGCTTGGTAGCCCTCGACACTCTTGTTCTAAAAGAGGGAAATGAAGAGTGAGGAGCTCTCAGCTTGTTTCATCTACTGAAGACCTTTGGGAGAATGTCTGTGTCCCTTGCAATCTCTCCCCAGTGGCTGGTAGCCTTGCCTTGAAATACTTCACCCATTGTGTATTTCCAAGACGTTTTGGGTGGGTCTGCATGTGGCAGCCATTGTTTCAATATCCAGGAGTTTACATTTTTAATATTTCTTCCTTAGATGCTCACGGATGTCAATGGGTATCTGGATTATGGGAAATGTCTCTCTCTTCACGTTCCCCTGAACGCGATTTGTTGATTTCTCACATTCACCTTGGAACGTGGCCTTGTTTTTTTAAGCAGTTTGCCCTCTCCCAATTCAAATACAAAAATTTACAGTCAGTTGAAAGTTGAAAAATAATATTTTCAAAATCTTATAACAGGTTTAACATCAACTTTATTCAAAACATAACAAATTCCTATATCTGGAATGAGACTTCAATTTTGCCCCAAGGCTGCAAAGAGAGAACCCAAGCATCATAGTCATATGTTCTTATATCACTTTCCCAAGATGAAGTGAATTGTCTCATTTACACAATTAACCCTTTACACCACAGTGTCTAAGCCATCATTTTGGTTCATTGTGGTGACTCAAAAACTGCCTCAAGATGAAGGTCTCACAACAGCAGTCAGGATAGCGGGTATTCACCACCACGATGTGCTGAGCCTAGTTACACACCAACTGCACATTGATGGAGTGGTACCTCTTGCTGTTCTACATTTTGGGGACCACAGAGCCATGTTCACAGCTGCCCAAACAATTTGGAATTCTTCTATCCCCAAAAAGACACATGCTCATTTCTCTGCCTCTGCATGGCAATAGATAAGATGCGAGAGTTCCTTTGCCTGGCGTAAAGATCTCTGTCACCTCCCTGGTGCAGCAAACTGAGAAGAATTGGCAATGCCATTTATGATGTGGAGCATTATAATATTATAATATTTATTATGGTATTTGCTACCAAATAAACCTGTTGGACTTTAACCTGGTGTTGTGAGACTTCTTACAATGCCATTTATACCAGTCTGGAAGCATCAGGTTCCGCTCTCACCTTGTTGTGCTGTAGGTCCCAAGGAAGTGGCACAGTTGAGCGACCATCTCCTTGTTGGATTTCAGGTGCCTCAGACATTGTTCTTCACTGAAATGAAGGTAGATGAAGTGAGTTCTGAAAAACTTCTGGTGGGTTGGGCTTTATGCGGAGAGCTCTCCTCCTTTTCCCTCTGTGCACAGCTTTCCCTGTCTGCAGTCTGTGCTTCTTGTTGCAGAGTAAGCGGAACAGCAACTATAGCCCCAGTAATCATGGCAGGCTTTTAGTATGGAAATCAGAAAACACCTCCAAACGCCCTTCAGGGTCCAACAAGTCGCAAACCTATTTCAAATAAACCAAAAGCACCTCATCTGCTAATTGGGTAAAAGGTCCCCAAAATAGTGAGCTGGTGGAAGGGGGGGTGGATCCCTGGTGCAGCAGGATGGACAGTCAACTGGTAGTATTTAGGGCACAATGTTAACTGGAATTATGTGGTCCAATTGATAGAATTTGAATCAAATCAGACAGAGAGGCTGCTTGATGTCACAATATGTCCAGTGTTAAAGTTTTCAGGACATGCACAACATGCCTGAACTTGTGCCTTTACCAGCATGGTGCTCCACGCACTGGAAGTGGTCGACTGCAGCGTGCCAGCTATTTTTAGCACCAGCTGGTTTCCATAGTGCTGGCTCTAGCATATGCCTATCCAAATCAAATGTAAAACTGTGAGCAAAAATATAACCTCATTTCGCGCATTGTTATTTTTAGTAGAATGGATGACTTGTTTTTTCAAAAGATTTACAATCTTTGGTAAACAATTATTTTAATTGGTAGAACGGTTGTTTTTAACTGACAGGGGTTTTGCATATACAGGACTGGATTTTGTGGGTGTGTGTGTGCAGATAGGTGGGTGCGGTTGGGGGGGGGTGCAGAATGTCCGACACACCCGAAAGAAGCCCACCCTGCAGCCATAACACACCGCAGACAGGCGAAACAAGCTGAAAGTGCGACTTCCACATCTCAGTGGGGGGAGGTTCTGCCCTCAAGGGCTGCCAGTCAATCCAATTGATCAGCAGCTCCAAAAGTCCCAGCAGCACCAGAGCTCAGGAGTGGACACAGCCAGAATTGCAAGTAGGCCAGAAGAAGAGAAGATGGATGCCATGGTGGCACAGTGGTTAGCACTGCTGCCTCACAGCGCCAGGGACCCGGGTTCAATTCTGGCCTCGGGTCACTGTCTGTGTGAAGTCTGTACGTTCTCCCTATGTCTGCGTGGGTTTCCTCCAGGTGTTCCACGGTCCGATGTGTGGGTTAGGTTGATTGGCCATGCTAAAATTGACCCGAGTGTCAGGGAGATTAGCAGGGTAAATATTTGGGGTTACGGGATTCAGGCCAGGGTGGGATTGTGATCCTTGCAGACTCGATGGGCCAAATGGCTTCCTTCTGCACTATAGGGATTCTATGATTCTATGAGATATATTGAACCATTTTTGGCAGGTAGGGATCAGGCAGTGATGGAAGGGGTCATCAGCAATGATATCAAGCGACATTTACTCAGCAATAAACTGCTCACTGATGCTCAGTTTGGGTTCCGCCATGACCACTCAGCTCATTACAGCCTTGGTTCAAACATGGACAAAAGAGCAGAACTCCATTGGTGAGGGGGTGAGAGTGACTGCCCTTGACATCAAGGCAGCATTTGACCAAATATGGCATCAAGGAGCCATCGCAAAACTGGAGTCAATGAGGATCGAGGGGAAAACCCTCCATTGGTTGAAATCATACCTGGCACAAAAGAAGATGGTTGCGATGGCTGGAGGTCAATCATCTTAGCTTCAGGACATCACTGCAGGAGTTCCTCAGGGTAGTGTCCTAGGCCCAACCATCTTCAGCTACTTCCATCATAAGGCCAGGAGTGGGAATGTTTGCTGATGACTGCACAATGTCCAGCACCATTTGCAACTCTCCATATACTGAAGCAGTTCATGTTCAAATGCAGCAAGACCTGGACAATATCCAGGCTTGGGCTGACAAACGGCAAGCAACATTCATGCCACACAAGTGCCAGGCAATGACCATCTCCAACAACAAAGGATCTAACCATCACCATTTTACATTCAACGCCATTAACCTCCCTGGAAACTCTACCATCAACATCCTTGGGGTTACCATTGACCAGAAACTAGACTGGACTAGCCATATAAATACTGTGGCTACCAGAGCAGATCAAAAGCTAGGAATCCTGTGGCGAGTAACTCTCCTTCTGACTCCCCAAAGCCTGTCCACTATCTACAAAGCACAAGTCAAGGGTGTGATGGAATACTCCTGGATAAGCGCAGCTCCAATAACACTTGGGGCAGCACGGTGACACAGTGGTTAGTGCTGCAGCCTCACAGTGCCAGGAACCCAGGTTCGATTCCCGGTTTCGGTCACTGTCTGTGTGGAGTTTGCACGTTGTCCCCGTGTCTGCATGGGTTTTCTCCGGGTGCTCCGGTTTCCTCCCACAGTCCGAAAGATGTGCTGGTTAGGTGCATTGACCGCGCTAAATTCTCCCTCAACGTACCTGAACAGGCGCCAGAGTGTGACAGCTAGGGGATTTTCACTATAACTACATTGCAGGTTAATGTAAGCCTACTTGTGACACAAATAAATAATTTTTTTAACATTACACTCAAAAAGCTCGATACCATCTAGGATAAAGCAGCCCACTTGATTGCTACCCTTTCCACAAACATTCAATCTCTCCACCACCAACAAACAGTGGCAGCAGTGTGTTCCATTTACAAGGTGCACTGCAGGAACCTATCAAGGCTCCTTAGACAACACCTCCAAATCCATGACAGTACATCTAGAAGGACAAGGACAGCAGGTACTTGGGGAACATCACCACCTGGAGGTTCCCCTCCAAATCACTCACCATTTTGTCTTGGAAATATATCACCGTTCCTTCACTGTCACTGGGTCAAAGTCCTGGTATTCCCACCCTAACAGCATGTGGGTATATCTATACCTCAGGGAGTGCAGTGGTTCAAGAAGGCAGCTCAGCACCATCACCTTCTCAAGGGCAACTGGGGATGGGCAATAAATGCTGCCTCGCAAGTAATGCCCATATCCTGCAAATGAATATAAAAAGATTGGGGGGTGGTTGGTTTTGGAGGCCAAGCGGCAGGTAACAAACTGGGTATAAAATTTGGGAGGGTAGTGCCCCCATTGCACACAGGGAACCCTCCAAAGTTTGTAGACCCCCTTCCTTCCCTCCTTTTAAATGCTTGTGTTTAAACAGCCTGACAATTCCCGCCTGGCTACTCATGCCCACCGTATTATGGTGGGGGCAGCGTATCATCCTGGTTAATTGTCTTATTAATAATTGCAGGCTTCATTTATACATTTGTTTTGCATTAGTTATTTTGTGGTGGCTTTTATTTTTGCATTGTGACCAAATGGACACTGTGATGTTCAGTGACAGAGGAATATAAAATGTGAGGCGGTTAGCGAATGGAGAATTTGGGTTGCAGTTACAAATGTTACAATCAAATGAGGTCTTCAC